>NW_026728408.1:1508522-1810227 GCF_030684315.1 Stegostoma tigrinum
CCTCTGTTTCTCGCCCTCTGTTTCAGCCCCTCTGTTTCAGCCCCTCTGTTTCAGTCCCTCTGTTTCAGCACCTCTGTTTCAGCCCCTCTGTTTCTCGCCCACTGTTTCTCGCCCTCTGTTTTTCGCCCTCTGTTTCTCGCCCTCTGTTTCTCGCCCTCTGTTTCAGCCCCACTGTTTCAGTCCCTCTGTTTCAGCCCCTCTGTTTCTCGCCCTCTGTTTCTCTCCCTCTGTTTCAGCCCCTCTGTTTCAGCCCCTCTGTTTCAGCCCCTCTGTTTCTCGCCCTCTGTTTCAGCCCCTCTGTTTCATCCCCTCTGTTTCTCGCCCTCTGTTTCAGCCCCTCAGTTTCAGCCCCTCTGTTTCAGCCCCTCTGTTTCAGCCCCTCTGTTTCTCGCCCTCTGTTTCTCGCCCTCTGTTTCAGCCCCTCTGTTTCAGCCCCTCTGTTTCAGCCCCTCTGTTTCAGCCCCTCTGTTTCTCGCCCTCTGTTTCTCGCCCTCTGTTTCTCGCCCTCTGTTTCTCGCTCTCTGTTTCTCGCCCTCTGTTCCAGCCCCTCTGTTTCTCGCCCACTGTTTCAGCCCCTCTGTTTCTCGCCATCTGTTTCAGCCCCTCTGTTTCAGCCCCTCTGTTTCTCGCCCTCTGTTTCAGACCCTCTGTTTCAGCCCCTCTGTTTCAGCCCCTCTGTTTCAGCAACTCTGTTTCTCGCCCTTTGTTTCTCGCCCTCTGTTTCAGCCCCTCTCTTTCTCGCCCTCTGTTTCAGCCCCTCTGTTTCTCGAACTCTGTTTCAGCCCCTCTGTTTCAACCCCTCTGTTTCTCGCCCTCTGTTTCAGCCCCTCTGTTTCAGCCCCTCTGTATCAGCCCATCTGTTTCAGCCCCTCTGTTTCTCGCCCTCTGTTTCTCGCCCTCTGTTTCAGCCCCTCTGTTTCAGCCCCTCTGTTTCAGCCCCTCTGTTTCAGCCCCTCTGTTTCAGCCCCTCTGATTCTCGCCCTCTGTTTCTCGCCCTCTGTTTCTCGCCCTCTGTTTCTCGCTCTCTGTTTGTCGCCCTCTGTTTCTCGCCCTCTGTTTCAGCCCCTCTGTTTCTGCCCCTCTGTTTCAGCCCCTCTGTTTCAGCCCCTTTGTTTCAGCCCCTCTGTTTCTCGCCCGCTGTTTCTCGCCCTCTGTTTCTTGCCCTCTGTTTCTCGCTCTCTGTTTCTCGCCCTCTGTTTCTCGCCCTCTGTTTCAGCACCTCTGTTTCAGCCCCTCTGTTTCAGCCCCTCTGTTTCTCGCCCTCTGTTTCTCGCCCTCTGTTTCTCGCCCTCTGTTTCAGCCCCTCTGTTTCAGCCCCTCTGTTTCAGCCCCTCTGTTTCAGCCCCTCTGTTTCTCGCCCTCTGTTTCTCGCCCTCTGTTTCTCGCCCTCTGTTTCTCGCTCTCTGTTTCAGCCCCTCTGTTTCTCGCCCACTGTTTCAGCCCCTCTGTTTCTCGCCATCTGTTTCAGCCCCTCTGTTTCAGCCCCTCTGTTTCTCGCCCTCTGTTTCTCGCCCTCTGTTTCTCGCCCTCTGTTTCTCGCTCTCTGTTTGTCGCCCTCTGTTTCTCGCCCTCTGTTTCAGCCCCTCTGTTTCTGCCCCTCTGTTTCAGCCCCTCTGTTTCAGCCCCTCTGTTTCAGCCCCTCTGTTTCTCGCCCTCTGTTTCTCGCCCTCTGTTTCTTGCCCTCTGTTTCTCGCTCTCTGTTTCTCGCCCTCTGTTTCTCGCCCTCAGTTTCAGCCCCTCTGTTTCAGCCCCTTTGTTTCAGCCCCTCTGTTTCAGCCCCTCTGTTTCTCGCCAACTGTTTCTCGCCCACTGTTTCAGCCCCTCTGTTTCAGCCCCTCTGTTTCAGCCCCTCTGTTTCAGCCCCTCTGTTTCAGCACCTCTGTTTCAGCCCCTCTGTTTCTCGCCCTCTGTTTCTCGCCCTCTGTTTCTCGCCCTCTGTTTCTCGCCCTCTGTTTCAGCCCCTCTGTTTCAGCCCCTCTGTTTCAGCCCCTCTGTTTCTCGCCCTCTGTTTCTCGCCCTCTGTTTCAGCCCCTCTGTTTCTGCCCCTCAGTTCCAGCCCCTCTGTTTCTTGCCCTCTGTTTCAGCACCTCTGTTTCTCGCCCTCTCTTTCAGCCCCTCTCTTTCTCGCCCTCTGTTGCAGACCCTCTGTTTCAGCCCGTCTATTTCAGCCCCTCTGTTTCAGCCCCTCTGTTTCTCGCCCTCTGTTTCCGCCCCTCTGTTTCTCGCCCTCTGTTGCAGCCCCTCTGTTTCAGCCCCTCTGTTTCAGCCCCTCTGTTTCAGCTCCTCTGTTTCAGACCCTCTGTTTCTCGCCCTCTGTTTCAGCCCCTCTGTTTCAGCCCCTCTGTTTCAGCCACTCTGTTTCAGCCCCTCTGTTTCTCGCCCTCTGTTTCTCGCGCTCTGTTTCTCGCCCTCTGTTTCAGCCCCTCTGTTTCATCCCCTCTGTTTCAGCCCCTCTGTTTCAGCCCCTCTGTTTCTCGCCCTCTGTTTCTCGCCCTCTGTTTCTCGCCCTCTGTTTCTCGCTCTCTGTTTCTCGCCCTCTGTTTCTCGCCCTCTGTTTCAGCCCCTCTGTTTCAGCCACTCTGTTTCAGCTCCTCTGTTTCTCGCCCTCTGTTTCTCGCCCACTGTTTCTCGCCCTCTGTTTCAGCCCCTCTGTTTCAGCCCCTCTGTTTCAGCCCCTCTGTTTCAGCCCCTCTGTTTCTCGCCCTCTGTTTCTCGCTCTCTCTTTCTCGCCCTCTGTTTCTCGCCCACTGTTTCAGCACCTCTGTTTCAGCCCCTCTGTTTCAGCCCCTCTGTTTCTCACCCTCTGTTTCTCGCCCTCTGTTTCTGGCCCTCTGTTTCAGCCCCTCTGTTTCAGCCCCTCTGTTTCAGCCCCTCTGTTTCAGCCCCTCTGTTTCTCGCCCTCTGTTCCAGCCCCTCTGTTTCTCGCCCACTGTTTCAGCCCCTCTGTTTCTCGCCATCTGTTTCAGCCCCTCTGTTTCAGCCCCTCTGTTTCTCGCCCTCTGTTTCAGACCCTCTGTTTCAGCCCCTCTGTTTCAGCCCCTCTGTTTCAGCACCTCTGTTTCTCGCCCTTTGTTTCTCGCCCTCTGTTTCAGCCCCTCTGTTTCTCGCCCTCTGTTTCAGCCCCTCTGTTTCTCGAACTCTGTTTCAGCCCCTCTGTTTCAACCCCTCTGTTTCTCGCCCTCTGTTTCAGCCCCTCTGTTTCAGCCCCTCTGTATCAGCCCATCTGTTTCAGCCCCTCTGTTTCTCGCCCTCTGTTTCTCGCCCTCTGTTTCAGCCCCTCTGTTTCAGCCCCTCTGTTTCAGCCCCTCTGTTTCAGCCCCTCTGTTTCAGCCCCTCTGATTCTCGCCCTCTGTTTCTCGCCCTCTGTTTCTCGCCCTCTGTTTCTCGCTCTCTGTTTGTCGCCCTCTGTTTCTCGCCCTCTGTTTCAGCCCCTCTGTTTCTGCCCCTCTGTTTCAGCCCCTCTGTTTCAGCCCCTTTGTTTCAGCCCCTCTGTTTCTCGCCCGCTGTTTCTCGCCCTCTGTTTCTTGCCCTCTGTTTCTCGCTCTCTGTTTCTCGCCCTCTGTTTCTCGCCCTCTGTTTCAGCACCTCTGTTTCAGCCCCTCTGTTTCAGCCCCTCTGTTTCTCGCCCTCTGTTTCTCGCCCTCTGTTTCTCGCCCTCTGTTTCAGCCCCTCTGTTTCAGCCCCTCTGTTTCAGCCCCTCTGTTTCAGCCCCTCTGTTTCTCGCCCTCTGTTTCTCGCCCTCTGTTTCTCGCCCTCTGTTTCTCGCTCTCTGTTTCAGCCCCTCTGTTTCTCGCCCACTGTTTCAGCCCCTCTGTTTCTCGCCATCTGTTTCAGCCCCTCTGTTTCAGCCCCTCTGTTTCTCGCCCTCTGTTTCTCGCCCTCTGTTTCTCGCCCTCTGTTTCTCGCTCTCTGTTTGTCGCCCTCTGTTTCTCGCCCTCTGTTTCAGCCCCTCTGTTTCTGCCCCTCTGTTTCAGCCCCTCTGTTTCAGCCCCTCTGTTTCAGCCCCTCTGTTTCTCGCCCTCTGTTTCTCGCCCTCTGTTTCTTGCCCTCTGTTTCTCGCTCTCTGTTTCTCGCCCTCTGTTTCTCGCCCTCAGTTTCAGCCCCTCTGTTTCAGCCCCTTTGTTTCAGCCCCTCTGTTTCAGCCCCTCTGTTTCTCGCCAACTGTTTCTCGCCCACTGTTTCAGCCCCTCTGTTTCAGCCCCTCTGTTTCAGCCCCTCTGTTTCAGCCCCTCTGTTTCAGCACCTCTGTTTCAGCCCCTCTGTTTCTCGCCCTCTGTTTCTCGCCCTCTGTTTCTCGCCCTCTGTTTCTCGCCCTCTGTTTCAGCCCCTCTGTTTCAGCCCCTCTGTTTCAGCCCCTCTGTTTCTCGCCCTCTGTTTCTCGCCCTCTGTTTCAGCCCCTCTGTTTCTGCCCCTCAGTTCCAGCCCCTCTGTTTCTTGCCCTCTGTTTCAGCACCTCTGTTTCTCGCCCTCTCTTTCAGCCCCTTTCTTTCTCGCCCTCTGTTGCAGACCCTCTGTTTCAGCCCGTCTATTTCAGCCCCTCTGTTTCAGCCCCTCTGTTTCTCGCCCTCTGTTTCCGCCCCTCTGTTTCTCGCCCTCTGTTGCAGCCCCTCTGTTTCAGCCCCTCTGTTTCAGCCCCTCTGTTTCAGCTCCTCTGTTTCAGACCCTCTGTTTCTCGCCCTCTGTTTCAGCCCCTCTGTTTCAGCCCCTCTGTTTCAGCCACTCTGTTTCAGCCCCTCTGTTTCTCGCCCTCTGTTTCTCGCGCTCTGTTTCTCGCCCTCTGTTTCAGCCCAACTGTTTCATCCCCTCTGTTTCAGCCCCTCTGTTTCAGCCCCTCTGTTTCTCGCCCTCTGTTTCTCGCCCTCTGTTTCTCGCCCTCTGTTTCTCGCTCTCTGTTTCTCGCCCTCTGTTTCTCGCCCTCTGTTTCAGCCCCTCTGTTTCAGCCACTCTGTTTCAGCTCCTCTGTTTCTCGCCCTCTGTTTCTCGCCCACTGTTTCTCGCCCTCTGTTTCAGCCCCTCTGTTTCAGCCCCTCTGTTTCAGCCCCTCTGTTTCAGCCCCTCTGTTTCTCGCCCTCTGTTTCTCGCTCTCTCTTTCTCGCCCTCTGTTTCTCGCCCACTGTTTCAGCACCTCTGTTTCAGCCCCTCTGTTTCAGCCCCTCTGTTTCTCACCCTCTGTTTCTCGCCCTCTGTTTCTGGCCCTCTGTTTCAGCCCCTCTGTTTCAGCCCCTCTGTTTCAGCCCCTCTGTTTCAGCCCCTCTGTTTCTCGCCCACTGTTTCAGCCCCTCTGTTTCAGCCCCTCTGTTTCAGCCCCTCTGTTTCAGACCCTCTGATTCTCGCCCTCTGTTTCTCGCCCTCTGTTTCTCGCCCTCTGTTTCTCGCCCTCTGTTTCAGCCCCTCTGTTTCAGCCCCTCTGTTTCAGCCCCTCTGTTTCTCGCCCTCTGTTTCTCGCCCTCTGTTTCTCGCTCTCTGTTTCTGGCGCTCTGTTTCTCGCCCTCTGTTTCAGCCGCTCTGTTTCAGCTCCTCTGTTCCTCGCTCTCTGTTTCTCACCCTCTGTTTCAGCCCCTCTGTTTCTCGCCCACTGTTTCAGCCCCTCTGTTTCTCGCCATCTCTTTCAGCCCCTCTGTTTCAGCCCCTCTGTTTCTCGCCCTCTGTTTCAGCCCCTCTGTTTCAGCCCCTCTGTTTCTCGCCCTCTGTTTCAGCCCCCCTGTTTCAGCACCTCTGTTTCTCGCCCTTTGTTTCTCGCCCTCTGTTTCAGCCCCTCTGTTTCTCGCCCTCTGTTTCAGCCCCTCTGTTTCAGTCCCTCTGTTTCAGCCCCTCTGTTTCGGCCCCTCTGTTTCAGCCCCTCTGTTTCAGCCCCTCTGTTTCAGCCCCTCTGTTTCTCGCCCTCTGTTTCAGCCCCTCTGTTTCAGCCCCTCTGTTTCAGCCCCTCTGTTTCTCGCCCTCTGTTTCTCGCCCTCTGTTTCTCGCCCTCTGTTTCTCGCTCTTTGTTTCTCGCCCTCTGTTTCTCGCCCTCTGTTTCAGCCCCTCTGTTTCAGCCAAACTGTTTCAGCCCCTCTGTTTCATCCACTCTGTTTCAGCCCCTCTGTTTCAGCCCCTCTGTTTCTCGCCCTCTGTTTCTCTCCCTCTGTTTCTCGCCCTCTGTTTCTCGCTCTCTGTTTCTCGCCCTCTGTTTCTCGCCCTCTGTTTCAGCCCCTCTGTTTCAGCCCCTCTGTTTCAGCCCCTCTGTTTCTCGCCCTCTGTTTCTCGCCCACTGTTTCTCGCCCTCTGTTTCAGCCCCTCTGATTCAGCCCCTCTGTTTCAGCCCCTCTGTTTCAGCCCCTCTGTTTCAGCCCCTCTGTTTCAGACCCTCTGTTTCAGCCCCTCTGTTTCAGCCCCTCTGTTTCAGCACCTCTGTTTCTCGCCCTTTGTTTCTCGCCCTCTGTTTCAGCCCCTCTGTTTCTCGCCCTCTGTTTCAGCCCCTCTGATTCTCGCACTCTGTTTCAGCCCTTCTGTTTCAACCCCTCTGTTTCTCGCCCTCTGTTTCAGCCCAACTGTTTCAGCCCCTCTGTATCAGCCCCTCTGTTTCAGCCCCTCTGTTTCTCGCCCTCTGTTTCTCGCCCTCAGTTTCAGCCCCTCTGTTTCAGCCCCTCTGTTTCAGCCCCTCTGTTTCAGCCCCTCTGATTCTCGCCCTCTCTTTCTCGCCCTTTGTTTCTCGCCCTCTGTTTGAGCCCCTCTGTTTCTCGACCTCTGTTTCAGCCCCTCTGTTTCTCGCACTCTGTTTCAGTCCCTCTGTTTCAGCCCCTCTGTTTCTCGCCCTCTGTTTCAGCCCCTCTGTTTCAGCCCCTCTGTATCAGCCCCTCTGTTTCAGCCCCTCTTTTTCTCGCCCTCTGTTTCTTGCCCTCTGTTTCAGCCCCTCTGTTTCAGCCCCTCTGTTTCAGCCCCTCTGTTTCAGCCCCTCTGTTTCAGCCCCTCTGATTCTCGCCCTCTGTTTCTCGCCCTCTGTTTCTCGCCCTCTGTTTCTCGCTCTCTGTTTCTCGCCCTCTGTTTCTCGCCCTCTGTTTCAGCCCCTCTGTTTCTGCCCCTCTGTTTCAGCCCCTCTGTTTCAGCCCCTCTGTTTCAGCCCGACTGTTTCTCGCCCTCTGTTTCTCGCCCTCTGTTTCTCGCCCTCTGTTTCTCGCCCTCTGTTTCTCGCCCTCTGTTTCAGCCCCTCTGTTTCAGCCCCTCTGTTTCAGCCCCTTTCTATCAGCCCCTCTGTTTCAGCCCCTCTGTTTCTCGCCCTCTGTTTCTCGCCCTCTGTTTCAGCCCCTCTGTTTCAGCCCCTCTGTTTCAGCCCCTCTGTTTCAGTCCCTCTTTTTCAGCACCTCTGTTTCAGCCCCTCTGTTTCTCGCCCACTGTTTCTCGCCCTCTGTTTTTCGCCCTCTGTTTCTCGCCCTCTGTTTCTCGCCCTCTGTTTCAGCCCCTCTGTTTCAGTCCCTCTGTTTCAGCCCCTCTGTTTCTCGCCCTCTGTTTCTCTCCCTCTGTTTCAGCCCCTCTGTTTCAGCCCCTCTGTTTCAGCCCCTCTGTTTCTCGCCCTCTGTTTCAGCCCCTCTGTTTCATCCCCTCTGTTTCTCGCCCTCTGTTTCAGCCCCTCTGTTTCAGCCCCTCTGTATCACCCCCTCTGTTTCAGCCCCACTGTTTCTCGCCCTCTGTTTCTCGCCCTCTGTTTCAGCCCCTCTGTTTCAGCCCCTCTGTTTCAGCCCCTCTGTTTCAGCCCCTCTGTTTCTCGCCCTCTGTTTCTCGCCCTCTGTTTCTCGCCCTCTGTTTCTCGCTCTCTGTTTCTCGCCCTCTGTTTCAGCCCCTCTGTTTCTCGCCCACTGTTTCAGCCCCTCTGTTTCTCGCCATCTGTTTCAGCCCCTCTGTTTCAGCCCCTCTGTTTCTCGCCCTCTGTTTCAGACCCTCTGTTTCAGCCCCTCTGTTTCAGCCCCTCTGTTTCAGCACCTCTGTTTCTCGCCCTTTGTTTCTCGCCCTCTGTTTCAGCCCCTCTGTTTCTCGCCCTCTGTTTCAGCCCCTCTGTTTCTCGCACTCTGTTTCAGCCCCTCTGTTTCAACCCCTCTGTTTCTCGCCCTCTGTTTCAGCCCCTCTGTTTCAGCCCCTCTGTATCATCCCCTCTGATTCAGCCCCTCTGTTTCTCGCCCTCTGTTTCTCGCCCTCTGTTTCAGCGCCTCTGTTTCAGCCCCTCTGTTTCAGCCCCTCTGTTTCAGCCCCTCTGTTTCAGCCCCTCTGATTCTCGCCCTCTGTTTCTCGCCCTCTGTTTCTCGCCCTCTGTTTCTCGCTCTCTGTTTCTCGCCCTCTGTTTCTCGCCCTCTGTTTCAGCCCCTCTGTTTCAGCCCCTCTGTTTCAGCCCCTCTGTTTCTCGCCCTCTGTTTCTCGCCAACTGTTTCTCGCCCTCTGTTTCAGCCCCTCTGATTCAGCCCCTCTGTTTCAGCACCTCTGTTTCAGCCCCTCTGTTTCAGACCCTCTGTTTCAGCCCCTCTGTTTCAGCCCCTCTGTTTCAGCACCTCTGTTTCTCGCCCTTTGTTTCTCGCCCTCTGATTCAGCCCCTCTGTTTCTCGCCCTCTGTTTCAGCCCCTCTGTTTCTCGCACTCTGTTTCAGCCCCTCTGTTTCAACCCCTCTGTTTCTCGCCCTCTGTTACAGCCCCTCTGTTTCAGCCCCTCTGTATCAGCCCCTCTGTTTCAGCCCCTCTGTTTCTCGCCCTCTGTTTCTCGCCCTCTGTTTCAGCCCCTCTGTTTCAGCCCCTCTGTTTCAGCCCCTCTGTTTCAGCCCCTCTGTTTCAGCCCCTCTGATTCTCGCCCTCTGTTTCTCGCCCTTTGTTTCTCGCCCTCTGTTTGAGCCCCTCTGTTTCTCGACCTCTGTTTCAGCCCCTCTGTTTCTCGCACTCTGTTTCAGCCCCTCTGTTTCAGCCCCTCTGTTTCTCGCCCTCTGTTTCAGCCCCTCTGTTTCAGCCCCTCTGTATCAGCCCCTCTGTTTCAGCACCTCTGTTTCTCGCCCTCTGTTTCTCGCCCTCTGTTTCAGCCCCTCTGTTTCAGCCCCTCTGTTTCAGCCCCTTTGTTTCAGCCCCTCTGTTTCAGCCCCTCTGATTCTCGCCCTCTGTTTCTCGCCCTCTGTTTCTCGCCCTCTGTTTCTCGCTCTCTGTTTCTCGCCCTCTGTTTCTCGCCCTCTGTTTCAGCCCCTCTGTTTCTGCCCCTCTGTTTCAGCCCCTCTGTTTCAGCCCCTCTGTTTCAGCCCCACTGTTTCTCGCCCTCTGTTTCTCGCCCTTTATTTCTCGCCCTCTGTTTCTCGCCCTCTGTTTCTCGCCCTCTGTTTCAGCCCCTCTGTTTCAGCCCCTCTGTTTCAGCGCCTCTCTATCAGCCCCTCTGTTTCAGCCCCTCTGTTTCTCGCCCTCTGTTTCTCGCCCTCTGTTTCAGCACCTCTGTTTCAGCCCCTCTGTTTCAGCCCCTCTGTTTCAGTCCCTCTGTTTCAGCACCTCTGTTTCAGCCCCTCTGTTTCTCGCCCACTGTTTCTCGCCCTCTGTTTTTCGCCCTCTGTTTCTCGCCCTCTGTTTCTCGCCCTCTGTTTCAGCCCCTCTGTTTCAGTCCCTCTGTTTCAGCCCCTCTGTTTCTCGCCCTCTGTTTCTCTCCCTCTGTTTCAGCCCCTCTGTTTCAGCCCCTCTGTTTCAGCCCCTCTGTTTCTCGCCCTCTGTTTCAGCCCCTCTGTTTCATCCCCTCTGTTTCTCGCCCACTGTTTCAGCCCCTCTGTTTCAGCCCCTCTGTATCAGCCCCTCTGTTTCAGCCCCTCTGTTTCTCGCCCTCTGTTTCTCGCCCTCTGTTTCAGCCCCTCTGTTTCAGCCCCTCTGTTTCAGCCCCTCTGTTTCAGCCCCTCTGTTTCTCGCCCTCTGTTTCTCGCCCTCTGTTTCTCGCCCTCTGTTTCTCGCTCTCTGTTTCTCGCCCTCTGTTTCAGCCCCTCTGTTTCTCGCCCACTGTTTCAGCCCCTCTGTTTCTCGCCATCTGTTTCAGCCCCTCTGTTTCAGCCCCTCTGTTTCTCGCCCTCTGTTTCAGACCCTCTGTTTCAGCCCCTCTGTTTCAGACCCTCTGTTTCAGCCCCTCTGTTTCAGCCCCTCTGTTTCAGCACCTCTGTTTCTCGCCCTTTGTTTCTCGCCCTCTGTTTCAGCCCCTCTGTTTCTCGCCCTCTGTTTCAGCCCCTCTGTTTCTCGCACTCTGTTTCAGCCCCTCTGTTTCAACCCCTCTGTTTCTCGCCCTCTGTTTCAGCCCCTCTGTTTCAGCCCCTCTGTATCATCCCCTCTGATTCAGCCCCTCTGTTTCTCGCCCTCTGTTTCTCGCCCTCTGTTTCAGCGCCTCTGTTTCAGCCCCTCTGTTTCAGCCCCTCTGTTTCAGCCCCTCTGTTTCAGCCCCTCTGATTCTCGCCCTCTGTTTCTCGCCCTCTGTTTCTCGCCCTCTGTTTCTCGCTCTCTGTTTCTCGCCCTCTGTTTCTCGCCCTCTGTTTCAGCCCCTCTGTTTCAGCCCCTCTGTTTCAGCCCCTCTGTTTCTCGCCCTCTGTTTCTCGCCAACTGTTTCTCGCCCTCTGTTTCAGCCCCTCTGATTCAGCCCCTCTGTTTCAGCCCCTCTGTTTCAGCCCCTATGTTTCAGACCCTCTGTTTCAGCCCCTCTGTTTCAGCCCCTCTGTTTCAGCACCTCTGTTTCTCGCCCTTTGTTTCTCGCCCTCTGATTCAGCCCCTCTGTTTCTCGCCCTCTGTTTCAGCCCCTCTGTTTCTCGCACTCTGTTTCAGCCCCTCTGTTTCAACCCCTCTGTTTCTCGCCCTCTGTTACAGCCCCTCTGTTTCAGCCCCTCTGTATCAGCCCCTCTGTTTCAGCCCCTCTGTTTCTCGCCCTCTGTTTCTCGCCCTCTGTTTCAGCCCCTCTGTTTCAGCCCCTCTGTTTCAGCCCCTCTGTTTCAGCCCCTCTGTTTCAGCCCCTCTGATTCTCGCCCTCTGTTTCTCGCCCTTTGTTTCTCGCCCTCTGTTTGAGCCCCTCTGTTTCTCGACCTCTGTTTCAGCCCCTCTGTTTCTCGCACTCTGTTTCAGCCCCTCTGTTTCAGCCCCTCTGTTTCTCGCCCTCTGTTTCAGCCCCTCTGTTTCAGCCCCTCTGTATCAGCCCCTCTGTTTCAGCACCTCTGTTTCTCGCCCTCTGTTTCTCGCCCTCTGTTTCAGCCCCTCTGTTTCAGCCCCTCTGTTTCAGCCCCTTTGTTTCAGCCCCTCTGTTTCAGCCCCTCTGATTCTCGCCCTCTGTTTCTCGCCCTCTGTTTCTCGCCCTCTGTTTCTCACTCTCTGTTTCTCGCCCTCTGTTTCTCGCCCTCTGTTTCAGCCCCTCTGTTTCTGCCCCTCTGTTTCAGCCCCTCTGTTTCAGCCCCTCTGTTTCAGCCCCACTGTTTCTCGCCCTCTGTTTCTCGCCCTCTGTTTCTCGCCCTCTGTTTCTCGCCCTCTGTTTCTCGCCCTCTGTTTCAGCCCCTCTGTTTCAGCCCCTCTGTTTCAGCGCCTCTCTATCAGCCCCTCTGTTTCAGCCCCTCTGTTTCTCGCCCTCTGTTTCTCGCACTCTGTTTCAGCCCCTCTGTTTCAGCCCCTCTGTTTCAGCCCCTCTGTTTCAGTCCCTCTGTTTCAGCACCTCTGTTTCAGCCCCTCTGTTTCTCGCCCACTGTTTCTCGCCCTCTGTTTTTCGCCCTCTGTTTCTCGCCCTCTGTTTCTCGCCCTCTGTTTCAGCCCCTCTGTTTCAGTCCCTCTGTTTCAGCCCCTCTGTTTCTCGCCCTCTGTTTCTCTCCCTCTGTTTCAGCCCCTCTGTTTCAGCCCCTCTGTTTCAGCCCCTCTGTTTCTCGCCCTCTGTTTCAGCCCCTCTGTTTCATCCCCTCTGTTTCTCGCCCACTGTTTCAGCCCCTCTGTTTCAGCCCCTCTGTATCAGCCCCTCTGTTTCAGCCCCTCTGTTTCTCGCCCTCTGTTTCTCGCCCTCTGTTTCAGCCCCTCTGTTTCAGCCCCTCTGTTTCAGCCCCTCTGTTTCAGCCCCTCTGTTTCTCGCCCTCTGTTTCTCGCCCTCTGTTTCTCGCCCTCTGTTTCTCGCTCTCTGTTTCTCGCCCTCTGTTTCAGCCCCTCTGTTTCTCGCCCACTGTTTCAGCCCCTCTGTTTCTCGCCATCTGTTTCAGCCCCTCTGTTTCAGCCCCTCTGTTTCTCGCCCTCTGTTTCAGACCCTCTGTTTCAGCCCCTCTGTTTCAGCCCCTCTGTTTCAGCACCTCTGTTTCTCGCCCTTTGTTTCTCGCCCTCTGTTTCAGCCCCTCTGTTTCTCGCCCTCTGTTTCAGCCCCTCTGTTTCTCGAACTCTGTTTCAGCCCCTCTGTTTCAACCCCTCTGTTTCTCGCCCTCTGTTTCAGCCCCTCTGTTTCAGCCCCTCTGTATCAGCCCCTCTGTTTCAGCCCCTCTGTTTCTCGCCCTCTGTTTCTCGCCCTCTGTTTCAGCCCCTCTGTTTCAGCCCCTCTGTTTCAGCCCCTCTGTTTCAGCCCCTCTGATTCTCGCCCTCTGTTTCTCGCCCTCTGTTTCTCGCCCTCTGTTTCTCGCTCTCTGTTTGTCGCCCTCTGTTTCTCGCCCTCTGTTTCAGCCCCTCTGTTTCTGCCCCTCTGTTTCAGCCCCTCTGTTTCAGCCCCTTTGTTTCAGCCCCTCTGTTTCTCGCCCTCTGTTTCTCGCCCTCTGTTTCTTGCCCTCTGTTTCTCGCTCTCTGTTTCTCGCCCTCTGTTTCTCGCCCTCTGTTTCAGCACCTCTGTTTCAGCCCCTCTGTTTCAGCCCCTCTGTTTCTCGCCCTCTGTTTCTCGCCCTCTGTTTCTCGCCCTCTGTTTCAGCCCCTCTGTTTCAGCCCCTCTGTTTCAGCCCCTCTGTTTCAGCCCCTCTGTTTCTCGCCCTCTGTTTCTCGCCCTCTGTTTCTCGCCCTCTGTTTCTCGCTCTCTGTTTCTCGCCCTCTGTTTCAGCCCCTCTGTTTCTCGCCCACTGTTTCAGCCCCTCTGTTTCTCGCCATCTGTTTCAGCCCCTCTGTTTCAGCCCCTCTGTTTCTCGCCCTCTGTTTCAGACCCTATGTTTCAGCCCCTCTGTTTCAGCCCCTCTGTTTCAGCACCTCTGTTTCTCGCCCTTTGATTCTCGCCCTCTGTTTCAGCCCCTCTGTTTCTCGCCCTCTGTTTCAGCCCCTCTGTTTCTCGCACTCTGTTTTAGCCCCTCTGTTTCAACCCCTCTGTTTCTCGCCCTCTGTTTCAGCCCCTCTGTTTCAGCCCCTCTGTATCAGCCCCTCTGTTTCAGCCCCTCTGTATCAGCCCCTCTGTTTCAGCCCCTCTGTTTCTCGCCCTCTGTTTCTCGCCCTCTGTTTCAGCCCCTCTGTTTCAGCCCCTCTGTTTCAGCCCCTCTGTTTCAGCCCCTCTGATTCTCGCCCTCTGTTTCTCGCCCTCTGTTTCTCGCCCTCTGTTTCTCGCTCTCTGTTTGTCGCCCTCTGTTTCTCGCCCTCTGTTTCAGCCCCTCTGTTTCTGCCCCTCTGTTTCAGCCACTCTGTTTCAGCCCCTCTGTTTCAGCCCCTCTGTTTCTCGCCCTCTGTTTCTCGCCCTCTGTTTCTTGCCCTCTGTTTCTCGCTCTCTGTTTCTCGCCCTCTGTTTCTCGCCCTCTGTTTCAGCACCTCTGTTTCAGCCCCTCTGTTTCAGCCCCTCTGTTTCTCGCCCTCTGTTTCTCGCCCTCTGTTTCTCGCCCTCAGTTTCAGCCCAACTGTTTCAGCCCCTCTGTTTCAGCCCATCTGTTTCAGCCCCTCTGTTTCTCGCCCACTGTTTCTCGCCCTCTGTTTCAGTCCCTCTGTTTCAGCCCCTCTGTTTCAGCCCCTCTGTTTCAGCCCCTCTGTTTCAGCACCTCTGTTTCAGCCCCTCTGTTTCTCGCCCTCTGTTTCTCGACCTCTGTTTCTCGCCCTCTGTTTCTCGCCCTCTGTTTCAGACCCTCTGTTTCAGCCCCTCTGTTTCAGCCCCTCTGTTTCTTGCCCTCTGTTTCTCGCCCTCTGTTTCAGCCCCTCTGTTTCTGCCCCTCAGTTCCAGCCCCTCTGTTTCTTGCCCTCTGTTTCAGCAACTCTGTTTCTCGCCCTCTCTTTCAGCCCCTCTCTTTCTCGCCCTCTGTTGCAGGCCCTCTGTTTCAGCCCGTCGGTTTCAGCCCCTCTGTTACAGCCCCTCTGTTTCTTGCCCTCTGTTTCAGCCCCTCTGTTTCTCGCCCTCTGTTTCCGCCCCTCTGTTTCTCGCCCTCTGTTGCAGCCCCTCTGTTTCAGCCCCTCTGTTTCAGCCCCTCTGTTTCAGCTCCTCTGTTTCAGACCCTCTGTTTCTCGCCCTCTGTTTCTCGCCCTCTGTTTCAGCCCCTCTGTTTCAGCCCCTCTGTTTTAGCCCCTCTGTTTCTCGCCCTCTGTTTCAGCCCCTCTGTTTCAGCCCCTCTGTTTCAGCCCCTCTGTTTCAGCCCCTCTGTTTCAGGCCCACTGTTTCAGACCCTCTGTTTCTCGCCATCTGTTTCAGCCCCTCTGTTTCAGCCCCTCTGTTTCTCGCCCTCTGTTTCAGCCCCTCTGTTTCAGCCCCTCTGTTTCCGCCTCTCTTTTTCAGCCCCTCTGTTTCTCGCCCTCTGTTTCTCGCCGTCTGTTTCTCGCTCTCTGTTTCTCGCCCTCTGTTTCTCGCCCTCTGTTTCAGCCCATCTGTTTCAGCCACTCTGTTTCAGCTCCTCTGTTTCTCGCCCTCTGTTTCTCGCCCACTGTTTCTCGCCCTCTGTTTCAGCCCCTCTGTTTCAGCCCCTCTGTTTCAGCCCCTCTGTTTCAGCCCCTCTGTTTCTCGCCCTCTGTTTCTCGCTCTCTCTTTCTCGCCCTCTGTTTCTCGCCCTCTGTTTCAGCACCTCTGTTTCAGCCCCTCTGTTTCAGCCCCTCTGTTTCTCGCCCTCTGTTTCTCGCCCTCTGTTTCTCGCCCTCTGTTTCAGCCCCTCTGTTTCAGCCCCTCTGTATCTCGCCCTCTGTTTCAGCCCCTCTGTTTCAGCCCCTCTGTTTCAGCCCCTCTGTTTCAGCCCCTCTGTTTCTCGCCCTCTGTTTCTCGCCCTCTGTTTCTCGCCCTCTGTTTCTCGCCCTCTGTTTCAGCCCCTCTGTTTCAGCCCCTCTGTTTCAGCCCCTCTGTTTCTCGCCCTCTGTTTCTCGCCCTCTGTTTCTCGCTCTCTGTTTCTCGCCCTCTGTTTCTCGCCCTCTGTTTCAGCCCCTCTGTTTCAGCTCATCTGTTCCTCGCTCTCTGTTTCTCGCCCTCTGTTTCAGCCCCTCTGTTTCTCGCCCACTGTTTCAGCCCCTCTGTTTCTCGCCATCTGTTTCAGCCCCTCTGTTTCAGCCCCTCTGTTTCTCGCCCTCTGTTTCAGCCCCTCTGTTTCAGCCCCTCTGGTTCTCGCCCTCTGTTTCAGCCCCTCTGTTTCAGCACCTCTGTTTCTCGCCCTTTGTTTCTCGCCCTCTGTTTCAGCCCCTCTGTTTCTCGCCCTCTGTTACAGCCCCTCTGTTTCAGTGGCTCTGTTTCAGCCCCTCTGTTTCCGCCCCTCTGTTTCAGCCCCTCTGTTTCAGCCCCTCTGTTTCAGCCCCTCTGTTTCTCGCCCTCTGTTTCAGCCCCTCTGTTTCAGCCCCTCTGTTTCAGCCACTCTGTTTCAGCCCCTCTGTTTCTCGCCCTCTGTTTCTCGCCCTCTGTTTCTCGCCCTCTGTTTCAGCCCCTCTGTTTCAGTCCCTCTGTTTCAGCCCCTCTGTTTCAGCCCCTCTGTTTCAGCCCCTCTGATTCTCGCCCTCTGTTTCTCGCCCTCTGTTTCTCGCCCTCTGTTTCTCGCCCTCTGTTTCAGCCCCTCTGTTTCAGCCCCTCTGTTTCAGCCCCTCTGTTTCATCCCCTCTGTTTCAGCCCCTCTGTTTCAGCCCCTCTGTTTCTCGCCCTCTGTTTCTCGCCCTCTGTTTCTCGCCCTCAGTTTCAGCCCCTCTGTTTCAGCCCCTTTGTTTCAGCCCCTCTGTTTCAGCCCCTCTGTTTCTCGCCAACTGTTTCTCGCCCACTGTTTCAGCCCCTCTGTTTCAGCCCCTCTGTTTCAGCCCCTCTGTTTCAGCACCTCTGTTTCAGCCCCTCTGTTTCTCGCCCTCTGTTTTTCGCCCTCTGTTTCTCGCCCTCTGTTTCTCGCCCTCTGTTTCAGCCCCTCTGTTTCAGCCCCTCTGTTTCTCGCCCTCTGTTTCCGCCCCTCTGTTTCTCGCCCTCTGTTGCAGCCCCTCTGTTTCAGCCCCTCTGTTTCAGCCCCTCTGTTTCAGCTCCTCTGTTTCAGACTCTCTGTTTCTCGCCCTCTGTTTCTCGCCCTGTTTCAGCCCCTCTGTTTCAGCCCCTCTGTTTCTCGCCCTCTGTTTGAGCCCCTCTGTTTCAGCCCCTCTGTTTCAGCCCGTCTGTTTCAGCCCCTCTGTTTCAGGCCCACTGTTTCAGCCCCTCTGTTTCTCGCCATCTGTTTCAGCCCCTCTGTTTCAGCCCCTCTGTTTCTCGCCCTCTGTTTCAGCCCCTCTGTTTCAGCCCCTCTATTTCAGCCCCTCTTTTTCAGCCCTCTGTTTCTCGCCCTCTGTTTCTCGCCCTCTGTTTCTCGCTCTCTGTTTCTCACCCTCTGTTTCTCGCCCTCTGTTTCAGCCCCTCTGTTTCAGCCACTCTGTTTCAGCTCCTCTGTTTCTCGCCCTCTGTTTCTCGCCCACTGTTTCTCGCCCTCTGTTTCAGCCCCTCTGTTTCAGCCCCTCTGTTTCAGCCCCACTGTTTCAGCCCCTCTGTTTCTCGCCCTCTGTTTCTCGCTCTCTCTATCTCGCCCTCTGTTTCTCGCCCTCTGTTTCAGCACCTCTGTTTCAGCCCCTCTGTTTCAGCCCCTCTGTTTCTCGCCCTCTGTTTCTCGCCCTCTGTTTCTCGCCCTCTGTTTCAGCCCCTCTGTTTCAGCCCCTCTGTTTCTCGCCCTCTGTTTCAGCCCCTCTGTTTCAGCCCCTCTGTTTCAGCCCCTCTGTTTCAGATCCTCTGTTTCTCGCCCTCTGTTTCTCGCCCTCTGTTTCTCGCCCACTGTTTCTCGCCCTCTGTTTCAGCCCCTCTGTTTCAGCCCCCCTGTTTCAGCCCCACTGTTTCAGCCCCTCTGTTTCTCGCCCTCTGTTTCTCGCTCTCTCTATCTCGCCCTCTGTTTCTCGCCCTCTGTTTCAGCACCTCTGTTTCAGCCCCTCTGTTTCAGCCCCTCTGTTTCTCGCCCTCTGTTTCTCGCCCTCTGTTTCTCGCCCTCTGTTTCAGCCCCTCTGTTTCAGCCCCTCTGTTTCTCGCCCTCTGTTTCAGCCCCTCTGTTTCAGCCCCTCTGTTTCAGCCCCTCTGTTTCAGATCCTCTGTTTCTCGCCCTCTGTTTCTCGCCCTCTGTTTCTCGCCCTCTGTTTCTCGCCCTCTGTTTCAGCCCTTCTGTTTCAGCCCCTCTGTTTCAGCCCCTCTGTTTCTCGCCCTCTGTTTCTCGACCTCTGTTTCTCGCTCTCTGTTTCTGGCCCTCTGTTTCTCGCCCTCTGTTTCAGCCCCTCTGTTTCAGCTCCTCTGTTCCTCGCTCTCTGTTTCTCGCCCTCTGTTTCAGCCCCTCTGTTTCTCGCCCACTGTTTCAGCCCCTCTGTTTCTCGCCATCTCTTTCAGCCCCTCTGTTTCAGCCCCTCTGTTTCTCGCCCTCTGTTTCAGCCCCTCTGTTTCAGCCCCTCTGTTTCTCGCCCTCTGTTTCAGCCCCTCTGTTTCAGCACCTCTGTTTCTCGCCCTTTGTTTCTCGCCCTCTGTTACAGCCCCTCTGTTTCTCGCCCTCTGTTTCAGCCCCTCTGTTTCAGCTCCTCTGTTCCTCGCTCTCTGTTTCTCGCCCTCTGTTTCAGCCCTTCTGTTTCTCGCCCACTGTTTCAGCCCCTCTGTTTCTCGCCATCTCTTTCAGCCCCTCTGTTTCAGCCCCTCTGTTTCTCGCCCTCTGTTTCAGCCCCTCTGTTTCAGCCCCTCTGTTTCTCGCCCTCTGTTTCAGCCCCTCTGTTTCAGCACCTCTGTTTCTCGCCCTTTGTTTCTCGCCCTCTGTTTCAGCCCCTCTGTTTCTCGCCCTCTGTTTCAGCCCCTCTGTTTCAGTCCCTCTGTTTCAGCCCCTCTGTTTCCGCCCCTCTGTTTCAGCCCCTCTGTTTCAGCCCCTCTGTTTCAGCCCCTCTGTTTCTCGCCCTCTGTTTCAGCCCCTCTGTTTCAGCACCTCTGTTTCAGCCCCTCTGTTTCTCGCCCTCTGTTTCTCGCCCTCTGTTTCTCGCCCTCTGTTTCAGCCCCTCTGTTTCAGCCCCTCTGTTTCAGCCCCTCTGTTTCTCGCCCTCTGTTTCTCGCCCTCTGTTTCAGCCCCTCTGTTTCTGCTCCTCAGTTCCAGCCCCTCTGTTTCTTGCCCTCTGTTTCAGCACCTCTGTTTCTCGCCCTCTCTTTCAGCCCCTCTCTTTCTCGCCCTCTGTTGCAGACCCTCTGTTTCAGCCCGTCTATTTCAGCCCCTCTGTTTCAGCCCCTCTGTTTCTCGCCCTCTGTTTCCGCCCCTCTGTTTCTCGCCCTCTGTTGCAGCCCCTCTGTTTCAGCCCCGCTGTTTCAGCCCCTCTGTTTCAGCTCCTCTGTTTCAGACTCTCTGTTTCTCGCCCTCTGTTTCTCGCCCTGTTTCAGCCCCTCTGTTTCAGCCCCTCTGTTTCTCGCCCTCTGTTTGAGCCCCTCTGTTTCAGCCCCTCTGTTTCAGCCCGTCTGTTTCAGCCCCTCTGTTTCAGGCCCACTGTTTCAGCCCCTCTGTTTCTCGCCATCTGTTTCAGCCCCTCTGTTTCAGCCCCTCTGTTTCTCGCCCTCTGTTTCAGCCCCTCTGTTTCAGCCCCTCTGTTTCAGCCCCTCTTTTTCAGCCCTCTGTTTCTCGCCCTCTGTTTCTCGCCCTCTGTTTCTCGCTCTCTGTTTCTCACCCTCTGTTTCTCGCCCTCTGTTTCAGCCCCTCTGTTTCAGCCACTCTGTTTCAGCTCCTCTGTTTCTCGCCCTCTGTTTCTCGCCCACTGTTTCTCGCCCTCTGTTTCAGCCCCTCTGTTTCAGCCCCTCTGTTTCAGCCCCACTGTTTCAGCCCCTCTGTTTCTCGCCCTCTGTTTCTCGCTCTCTCTATCTCGCCCTCTGTTTCTCGCCCTCTGTTTCAGCACCTCTGTTTCAGCCCCTCTGTTTCAGCCCCTCTGTTTCTCGCCCTCTGTTTCTCGCCCTCTGTTTCTCGCCCTCTGTTTCAGCCCCTCTGTTTCAGCCCCTCTGTTTCTCGCCCTCTGTTTCAGCCCCTCTGTTTCAGCCCCTCTGTTTCAGCCCCTCTGTTTCAGATCCTCTGTTTCTCGCCCTCTGTTTCTCGCCCTCTGTTTCTCTTCCTCTGTTTCTCGCCCTCTGTTTCAGCCCTTCTGTTTCAGCCCCTCTGTTTCAGCCCCTCTGTTTCTCGCCCTCTGTTTCTCGCCCTCTGTTTCTCGCTCTCTGTTTCTGGCCCTCTGTTTCTCGCCCTCTGTTTCAGCCCCTCTGTTTCAGCTCCTCTGTTCCTCGCTCTCTGTTTCTCGCCCTCTGTTTCAGCCCCTCTGTTTCTCGCCCACTGTTTCAGCCCCTCTGTTTCTCGCCATCTCTTTCAGCCCCTCTGTTTCAGCCCCTCTGTTTCTCGCCCTCTGTTTCAGCCCCTCTGTTTCAGCCCCTCTGTTTCTCGCCCTCTGTTTCAGCCCCTCTGTTTCAGCACCTCTGTTTCTCGCCCTTTGTTTCTCGCCCTCTGTTTCAGCCCCTCTGTTTCTCGCCCTCTGTTTCAGCCCCTCTGTTTCAGCTCCTCTGTTCCTCGCTCTCTGTTTCTCGCCCTCTGTTTCAGCCCTTCTGTTTCTCGCCCACTGTTTCAGCCCCTCTGTTTCTCGCCATCTCTTTCAGCCCCTCTGTTTCAGCCCCTCTGTTTCTCGCCCTCTGTTTCAGCCCCTCTGTTTCAGCCCCTCTGTTTCTCGCCCTCTGTTTCAGCCCCTCTGTTTCAGCACCTCTGTTTCTCGCCCTTTGTTTCTCGCCCTCTGTTTCAGCCCCTCTGTTTCTCGCCCTCTGTTTCAGCCCCTCTGTTTCAGTCCCTCTGTTTCAGCCCCTCCTTTTCCGCCCCTCTGTTTCAGCCCCTCTGTTTCAGCCCCTCTGTTTCAGCCCCTCTGTTTCTCGCCCTCTGTTTCAGCCCCTCTGTTTCAGCCCCTCTGTTTCAGCCCCTCTGTTTCTCGCCCTCTGTTTCTCGCCCTCTGTTTCTCGCACTCTGTTTCTCGCTCTTTGTTTCTCGCCCTCTGTTTCTCGCCCTCTGTTTCAGCCCCTCTGTTTCAGCCAAACTGTTTCAGCCCCTCTGTTTCATCCCCTCTGTTTCAGCCCCTCTGTTTCAGCCCCTCTGTTTCTCGCCCTCTGTTTCTCGCCCTCTGTTTCTCGCCCTCTGTTTCTCGCTCTCTGTTTCTCGCCCTCTGTTTCTCGCCCTCTGTTTCAGCCCCTCTGTTTCAGCCCCTCTGTTTCAGCCCCTCTGTTTCTCGCCCTCTGTTTCTCGCCCACTGTTTCTCGCCCTCTGTTTCAGCCCCTCTGTTTCAGCCCCTCTGTTTCAGCCCCTCTGTTTCAGCCCCTCTGTTTCAGACCCTCTGTTTCAGCCCCTCTGTCTCAGCCCCTCTGTTTCAGCACCTCTGTTTCTCGCCCTTTGTTTCTCGCCCTCTGTTTCAGCCCCTCTGTTTCTCGCCCTCTGTTTCAGTCCCTCTGTTTCTCGCACTCTGTTTCAGCCCCTCTGTTTCAACCCCTCTGTTTCTCGCCCTCTGTTTCAGCCCCTCTGTTTCAGCCCCTCTGTATAAGCCCCTCTGTTTCAGCCCCTCTGTTTCTCGCCCTCTGTTTCTCGCCCTCTGTTTCAGCCCCTCTGTTTCAGCCCCTCTGTTTCAGCCACTCTGATTCTCGCCCTCTGTTTCTCGCCCTTTGTTTCTCGCCCTCTGTTTGAGCCCCTCTGTTTCTCGACCTCTGTTTCAGCCCCTCTGTTTCTCGCACTCTGTTTCAGCCCCTCTGTTTCAGCCCCTCTGTTTCAGCCCCTCTGTTTCAGCCCCACTGTTTCAGCCCCTCTGTATCAGCCCCTCTGTTTCAGCCCCTCTGTTTCTCGCCCTCTGTTTCTCGCCCTCTGTTTCAGCCCCTCTGTTTCAGCCCCTCTGTTTCAGCCCCTCTGTTTCAGCCCCTCTGATTCTCGCCCTCTGTTTCTCGCCCTCTGTTTCTCGCTCTCTGTTTCTCGCCCTCTGTTTCTCGCCCTCTGTTTCAGCCCCTCTGTTTCTGCCCCTTTGTTTCAGCCCCTCTGTTTCAGCCCCTCTGTTTCAGCCCCACTGTTTCTCGCCCTCTGTTTCTCGCCCTCTGTTTCTCGCCCTCTGTTTCTCGCCCTATGTTTCTCGCCCTCTGTTTCAGCCCCTCTGTTTCAGCCCCTCTGTTTCAGCCCCTCTGTATCAGCCCCTCTGTTTCAGCCCCTCTGTTTCTCGCCCTCTGTTTCTAACCCTCTGTTTCAGCCCCTCTGTTTCAGCCCCTCTGTTTCAGCCCCTCTGTTTCAGTCCCTCTGTTTCAGCACCTCTGTTTCAGCCCCTCTGTTTCTCGCCCTCTGTTTCTCGCCCTCTGTTTTTCGCCCTCTGTTTCTCGCCCTCTGTTTCTCGCCCTCTGTTTCAGCCCCTCTGTTTCAGTCCCTCTGTTTCAGCCCCTCTGTTTCTCGCCCTCTGTTTCTCTCCCTCTGTTTCAGCCCCTCTGTTTCAGCCCCTCTGTTTCAGCCCCTCTGTTTCTCGCCCTCTGTTTCAGCCCCTCTGTTTCATCCCCTCTGTTTCTCGCCCTCTGTTTCAGCCCCTCTGTTTCAGCCCCTCTGTATCAGCCCCTCTGTTTCAGCCCCTCTGTTTCTCGCCCTCTGTTTCTCGCCCTCTGTTTCAGCCCCTCTGTTTCAGCCCCTCTGTTTCAGCCCCTCTGTTTCAGCCCCTCTGTTTCTCGCCCTCTGTTTCTCGCCCTCAGTTTCTCGCCCTCTGTTTCTCGCTCTCTGTTTCTCGCCCTCTGTTTCAGCCCCTCTGTTTCTCGCCCACTGTTTCAGCCCCTCTGTTTCTCGCCATCAGTTTCAGCCCCTCTGTTTCAGCCCCTCTGTTTCTCGCCCTCTGTTTCAGACCCTCTGTTTCAGCCCCTCTGTTTCAGCCCCTCTGTTTCAGCACCTCTGTTTCTCGCCCTTTGTTTCTCGCCCTCTGTTTCAGCCCCTCTGTTTCTCGCCCTCTGTTTCAGCCCCACTGTTTCTCGCACTCTGTTTCAGCCCATCTGTTTCAACCCCTCTGTTTCTCGCCCTCTGTTTCAGCCCCTCTGTTTCAGCCCCTCTGTATCAGCCCCTCTGTTTCAGCCCCTCTGTTTCTCGCCCTCTGTTTCTCGCCCTCTGTTTCAGCCCCTCTGTTTCAGCCCCTCTGTTTCAGCCCCTCTGTTTCAGCCCCTCTGTTTCAGCCCCTCTGATTCTCGCCCTCTGTTTCTCGCCCTCTGTTTCTGGCCCTCTGTTTCTCGCTCTCTGTTTGTCGCCCTCTGTTTCTCGCCCTCTGTTTCAGCCCCTCTGTTTCTGCCCCTCTGTTTCAGCCCCTCTGTTTCAGTCCCTCTGTTTCAGCCCCTCTGTTTCTCGCCCTCTGTTTCTCGCCCTCTGTTTCTTGCCCTCTGTTTCTCGCTCTCTGTTTCTCGCCCTCTGTTTCTCGCCCTCTTTTTCAGCACCTCTGTTTCAGCCCCTCTGTTTCAGCCCCTCTGTTTCTGCTCCTCAGTTCCAGCCCCTCTGTTTCTTGCCCTCTGTTTCAGCACCTCTGTTTCTCGCCCTCTCTTTCAGCCCCTCTCTTTCTCGCCCTCTGTTGCAGACCCTCTGTTTCAGCCCGTCTATTTCAGCCCCTCTGTTTCAGCCCCTCTGTTTCTCGCCCTCTGTTTCCGCCCCTCTGTTTCTCGCCCTCTGTTGCAGCCCCTCTGTTTCAGCCCCGCTGTTTCAGCCCCTCTGTTTCAGCTCCTCTGTTTCAGACTCTATGTTTCTCGCCCTGTGTTTCTCGCCCTGTTTCAGCCCCTCTGTTTCAGCCCCTCTGTTTCTCGCCCTCTGTTTGAGCCCCTCTGTTTCAGCCCCTCTGTTTCAGCCCGTCTGTTTCAGCCCCTCTGTTTCAGGCCCACTGTTTCAGCCCCTCTGTTTCTCGCCATCTGTTTCAGCCCCTCTGTTTCAGCCCCTCTGTTTCTCGCCCTCTGTTTCAGCCCCTCTGTTTCAGCCCCTCTATTTCAGCCCCTCTTTTTCAGCCCTCTGTTTCTCGCCCTCTGTTTCTCGCCCTCTGTTTCTCGCTCTCTGTTTCTCACCCTCTGTTTCTCGCCCTCTGTTTCAGCCCCTCTGTTTCAGCCACTCTGTTTCAGCTCCTCTGTTTCTCGCCCTCTGTTTCTCGCCCACTGTTTCTCGCCCTCTGTTTCAGCCCCTCTGTTTCAGCCCCTCTGTTTCAGCCCCACTGTTTCAGCCCCTCTGTTTCTCGCCCTCTGTTTCTCGCTCTCTCTATCTCGCCCTCTGTTTCTCGCCCTCTGTTTCAGCACCTCTGTTTCAGCCCCTCTGTTTCAGCCCCTCTGTTTCTCGCCCTCTGTTTCTCGCCCTCTGTTTCTCGCCCTCTGTTTCAGCCCCTCTGTTTCAGCCCCTCTGTTTCTCGCCCTCTGTTTCAGCCCCTCTGTTTCAGCCCCTCTGTTTCAGCCCCTCTGTTTCAGATCCTCTGTTTCTCGCCCTCTGTTTCTCGCCCTCTGTTTCTCGCCCTCTGTTTCTCGCCCTCTGTTTCAGCCCTTCTGTTTCAGCCCCTCTGTTTCAGCCCCTCTGTTTCTCGCCCTCTGTTTCTCGCCCTCTGTTTCTCGCTCTCTGTTTCTGGCCCTCTGTTTCTCGCCCTCTGTTTCAGCCCCTCTGTTTCAGCTCCTCTGTTCCTCGCTCTCTGTTTCTCGCCCTCTGTTTCAGCCCCTCTGTTTCTCGCCCACTGTTTCAGCCCCTCTGTTTCTCGCCATCTCTTTCAGCCCCTCTGTTTCAGCCCCTCTGTTTCTCGCCCTCTGTTTCAGCCCCTCTGTTTCAGCCCCTCTGTTTCTCGCCCTCTGTTTCAGCCCCTCTGTTTCAGCACCTCTGTTTCTCGCCCTTTGTTTCTCGCCCTCTGTTTCAGCCCCTCTGTTTCTCGCCCTCTGTTTCAGCCCCTCTGTTTCAGCTCCTCTGTTCCTCGCTCTCTGTTTCTCGCCCTCTGTTTCAGCCCTTCTGTTTCTCGCCCACTGTTTCAGCCCCTCTGTTTCTCGCCATCTCTTTCAGCCCCTCTGTTTCAGCCCCTCTGTTTCTCGCCCTCTGTTTCAGCCCCTCTGTTTCAGCCCCTCTGTTTCTCGCCCTCTGTTTCAGCCCCTCTGTTTCAGCACCTCTGTTTCTCGCCCTTTGTTTCTCGCCCTCTGTTTCAGCCCCTCTGTTTCTCGCCCTCTGTTTCAGCCCCTCTGTTTCAGTCCCTCTGTTTCAGCCCCTCTGTTTCCGCCCCTCTGTTTCAGCCCCTCTGTTTCAGCCCCTCTGTTTCAGCCCCTCTGTTTCTCGCCCTCTGTTTCAGCCCCTCTGTTTCAGCCCCTCTGTTTCAGCCCCTCTGTTTCTCGCCCTCTGTTTCTCGCCCTCTGTTTCTCGCACTCTGTTTCTCGCTCTTTGTTTCTCGCCCTCTGTTTCTCGCCCTCTGTTTCAGCCCCTCTGTTTCAGCCAAACTGTTTCAGCCCCTCTGTTTCATCCCCTCTGTTTCAGCCCCTCTGTTTCAGCCCCTCTGTTTCTCGCCCTCTGTTTCTCGCCCTCTGTTTCTCGCCCTCTGTTTCTCGCTCTCTGTTTCTCGCCCTCTGTTTCTCGCCCTCTGTTTCAGCCCCTCTGTTTCAGCCCCTCTGTTTCAGCCCCTCTGTTTCTCGCCCTCTGTTTCTCGCCCACTGTTTCTCGCCCTCTGTTTCAGCCCCTCTGTTTCAGCCCCTCTGTTTCAGCCCCTCTGTTTCAGCCCCTCTGTTTCAGACCCTCTGTTTCAGCCCCTCTGTCTCAGCCCCTCTGTTTCAGCACCTCTGTTTCTCGCCCTTTGTTTCTCGCCCTCTGTTTCAGCCCCTCTGTTTCTCGCCCTCTGTTTCAGCCCCTCTGTTTCTCGCACTCTGTTTCAGCCCCTCTGTTTCAACCCCTCTGTTTCTCGCCCTCTGTTTCAGCCCCTCTGTTTCAGCCCCTCTGTATAAGCCCCTCTGTTTCAGCCCCTCTGTTTCTCGCCCTCTGTTTCTCGCCCTCTGTTTCAGCCCCTCTGTTTCAGCCCCTCTGTTTCAGCCACTCTGATTCTCGCCCTCTGTTTCTCGCCCTTTGTTTCTCGCCCTCTGTTTGAGCCCCTCTGTTTCTCGACCTCTGTTTCAGCCCCTCTGTTTCTCGCACTCTGTTTCAGCCCCTCTGTTTCAGCCCCTCTGTTTCAGCCCCTCTGTTTCAGCCCCACTGTTTCAGCCCCTCTGTATCAGCCCCTCTGTTTCAGCCCCTCTGTTTCTCGCCCTCTGTTTCTCGCCCTCTGTTTCAGCCCCTCTGTTTCAGCCCCTCTGTTTCAGCCCCTCTGTTTCAGCCCCTCTGATTCTCGCCCTCTGTTTCTCGCCCTCTGTTTCTCGCTCTCTGTTTCTCGCCCTCTGTTTCTCGCCCTCTGTTTCAGCCCCTCTGTTTCTGCCCCTTTGTTTCAGCCCCTCTGTTTCAGCCCCTCTGTTTCAGCCCCACTGTTTCTCGCCCTCTGTTTCTCGCCCTCTGTTTCTCGCCCTCTGTTTCTCGCCCTCTGTTTCTCGCCCTCTGTTTCAGCCCCTCTGTTTCAGCCCCTCTGTTTCAGCCCCTCTGTATCAGCCCCTCTGTTTCAGCCCCTCTGTTTCTCGCCCTCTGTTTCTAACCCTCTGTTTCAGCCCCTCTGTTTCAGCCCCTCTGTTTCAGCCCCTCTGTTTCAGTCCCTCTGTTTCAGCACCTCTGTTTCAGCCCCTCTGTTTCTCGCCCTCTGTTTCTCGCCCTCTGTTTCTCGCCCTCTGTTTCTCGCCCTCTGTTTCAGCCCCTCTGTTTCAGTCCCTCTGTTTCAGCCCCTCTGTTTCTCGCCCTCTGTTTCTCTCCCTCTGTTTCAGCCCCTCTGTTTCAGCCCCTCTGTTTCAGCCCCTCTGTTTCTCGCCCTCTGTTTCAGCCCCTCTGTTTCATCCCCTCTGTTTCTCGCCCTCTGTTTCAGCCCCTCTGTTTCAGCCCCTCTGTATCAGCCCCTCTGTTTCAGCCCCTCTGTTTCTCGCCCTCTGTTTCTCGCCCTCTGTTTCAGCCCCTCTGTTTCAGCCCCTCTGTTTCAGCCCCTCTGTTTCAGCCCCTCTGTTTCTCGCCCTCTGTTTCTCGCCCTCAGTTTCTCGCCCTCTGTTTCTCGCTCTCTGTTTCTCGCCCTCTGTTTCAGCCCCTCTGTTTCTCGCCCACTGTTTCAGCCCCTCTGTTTCTCGCCATCAGTTTCAGCCCCTCTGTTTCAGCCCCTCTGTTTCTCGCCCTCTGTTTCAGACCCTCTGTTTCAGCCCCTCTGTTTCAGCCCCTCTGTTTCAGCACCTCTGTTTCTCGCCCTTTGTTTCTCGCCCTCTGTTTCAGCCCCTCTGTTTCTCGCCCTCTGTTTCAGCCCCACTGTTTCTCGCACTCTGTTTCAGCCCATCTGTTTCAACCCCTCTGTTTCTCGCCCTCTGTTTCAGCCCCTCTGTTTCAGCCCCTCTGTATCAGCCCCTCTGTTTCAGCCCCTCTGTTTCTCGCCCTCTGTTTCTCGCCCTCTGTTTCAGCCCCTCTGATTCAGCCCCTCTGTTTCAGCCCCTCTGTTTCAGCCCCTCTGTTTCAGCCCCTCTGATTCTCGCCCTCTGTTTCTCGCCCTCTGTTTCTGGCCCTCTGTTTCTCGCTCTCTGTTTGTCGCCCTCTGTTTCTCGCCCTCTGTTTCAGCCCCTCTGTTTCTGCCCCTCTGTTTCAGCCCCTCTGTTTCAGTCCCTCTGTTTCAGCCCCTCTGTTTCTCGCCCTCTGTTTCTCGCCCTCTGTTTCTTGCCCTCTGTTTCTCGCTCTCTGTTTCTCGCCCTCTGTTTCTCGCCCTCTTTTTCAGCACCTCTGTTTCAGCCCCTCTGTTTCAGCCCCTCTGTTTCTCGCCCTCTGTTTCTCGCCCTCTGTTTCTCGCCCTCTGTTTCAGCCCCTCTGTTTCAGCCCCTCTGTTTCAGCCCCTCTGTTTCAGCTCCTCTGTTTCACGCCCTCTGTTTCTCGCCCTCTGTTTCTCGCCCTCTGTTTCTCGCTCTCTGTTTCTCGCCCTCTGTTTCAGCCCCTCTGTTTCTCGCCCACTGTTTCAGCCCCTCTGTTTCTCGCCATCTGTTTCAGCCCCTCTGTTTCAGCCCCTCTGTTTCTCGCCATCTGTTTCAGACCCTCTGTTTTAGCCCCTCTGTTTCAGCCCCTCTGTTTCAGCACCTCTGTTTCTCGCCCTTTGTTTCTCGCCCTCTGTTTCAGCCCCTCTGTTTCTCGCCCTCTGTTTCAGCCCCTCTGTTTCTCGCACTCTGTTTTAGCCCCTCTGTTTCAACCCCTCTGTTTCTCGCCCTCTGTTTCAGCCCCTCTGTTTCAGCCCCTCTGTATCAGCCCCTCTGTTTCAGCCCCTCTGTTTCTCGCCCTCTGTTTCTCGCCCTCTGTTTCAGCCCCTCTGTTTCAGCCCCTCTGTTTCAGCACCTCTGTTTCAGCCCCTCTGTTTCAGCCCCTCTGATTCTCGCCCTCTGTTTCTCGCCCTCTGTTTCTCGCCCTCTGTTTCTCGCTCTCTGTTTGTCGCCCTCTGTTTCTCGCCCTCTGTTTCAGCCCCTCTGTTTCTGCCCCTCTGTTTCAGCCCCTCTGTTTCAGCCCCTCTGTTTCAGCCCCTCTGTTTCTCGCCCTCTGTTTCTCGCCCTCTGTTTCTTGCCCTCTGTTTCTCGCTCTCTGTTTCTCGCCCTCTGTTTCTCGCCCTCTGTTTCAGCACCTCTGTTTCAGGCCCTCTGTTTCAGCCCCTCTGTTTCTCGCCCTCTGTTTCTCGCCCTCTGTTTCTCGCCCTCAGTTTCAGCCATACTGTTTCAGCCCCTTTGTTTCAGCCCCTCTGTTTCAGCCCCTCTGTTTCTCGCCCACTGTTTCTCGCCCTCTGTTTCAGTCCCTCTGTTTCAGCCCCTCTGTTTCTCGCCCTCTGTTTCTCGACCTCTGTTTCTCGCCCTCTGTTTCTCGCCCTCTGTTTCAGCCCCTCTGTTTCAGCCCCTCTGTTTCAGCACCTCTGTTTCAGCCCCTCTGTTTCAGCCCCTCTGTTTCAGCCCCTCTGTTTCAGCCCCTCTGTTTCTCGCCCTCTGTTTCTCGCCCTCTGTTTCTCGCCCTATGTTTCTCGCTCTCTGTTTCTCGCCCTCTGTTTCTCGCCCTCTGTTTCAGCCCCTCTGTTTCAGCCCCTCTGTTTCAGCTCCTCTGTTTCTCGCCCTCTGTTTCTCGCCCACTGTTTCTCGCCCTCTGTTTCAGCCCCTCTGTTTCAGCCCCTCTGTTTCAGCCCCTCTGTTTCAGCCCCTCTGTTTCTCGCCCTCTGTTTCTCGCCCTCTGTTTCTTGCCCTCTGTTTCTCGCTCTCTGTTTCTCGCCCTCTGTTTCTCGCCCTCTGTTTCAGCCCCTCTGTTTCAGCCCCTCTGTTTCAGCTCCTCTGTTTCTCGCCCTCTGTTTCAGCCCCTCTGTTTCTCGCCCTCTGTTTCAGCCCCACTGTTTCTCGCACTCTGTTTCAGCCCATCTGTTTCAACCCCTCTGTTTCTCGCCCTCTGTTTCAGCCCCTCTGTTTCAGCCCCTCTGTATCAGCCCCTCTGTTTCAGCCCCTCTGTTTCTCGCCCTCTGTTTCTCGCCCTCTGTTTCAGCCCCTCTGTTTCAGCCCCTCTGTTTCAGCCCCTCTGTTTCAGCCCCTCTGTTTCAGCCCCTCTGATTCTCGCCCTCTGTTTCTCGCCCTCTGTTTCTGGCCCTCTGTTTCTCGCTCTCTGTTTGTCGCCCTCTGTTTCTCGCCCTCTGTTTCAGCCCCTCTGTTTCTGCCCCTCTGTTTCAGCCCCTCTGTTTCAGTCCCTCTGTTTCAGCCCCTCTGTTTCTCGCCCTCTGTTTCTCGCCCTCTGTTTCTTGCCCTCTGTTTCTCGCTCTCTGTTTCTCGCCCTCTGTTTCTCGCCCTCTTTTTCAGCACCTCTGTTTCAGCCCCTCTGTTTCAGCCCCTCTGTTTCTGCTCCTCAGTTCCAGCCCCTCTGTTTCTTGCCCTCTGTTTCAGCACCTCTGTTTCTCGCCCTCTCTTTCAGCCCCTCTCTTTCTCGCCCTCTGTTGCAGACCCTCTGTTTCAGCCCGTCTATTTCAGCCCCTCTGTTTCAGCCCCTCTGTTTCTCGCCCTCTGTTTCCGCCCCTCTGTTTCTCGCCCTCTGTTGCAGCCCCTCTGTTTCAGCCCCGCTGTTTCAGCCCCTCTGTTTCAGCTCCTCTGTTTCAGACTCTATGTTTCTCGCCCTGTGTTTCTCGCCCTGTTTCAGCCCCTCTGTTTCAGCCCCTCTGTTTCTCGCCCTCTGTTTGAGCCCCTCTGTTTCAGCCCCTCTGTTTCAGCCCGTCTGTTTCAGCCCCTCTGTTTCAGGCCCACTGTTTCAGCCCCTCTGTTTCTCGCCATCTGTTTCAGCCCCTCTGTTTCAGCCCCTCTGTTTCTCGCCCTCTGTTTCAGCCCCTCTGTTTCAGCCCCTCTATTTCAGCCCCTCTTTTTCAGCCCTCTGTTTCTCGCCCTCTGTTTCTCGCCCTCTGTTTCTCGCTCTCTGTTTCTCACCCTCTGTTTCTCGCCCTCTGTTTCAGCCCCTCTGTTTCAGCCACTCTGTTTCAGCTCCTCTGTTTCTCGCCCTCTGTTTCTCGCCCACTGTTTCTCGCCCTCTGTTTCAGCCCCTCTGTTTCAGCCCCTCTGTTTCAGCCCCACTGTTTCAGCCCCTCTGTTTCTCGCCCTCTGTTTCTCGCTCTCTCTATCTCGCCCTCTGTTTCTCGCCCTCTGTTTCAGCACCTCTGTTTCAGCCCCTCTGTTTCAGCCCCTCTGTTTCTCGCCCTCTGTTTCTCGCCCTCTGTTTCTCGCCCTCTGTTTCAGCCCCTCTGTTTCAGCCCCTCTGTTTCTCGCCCTCTGTTTCAGCCCCTCTGTTTCAGCCCCTCTGTTTCAGCCCCTCTGTTTCAGATCCTCTGTTTCTCGCCCTCTGTTTCTCGCCCTCTGTTTCTCGCCCTCTGTTTCTCGCCCTCTGTTTCAGCCCTTCTGTTTCAGCCCCTCTGTTTCAGCCCCTCTGTTTCTCGCCCTCTGTTTCTCGCCCTCTGTTTCTCGCTCTCTGTTTCTGGCCCTCTGTTTCTCGCCCTCTGTTTCAGCCCCTCTGTTTCAGCTCCTCTGTTCCTCGCTCTCTGTTTCTCGCCCTCTGTTTCAGCCCCTCTGTTTCTCGCCCACTGTTTCAGCCCCTCTGTTTCTCGCCATCTCTTTCAGCCCCTCTGTTTCAGCCCCTCTGTTTCTCGCCCTCTGTTTCAGCCCCTCTGTTTCAGCCCCTCTGTTTCTCGCCCTCTGTTTCAGCCCCTCTGTTTCAGCACCTCTGTTTCTCGCCCTTTGTTTCTCGCCCTCTGTTTCAGCCCCTCTGTTTCTCGCCCTCTGTTTCAGCCCCTCTGTTTCAGCTCCTCTGTTCCTCGCTCTCTGTTTCTCGCCCTCTGTTTCAGCCCTTCTGTTTCTCGCCCACTGTTTCAGCCCCTCTGTTTCTCGCCATCTCTTTCAGCCCCTCTGTTTCAGCCCCTCTGTTTCTCGCCCTCTGTTTCAGCCCCTCTGTTTCAGCCCCTCTGTTTCTCGCCCTCTGTTTCAGCCCCTCTGTTTCAGCACCTCTGTTTCTCGCCCTTTGTTTCTCGCCCTCTGTTTCAGCCCCTCTGTTTCTCGCCCTCTGTTTCAGCCCCTCTGTTTCAGTCCCTCTGTTTCAGCCCCTCTGTTTCCGCCCCTCTGTTTCAGCCCCTCTGTTTCAGCCCCTCTGTTTCAGCCCCTCTGTTTCAGCCCCTCTGTTTCAGCCCCTCTGTTTCAGCCCCTCTGTTTCAGCCCCTCTGTTTCAGCCCCTCTGATTCTCGCCCTCTGTTTCTCGCCCTCTGTTTCTGGCCCTCTGTTTCTCGCTCTCTGTTTGTCGCCCTCTGTTTCTCGCCCTCTGTTTCAGCCCCTCTGTTTCTGCCCCTCTGTTTCAGCCCCTCTGTTTCAGTCCCTCTGTTTCAGCCCCTCTGTTTCTCGCCCTCTGTTTCTCGCCCTCTGTTTCTTGCCCTCTGTTTCTCGCTCTCTGTTTCTCGCCCTCTGTTTCTCGCCCTCTTTTTCAGCACCTCTGTTTCAGCCCCTCTGTTTCAGCCCCTCTGTTTCTGCTCCTCAGTTCCAGCCCCTCTGTTTCTTGCCCTCTGTTTCAGCACCTCTGTTTCTCGCCCTCTCTTTCAGCCCCTCTCTTTCTCGCCCTCTGTTGCAGACCCTCTGTTTCAGCCCGTCTATTTCAGCCCCTCTGTTTCAGCCCCTCTGTTTCTCGCCCTCTGTTTCCGCCCCTCTGTTTCTCGCCCTCTGTTGCAGCCCCTCTGTTTCAGCCCCGCTGTTTCAGCCCCTCTGTTTCAGCTCCTCTGTTTCAGACTCTATGTTTCTCGCCCTGTGTTTCTCGCCCTGTTTCAGCCCCTCTGTTTCAGCCCCTCTGTTTCTCGCCCTCTGTTTGAGCCCCTCTGTTTCAGCCCCTCTGTTTCAGCCCGTCTGTTTCAGCCCCTCTGTTTCAGGCCCACTGTTTCAGCCCCTCTGTTTCTCGCCATCTGTTTCAGCCCCTCTGTTTCAGCCCCTCTGTTTCTCGCCCTCTGTTTCAGCCCCTCTGTTTCAGCCCCTCTATTTCAGCCCCTCTTTTTCAGCCCTCTGTTTCTCGCCCTCTGTTTCTCGCCCTCTGTTTCTCGCTCTCTGTTTCTCACCCTCTGTTTCTCGCCCTCTGTTTCAGCCCCTCTGTTTCAGCCACTCTGTTTCAGCTCCTCTGTTTCTCGCCCTCTGTTTCTCGCCCACTGTTTCTCGCCCTCTGTTTCAGCCCCTCTGTTTCAGCCCCTCTGTTTCAGCCCCACTGTTTCAGCCCCTCTGTTTCTCGCCCTCTGTTTCTCGCTCTCTCTATCTCGCCCTCTGTTTCTCGCCCTCTGTTTCAGCACCTCTGTTTCAGCCCCTCTGTTTCAGCCCCTCTGTTTCTCGCCCTCTGTTTCTCGCCCTCTGTTTCTCGCCCTCTGTTTCAGCCCCTCTGTTTCAGCCCCTCTGTTTCTCGCCCTCTGTTTCAGCCCCTCTGTTTCAGCCCCTCTGTTTCAGCCCCTCTGTTTCAGATCCTCTGTTTCTCGCCCTCTGTTTCTCGCCCTCTGTTTCTCGCCCTCTGTTTCTCGCCCTCTGTTTCAGCCCTTCTGTTTCAGCCCCTCTGTTTCAGCCCCTCTGTTTCTCGCCCTCTGTTTCTCGCCCTCTGTTTCTCGCTCTCTGTTTCTGGCCCTCTGTTTCTCGCCCTCTGTTTCAGCCCCTCTGTTTCAGCTCCTCTGTTCCTCGCTCTCTGTTTCTCGCCCTCTGTTTCAGCCCCTCTGTTTCTCGCCCACTGTTTCAGCCCCTCTGTTTCTCGCCATCTCTTTCAGCCCCTCTGTTTCAGCCCCTCTGTTTCTCGCCCTCTGTTTCAGCCCCTCTGTTTCAGCCCCTCTGTTTCTCGCCCTCTGTTTCAGCCCCTCTGTTTCAGCACCTCTGTTTCTCGCCCTTTGTTTCTCGCCCTCTGTTTCAGCCCCTCTGTTTCTCGCCCTCTGTTTCAGCCCCTCTGTTTCAGCTCCTCTGTTCCTCGCTCTCTGTTTCTCGCCCTCTGTTTCAGCCCTTCTGTTTCTCGCCCACTGTTTCAGCCCCTCTGTTTCTCGCCATCTCTTTCAGCCCCTCTGTTTCAGCCCCTCTGTTTCTCGCCCTCTGTTTCAGCCCCTCTGTTTCAGCCCCTCTGTTTCTCGCCCTCTGTTTCAGCCCCTCTGTTTCAGCACCTCTGTTTCTCGCCCTTTGTTTCTCGCCCTCTGTTTCAGCCCCTCTGTTTCTCGCCCTCTGTTTCAGCCCCTCTGTTTCAGTCCCTCTGTTTCAGCCCCTCTGTTTCCGCCCCTCTGTTTCAGCCCCTCTGTTTCAGCCCCTCTGTTTCAGCCCCTCTGTTTCTCGCCCTCTGTTTCAGCCCCTCTGTTTCAGCCCCTCTGTTTCAGCCCCTCTGTTTCTCGCCCTCTGTTTCTCGCCCTCTGTTTCTCGCACTCTGTTTCTCGCTCTTTGTTTCTCGCCCTCTGTTTCTCGCCCTCTGTTTCAGCCCCTCTGTTTCAGCCAAACTGTTTCAGCCCCTCTGTTTCATCCCCTCTGTTTCAGCCCCTCTGTTTCAGCCCCTCTGTTTCTCGCCCTCTGTTTCTCGCCCTCTGTTTCTCGCCCTCTGTTTCTCGCTCTCTGTTTCTCGCCCTCTGTTTCTCGCCCTCTGTTTCAGCCCCTCTGTTTCAGCCCCTCTGTTTCAGCCCCTCTGTTTCTCGCCCTCTGTTTCTCGCCCACTGTTTCTCGCCCTCTGTTTCAGCCCCTCTGTTTCAGCCCCTCTGTTTCAGCCCCTCTGTTTCAGCCCCTCTGTTTCAGACCCTCTGTTTCAGCCCCTCTGTCTCAGCCCCTCTGTTTCAGCACCTCTGTTTCTCGCCCTTTGTTTCTCGCCCTCTGTTTCAGCCCCTCTGTTTCTCGCCCTCTGTTTCAGCCCCTCTGTTTCTCGCACTCTGTTTCAGCCCCTCTGTTTCAACCCCTCTGTTTCTCGCCCTCTGTTTCAGCCCCTCTGTTTCAGCCCCTCTGTATAAGCCCCTCTGTTTCAGCCCCTCTGTTTCTCGCCCTCTGTTTCTCGCCCTCTGTTTCAGCCCCTCTGTTTCAGCCCCTCTGTTTCAGCCACTCTGATTCTCGCCCTCTGTTTCTCGCCCTTTGTTTCTCGCCCTCTGTTTGAGCCCCTCTGTTTCTCGACCTCTGTTTCAGCCCCTCTGTTTCTCGCACTCTGTTTCAGCCCCTCTGTTTCAGCCCCTCTGTTTCAGCCCCTCTGTTTCAGCCCCACTGTTTCAGCCCCTCTGTATCAGCCCCTCTGTTTCAGCCCCTCTGTTTCTCGCCCTCTGTTTCTCGCCCTCTGTTTCAGCCCCTCTGTTTCAGCCCCTCTGTTTCAGCCCCTCTGTTTCAGCCCCTCTGATTCTCGCCCTCTGTTTCTCGCCCTCTGTTTCTCGCTCTCTGTTTCTCGCCCTCTGTTTCTCGCCCTCTGTTTCAGCCCCTCTGTTTCTGCCCCTTTGTTTCAGCCCCTCTGTTTCAGCCCCTCTGTTTCAGCCCCACTGTTTCTCGCCCTCTGTTTCTCGCCCTCTGTTTCTCGCCCTCTGTTTCTCGCCCTCTGTTTCTCGCCCTCTGTTTCAGCCCCTCTGTTTCAGCCCCTCTGTTTCAGCCCCTCTGTATCAGCCCCTCTGTTTCAGCCCCTCTGTTTCTCGCCCTCTGTTTCTAACCCTCTGTTTCAGCCCCTCTGTTTCAGCCCCTCTGTTTCAGCCCCTCTGTTTCAGTCCCTCTGTTTCAGCACCTCTGTTTCAGCCCCTCTGTTTCTTGCCCTCTGTTTCTCGCCCTCTGTTTTTCGCCCTCTGTTTCTCGCCCTCTGTTTCTCGCCCTCTGTTTCAGCCCCTCTGTTTCAGTCCCTCTGTTTCAGCCCCTCTGTTTCTCGCCCTCTGTTTCTCTCCCTCTGTTTCAGCCCCTCTGTTTCAGCCCCTCTGTTTCAGCCCCTCTGTTTCTCGCCCTCTGTTTCAGCCCCTCTGTTTCATCCCCTCTGTTTCTCGCCCTCTGTTTCAGCCCCTCTGTTTCAGCCCCTCTGTATCAGCCCCTCTGTTTCAGCCCCTCTGTTTCTCGCCCTCTGTTTCTCGCCCTCTGTTTCAGCCCCTCTGTTTCAGCCCCTCTGTTTCAGCCCCTCTGTTTCAGCCCCTCTGTTTCTCGCCCTCTGTTTCTCGCCCTCAGTTTCTCGCCCTCTGTTTCTCGCTCTCTGTTTCTCGCCCTCTGTTTCAGCCCCTCTGTTTCTCGCCCACTGTTTCAGCCCCTCTGTTTCTCGCCATCAGTTTCAGCCCCTCTGTTTCAGCCCCTCTGTTTCTCGCCCTCTGTTTCAGACCCTCTGTTTCAGCCCCTCTGTTTCAGCCCCTCTGTTTCAGCACCTCTGTTTCTCGCCCTTTGTTTCTCGCCCTCTGTTTCAGCCCCTCTGTTTCTCGCCCTCTGTTTCAGCCCCACTGTTTCTCGCACTCTGTTTCAGCCCATCTGTTTCAACCCCTCTGTTTCTCGCCCTCTGTTTCAGCCCCTCTGTTTCAGCCCCTCTGTATCAGCCCCTCTGTTTCAGCCCCTCTGTTTCTCGCCCTCTGTTTCTCGCCCTCTGTTTCAGCCCCTCTGTTTCAGCCCCTCTGTTTCAGCCCCTCTGTTTCAGCCCCTCTGTTTCAGCCCCTCTGATTCTCGCCCTCTGTTTCTCGCCCTCTGTTTCTGGCCCTCTGTTTCTCGCTCTCTGTTTGTCGCCCTCTGTTTCTCGCCCTCTGTTTCAGCCCCTCTGTTTCTGCCCCTCTGTTTCAGCCCCTCTGTTTCAGTCCCTCTGTTTCAGCCCCTCTGTTTCTCGCCCTCTGTTTCTCGCCCTCTGTTTCTTGCCCTCTGTTTCTCGCTCTCTGTTTCTCGCCCTCTGTTTCTCGCCCTCTTTTTCAGCACCTCTGTTTCAGCCCCTCTGTTTCAGCCCCTCTGTTTCTCGCCCTCTGTTTCTCGCCCTCTGTTTCTCGCCCTCTGTTTCAGCCCCTCTGTTTCAGCCCCTCTGTTTCAGCCCCTCTGTTTCAGCTCCTCTGTTTCACGCCCTCTGTTTCTCGCCCTCTGTTTCTCGCCCTCTGTTTCTCGCTCTCTGTTTCTCGCCCTCTGTTTCAGCCCCTCTGTTTCTCGCCCACTGTTTCAGCCCCTCTGTTTCTCGCCATCTGTTTCAGCCCCTCTGTTTCAGCCCCTCTGTTTCTCGCCATCTGTTTCAGACCCTCTGTTTTAGCCCCTCTGTTTCAGCCCCTCTGTTTCAGCACCTCTGTTTCTCGCCCTTTGTTTCTCGCCCTCTGTTTCAGCCCCTCTGTTTCTCGCCCTCTGTTTCAGCCCCTCTGTTTCTCGCACTCTGTTTTAGCCCCTCTGTTTCAACCCCTCTGTTTCTCGCCCTCTGTTTCAGCCCCTCTGTTTCAGCCCCTCTGTATCAGCCCCTCTGTTTCAGCCCCTCTGTTTCTCGCCCTCTGTTTCTCGCCCTCTGTTTCAGCCCCTCTGTTTCAGCCCCTCTGTTTCAGCACCTCTGTTTCAGCCCCTCTGTTTCAGCCCCTCTGATTCTCGCCCTCTGTTTCTCGCCCTCTGTTTCTCGCCCTCTGTTTCTCGCTCTCTGTTTGTCGCCCTCTGTTTCTCGCCCTCTGTTTCAGCCCCTCTGTTTCTGCCCCTCTGTTTCAGCCCCTCTGTTTCAGCCCCTCTGTTTCAGCCCCTCTGTTTCTCGCCCTCTGTTTCTCGCCCTCTGTTTCTTGCCCTCTGTTTCTCGCTCTCTGTTTCTCGCCCTCTGTTTCTCGCCCTCTGTTTCAGCACCTCTGTTTCAGGCCCTCTGTTTCAGCCCCTCTGTTTCTCGCCCTCTGTTTCTCGCCCTCTGTTTCTCGCCCTCAGTTTCAGCCATACTGTTTCAGCCCCTTTGTTTCAGCCCCTCTGTTTCAGCCCCTCTGTTTCTCGCCCACTGTTTCTCGCCCTCTGTTTCAGTCCCTCTGTTTCAGCCCCTCTGTTTCTCGCCCTCTGTTTCTCGACCTCTGTTTCTCGCCCTCTGTTTCTCGCCCTCTGTTTCAGCCCCTCTGTTTCAGCCCCTCTGTTTCAGCACCTCTGTTTCAGCCCCTCTGTTTCAGCCCCTCTGTTTCAGCCCCTCTGTTTCAGCCCCTCTGTTTCTCGCCCTCTGTTTCTCGCCCTCTGTTTCTCGCCCTATGTTTCTCGCTCTCTGTTTCTCGCCCTCTGTTTCTCGCCCTCTGTTTCAGCCCCTCTGTTTCAGCCCCTCTGTTTCAGCTCCTCTGTTTCTCGCCCTCTGTTTCTCGCCCACTGTTTCTCGCCCTCTGTTTCAGCCCCTCTGTTTCAGCCCCTCTGTTTCAGCCCCTCTGTTTCAGCCCCTCTGTTTCTCGCCCTCTGTTTCTCGCCCTCTGTTTCTTGCCCTCTGTTTCTCGCTCTCTGTTTCTCGCCCTCTGTTTCTCGCCCTCTGTTTCAGCCCCTCTGTTTCAGCCCCTCTGTTTCAGCTCCTCTGTTTCTCGCCCTCTGTTTCAGCCCCTCTGTTTCTCGCCCACTGTTTCTCCCCCACTGTTTCTCTCCCTCTGTTTCAGCCCCTCTGTTTCAGCCCCTCTGTTTCAGCCCCTCTGTTTCTCGCCCTCTGTTTCTCGCCAACTGTTTCTCGCCCGCTGTTTCAGCCCCTCTGTTTCAGCCCCTCTGTTTCAGCCCCTCTGTTTCAGACCCTCTGTTTCTCGCCCTCTGTTTCTCGCCCTCTGTTTCTTGCCCTCTGTTTCTCGCTCTCTGTTTCTCGCCCTCTGTTTCTCGCCCTCTGTTTCAGCCCCTCTGTTTCAGCCCCACTGTTTCAGCCCCTCTGTTTCAGCCCCTCTGTTTCTCGCTCTCTGTTTCTCGCCCTCTGTTTCTCGCCCTCTGTTTCAGCCCCTCTGTTTCAGCCCCTCTGTTTCAGCCCCTCTGTTTCTCGCCGACTGTTTCTCGCCCTCTGTTTCAGCCCCTCTGTTTCAGCCCCTCTGTTTCAGCCCCTCTGTTTCAGCCCCTCTGTTTCAGCCCCACTGTTTCAGCCCCTCTGTTTCTCGCCCTCTGTTTCTCGCCCTCTGTTTCTCGCCCTCTGTTTCTCGCCCTCTGTTTCAGCCCCTCTGTTTCAGCTCCTCTGTTTCAGACTCTCTGTTTCTCGCCCTCTGTTTCTCGCCCTGTTTCAGCCCCTCTGTTTCAGCCCCTCTGTTTCTCGCCCTCTGTTTGAGCCCCTCTGTTTCAGCCCCTCTGTTTCAGCCCGTCTGTTTCAGCCCCTCTGTTACAGGCCCACTGTTTCAGCCCCTCTGTTTCTCGCCATCTGTTTCAGCCCCTCTGTTTCAGCCCCTCTGTTTCTCGCCCTCTGTTTCAGCCCCTCTGTTTCAGCCCCTCTATTTCAGCCCCTCTTTTTCAGCCCTCTGTTTCTCGCCCTCTGTTTCTCGCCCTCTGTTTCTCGCTCTCTGTTTCTCACCCTCTGTTTCTCGCCCTCTGTTTCAGCCCCTCTGTTTCAGCCACTCTGTTTCAGCTCCTCTGTTTCTCGCCCTCTGTTTCTCGCCCACTGTTTCTCGCCCTCTGTTTCAGCCCCTCTGTTTCAGCCCCTCTGTTTCAGCCCCACTGTTTCAGCCCCTCTGTTTCTCGCCCTCTGTTTCTCGCTCTCTCTATCTCGCCCTCTGTTTCTCGCCCTCTGTTTCAGCACCTCTGTTTCAGCCCCTCTGTTTCAGCCCCTCTGTTTCTCGCCCTCTGTTTCTCGCCCTCTGTTTCTCGCCCTCTGTTTCAGCCCCTCTGTTTCAGCCCCTCTGTTTCTCGCCCTCTGTTTCAGCCCCTCTGTTTCAGCCCCTCTGTTTCAGCCCCTCTGTTTCAGATCCTCTGTTTCTCGCCCTCTGTTTCTCGCCCTCTGTTTCTCGCCCTCTGTTTCTCGCCCTCTGTTTCAGCCCTTCTGTTTCAGCCCCTCTGTTTCAGCCCCTCTGTTTCTCGCCCTCTGTTTCTCGCCCTCTGTTTCTCGCTCTCTGTTTCTGGCCCTCTGTTTCTCGCCCTCTGTTTCAGCCCCTCTGTTTCAGCTCCTCTGTTCCTCGCTCTCTGTTTCTCGCCCTCTGTTTCAGCCCCTCTGTTTCTCGCCCACTGTTTCAGCCCCTCTGTTTCTCGCCATCTCTTTCAGCCCCTCTGTTTCAGCCCCTCTGTTTCTCGCCCTCTGTTTCAGCCCCTCTGTTTCAGCCCCTCTGTTTCTCGCCCTCTGTTTCAGCCCCTCTGTTTCAGCACCTCTGTTTCTCGCCCTTTGTTTCTCGACCTCTGTTTCAGCCCCTCTTTTTCTCGCCCTCTGTTTCAGCCCCTCTGTTTCAGCTCCTCTGTTCCTCGCTCTCTGTTTCTCGCCCTCTGTTTCAGCCCTTCTGTTTCTCGCCCACTGTTTCAGCCCCTCTGTTTCTCGCCATCTCTTTCAGCCCCTCTGTTTCAGCCCCTCTGTTTCTCGCCCTCTGTTTCAGCCCCTCTGTTTCAGCCCCTCTGTTTCTCGCCCTCTGTTTCAGCCCCTCTGTTTCAGCACCTCTGTTTCTCGCCCTTTGTTTCTCGCCCTCTGTTTCAGCCCCTCTGTTTCTCGCCCTCTGTTTCAGCCCCTCTGTTTCAGTCCCTCTGTTTCAGCCCCTCTGTTTCCGCCCCTCTGTTTCAGCCCCTCTGTTTCAGCCCCTCTGTTTCAGCCCCTCTGTTTCTCGCCCTCTGTTTCAGCCCCTCTGTTTCAGCCCCTCTGTTTCAGCCCCTCTGTTTCTCGCCCTCTGTTTCTCGCCCTCTGTTTCTCGCACTCTGTTTCTCGCTCTTTGTTTCTCGCCCTCTGTTTCTCGCCCTCTGTTTCAGCCCCTCTGTTTCAGCCAAACTGTTTCAGCCCCTCTGTTTCATCCCCTCTGTTTCAGCCCCTCTGTTTCAGCCCCTCTGTTTCTCGCCCTCTGTTTCTCGCCCTCTGTTTCTCGCCCTCTGTTTCTCGCTCTCTGTTTCTCGCCCTCTGTTTCTCGCCCTCTGTTTCAGCCCCTCTGTTTCAGCCCCTCTGTTTCAGCCCCTCTGTTTCTCGCCCTCTGTTTCTCGCCCACTGTTTCTCGCCCTCTGTTTCAGCCCCTCTGTTTCAGCCCCTCTGTTTCAGCCCCTCTGTTTCAGCCCCTCTGTTTCAGACCCTCTGTTTCAGCCCCTCTGTCTCAGCCCCTCTGTTTCAGCACCTCTGTTTCTCGCCCTTTGTTTCTCGCCCTCTGTTTCAGCCCCTCTGTTTCTCGCCCTCTGTTTCAGCCCCTCTGTTTCTCGCACTCTGTTTCAGCCCCTCTGTTTCAACCCCTCTGTTTCTCGCCCTCTGTTTCAGCCCCTCTGTTTCAGCCCCTCTGTATAAGCCCCTCTGTTTCAGCCCCTCTGTTTCTCGCCCTCTGTTTCTCGCCCTCTGTTTCAGCCCCTCTGTTTCAGCCCCTCTGTTTCAGCCTCTCTGATTCTCGCCCTCTGTTTCTCGCCCTTTGTTTCTCGCCCTCTGTTTGAGCCCCTCTGTTTCTCGACCTCTGTTTCAGCCCCTCTGTTTCTCGCACTCTGTTTCAGCCCCTCTGTTTCAGCCCCTCTGTTTCAGCCCCTCTGTTTCAGCCCCACTGTTTCAGCCCCTCTGTATCAGCCCCTCTGTTTCAGCCCCTCTGTTTCTCGCCCTCTGTTTCTCGCCCTCTGTTTCAGCCCCTCTGTTTCAGCCCCTCTGTTTCAGCCCCTCTGTTTCAGCCCCTCTGATTCTCGCCCTCTGTTTCTCGCCCTCTGTTTCTCGCTCTCTGTTTCTCGCCCTCTGTTTCTCGCCCTCTGTTTCAGCCCCTCTGTTTCTGCCCCTTTGTTTCAGCCCCTCTGTTTCAGCCCCTCTGTTTCAGCCCCACTGTTTCTCGCCCTCTGTTTCTCGCCCTCTGTTTCTCGCCCTCTGTTTCTCGCCCTCTGTTTCTCGCCCTCTGTTTCAGCCCCTCTGTTTCAGCCCCTCTGTTTCAGCCCCTCTGTATCAGCCCCTCTGTTTCAGCCCCTCTGTTTCTCGCCCTCTGTTTCTAACCCTCTGTTTCAGCCCCTCTGTTTCAGCCCCTCTGTTTCAGCCCCTCTGTTTCAGTCCCTCTGTTTCAGCACCTCTGTTTCAGCCCCTCTGTTTCTCGCCCTCTGTTTCTCGCCCTCTGTTTTTCGCCCTCTGTTTCTCGCCCTCTGTTTCTCGCCCTCTGTTTCAGCCCCTCTGTTTCAGTCCCTCTGTTTCAGCCCCTCTGTTTCTCGCCCTCTGTTTCTCTCCCTCTGTTTCAGCCCCTCTGTTTCAGCCCCTCTGTTTCAGCCCCTCTGTTTCTCGCCCTCTGTTTCAGCCCCTCTGTTTCATCCCCTCTGTTTCTCGCCCTCTGTTTCAGCCCCTCTGTTTCAGCCCCTCTGTATCAGCCCCTCTGTTTCAGCCCCTCTGTTTCTCGCCCTCTGTTTCTCGCCCTCTGTTTCAGCCCCTCTGTTTCAGCCCCTCTGTTTCAGCCCCTCTGTTTCAGCCCCTCTGTTTCTCGCCCTCTGTTTCTCGCCCTCAGTTTCTCGCCCTCTGTTTCTCGCTCTCTGTTTCTCGCCCTCTGTTTCAGCCCCTCTGTTTCTCGCCCACTGTTTCAGCCCCTCTGTTTCTCGCCATCAGTTTCAGCCCCTCTGTTTCAGCCCCTCTGTTTCTCGCCCTCTGTTTCAGACCCTCTGTTTCAGCCCCTCTGTTTCAGCCCCTCTGTTTCAGCACCTCTGTTTCTCGCCCTTTGTTTCTCGCCCTCTGTTTCAGTCCCTCTGTTTCTCGCCCTCTGTTTCAGCCCCACTGTTTCTCGCACTCTGTTTCAGCCCATCTGTTTCAACCCCTCTGTTTCTCGCCCTCTGTTTCAGCCCCTCTGTTTCAGCCCCTCTGTATCAGCCCCTCTGTTTCAGCCCCTCTGTTTCTCGCCCTCTGTTTCTCGCCCTCTGTTTCAGCCCCTCTGTTTCAGCCCCTCTGTTTCAGCCCCTCTGTTTCAGCCCCTCTGTTTCAGCCCCTCTGATTCTCGCCCTCTGTTTCTCGCCCTCTGTTTCTGGCCCTCTGTTTCTCGCTCTCTGTTTGTCGCCCTCTGTTTCTCGCCCTCTGTTTCAGCCCCTCTGTTTCTGCCCCTCTGTTTCAGCCCCTCTGTTTCAGTCCCTCTGTTTCAGCCCCTCTGTTTCTCGCCCTCTGTTTCTCGCCCTCTGTTTCTTGCCCTCTGTTTCTCGCTCTCTGTTTCTCGCCCTCTGTTTCTCGCCCTCTTTTTCAGCACCTCTGTTTCAGCCCCTCTGTTTCAGCCCCTCTGTTTCTCGCCCTCTGTTTCTCGCCCTCTGTTTCTCGCCCTCTGTTTCAGCCCCTCTGTTTCAGCCCCTCTGTTTCAGCCCCTCTGTTTCAGCTCCTCTGTTTCACGCCCTCTGTTTCTCGCCCTCTGTTTCTCGCCCTCTGTTTCTCGCTCTCTGTTTCTCGCCCTCTGTTTCAGCCCCTCTGTTTCTCGCCCACTGTTTCAGCCCCTCTGTTTCTCGCCATCTGTTTCAGCCCCTCTGTTTCAGCCCCTCTGTTTCTCGCCCTCTGTTTCAGACCCTCTGTTTTAGCCCCTCTGTTTCAGCCCCTCTGTTTCAGCACCTCTGTTTCTCGCCCTTTGTTTCTCGCCCTCTGTTTCAGCCCCTCTGTTTCTCGCCCTCTGTTTCAGCCCCTCTGTTTCTCGCACTCTGTTTTAGCCCCTCTGTTTCAACCCCTCTGTTTCTCGCCCTCTGTTTCAGCCCCTCTGTTTCAGCCCCTCTGTATCAGCCCCTCTGTTTCAGCCCCTCTGTTTCTCGCCCTCTGTTTCTCGCCCTCTGTTTCAGCCCCTCTGTTTCAGCCCCTCTGTTTCAGCACCTCTGTTTCAGCCCCTCTGTTTCAGCCCCTCTGATTCTCGCCCTCTGTTTCTCGCCCTCTGTTTCTCGCCCTCTGTTTCTCGCTCTCTGTTTGTCGCCCTCTGTTTCTCGCCCTCTGTTTCAGCCCCTCTGTTTCTGCCCCTCTGTTTCAGCCCCTCTGTTTCAGCCCCTCTGTTTCAGCCCCTCTGTTTCTCGCCCTCTGTTTCTCGCCCTCTGTTTCTTGCCCTCTGTTTCTCGCTCTCTGTTTCTCGCCCTCTGTTTCTCGCCCTCTGTTTCAGCACCTCTGTTTCAGGCCCTCTGTTTCAGCCCCTCTGTTTCTCGCCCTCTGTTTCTCGCCCTCTGTTTCTCGCCCTCAGTTTCAGCCATACTGTTTCAGCCCCTTTGTTTCAGCCCCTCTGTTTCAGCCCCTCTGTTTCTCGCCCACTGTTTCTCGCCCTCTGTTTCAGTCCCTCTGTTTCAGCCCCTCTGTTTCTCGCCCTCTGTTTCTCGACCTCTGTTTCTCGCCCTCTGTTTCTCGCCCTCTGTTTCAGCCCCTCTGTTTCAGCCCCTCTGTTTCAGCACCTCTGTTTCAGCCCCTCTGTTTCAGCCCCTCTGTTTCAGCCCCTCTGTTTCAGCCCCTCTGTTTCTCGCCCTCTGTTTCTCGCCCTCTGTTTCTCGCCCTATGTTTCTCGCTCTCTGTTTCTCGCCCTCTGTTTCTCGCCCTCTGTTTCAGCCCCTCTGTTTCAGCCCCTCTGTTTCAGCTCCTCTGTTTCTCGCCCTCTGTTTCTCGCCCACTGTTTCTCGCCCTCTGTTTCAGCCCCTCTGTTTCAGCCCCTCTGTTTCAGCCCCTCTGTTTCAGCCCCTCTGTTTCTCGCCCTCTGTTTCTCGCCCTCTGTTTCTTGCCCTCTGTTTCTCGCTCTCTGTTTCTCGCCCTCTGTTTCTCGCCCTCTGTTTCAGCCCCTCTGTTTCAGCCCCTCTGTTTCAGCTCCTCTGTTTCTCGCCCTCTGTTTCAGCCCCTCTGTTTCTCGCCCACTGTTTCTCCCCCACTGTTTCTCTCCCTCTGTTTCAGCCCCTCTGTTTCAGCCCCTCTGTTTCAGCCCCTCTGTTTCTCGCCCTCTGTTTCTCGCCAACTGTTTCTCGCCCGCTGTTTCAGCCCCTCTGTTTCAGCCCCTCTGTTTCAGCCCATCTGTTTCAGACCCTCTGTTTCTCGCCCTCTGTTTCTCGCCCTCTGTTTCTTGCCCTCTGTTTCTCGCTCTCTGTTTCTCGCCCTCTGTTTCTCGCCCTCTGTTTCAGCCCCTCTGTTTCAGCCCCACTGTTTCAGCCCCTCTGTTTCAGCCCCTCTGTTTCTCGCTCTCTGTTTCTCGCCCTCTGTTTCTCGCCCTCTGTTTCAGCCCCTCTGTTTCAGCCCCTCTGTTTCAGCCCCTCTGTTTCTCGCCGACTGTTTCTCGCCCTCTGTTTCAGCCCCTCTGTTTCAGCCCCTCTGTTTCAGCCCCTCTGTTTCAGCCCCTCTGTTTCAGCCCCACTGTTTCAGCCCCTCTGTTTCTCGCCCTCTGTTTCTCGCCCTCTGTTTCTCGCCCTCTGTTTCTCGCCCTCTGTTTCAGCCCCTCTGTTTAAGCCCCTCTGTTTCTCGCCCTCTGTTTCTCGCCCTCTGTTTCAGCCCCTCTGTTTCAGCCCCTCAGTTTTAGCCCCTGTGTTTCTCCCCCTCTGTTTCAGCACCTCTGTTTCTCGCCCTCTGTTTCAGCCCCTCTGTTTCAGCCCCTCTGTTTCAGCCCCTCTGTTTCAGCACCTCTGTTTCTCGCCCTTTGTTTCTCGCCCTCTGTTTCAGCCCCTCTGTTTCAGCCCCTCTGTTTCAGCCCCTCTGTTTCAGCACCTCTGTTTCTCGCCCTCTGTTTCTCGCCCTCTGTTTCAGCCCCTCTGTTTCAGCCCCTCTGTTTCAGCCCCTCTGTTTCAGCCCCTCTGTTTCTCGCCATCTGTTTCAGCCCCTCTGTTTCAGCCCAATGTTTCTCGCCCTCTGTTTCAGCCCCTCTGTTTCAGCCCCTCTGTTTCAGCCCCTCTGTTTCAGAACCTCTGTTTCTCGCCCTTTGTTTCTCGCCCTCTTTTTCAGCCCCTCTGTTTCTCGCCCTCTGTTTCAGCCCCTCTGTTTCTTGCCCTCTGTTTCAGCCCCTCTGTTTCAGTCCCTCTGTTTCAGCCCCTCTGTTTCAGCCCCTCTGTTTCAGCCCCTCTGTTTCACGCCCTCTGTTTCAGCCCCTCTGTTTCAGCCCCTCTGTTTCTCGCCCTCTGTTTCAGCCCCTCTGTTTCAGCCCCTCTGTATCAGCCCCTCTGTTTCAGCCCCTCTGTTTCTCGCCCTCTGTTTCTCGCCCTCTGTTTCAGCCCCTCTGTTTCAGCCCCTCTGTTTCAGCCCCTCTGTTTCAGCCCCTCTGTTTCTCGTCCTCTGTTTCTCGCTCTCTGTTTCTCGGCCTCTGTATCTCGCCCTCTGTTTCAGCCCCTCTGTTTCAGCCCCTCTGTTTCAGCCCCTCTGTTTCAGCCCATCTGTTTCACGCCCTCTGTTTCTTTCCCTCTGTTTCTCGCCCTCTGTTTCAGCCCCTCTGTTTCAGTCCCTCTGTTTCAGCCCCTCTGTTTCAGCCCCTCTGTTTCAGCCCCTCTGTTTCATCCCCTCTGTTTCAGCCCCTCTGTTTCAGCCCCTCTGTTTCTCGCCCTCTGTTTCTCGCCCTCTGTTTCTCACCCTCTGTTTCTCGCTCTCTGTTTCTCGCCCACTGTTTCTCGCCCTCTGTTTCAGCCCCTCTGTTTCAGCCCCTCTGATTCAGCCCCTCTGTTTCTCGCCCTCTGTTTCAGCCCCTCTGTTTCAGCCCCTCTGTTTCAGCCCCTCTGTTTCAGCCACTCTGTTTCAGCTCCTCTGTTTCTCGCCCTCTGTTTCTCGCCCTCTGTTTCAGCCCGTCTGTTTCAGCCCCTCTGTTTCAGCCACTCTGTTTCTCGCCCTCTGTTTCTCGCCCTCTGTTTCTCGCCCTCTGTTTCTCGCTCTCTGTTTCTCGCCCTCTGTTTCTCGCCCTCTGTTTCAGCCCCTCTGTTTCAGCCCCTCTGTTTCAGCCCCTCTGTTTCAGCCCCTCTGTTTCAGCCCCTCTGTTTATCGCCCTCTGTTTCTCGCCCACTGTTTCTCGCCCTCTGTTTCTGCCCCTCTGTTTCAGCCAACTGTTTCAGCCCCTCTGTTTCAGCCCCTCTGTTTCTCGCACTCTGTTTCTCGCCCTCTGTTTCTTGCCCTCTGTTTCTCGCTCTCTGTTTCTCGCCCTCTGTTTCTCGCCCTCTGTTTCAGCCCCTCTGTTTCAGCCCCTCTGTTTCAGCCCCTCTGATTCAGCCCCTCTGTTTCTCGCCCTCTGTTTCAGCCCCTCTGTTTCAGCCCCTCTGTTTCTCGCCCTCAGTTTCAGCCCCTCTGTTTCAGCCCCTTTGTTTCAGCCCCTCTGTTTCAGCCCCTCTGTTTCTCGCCCACTGTTTCTCGCCCTCTGTTTCAGCCCAAGTGTTTCAGCCACTCTGTTTCAGCCCCTCTGTTTCAGCCCCTCTGTTTCAGCCCCTCTGTTTCTCGCCCTCTGTTTCTCGCCCTCTGTTTCTCGCCCTCTGTTTCTCCCCCTCTGTTTCAGCCCCTCTGTTTCAGCCCCTCTGTTTCAGCCCTTCTGTTTCTCGCACTCTGTTTCTCGCCCTCTGTTTCTTGCCCTCTGTTTCAGCCCCTCAGTTCCAGCCCCTCTCTTTCTCGCCCTCTGTTGAAGACCCTCTGTTTCAGCCCAACTGTTTCAGCCCCTCTGTTTCAGCCCCTCTGTTTCAGACCCTCTGTTTCTCGCCCTCTGTTTCTCGCCCTCTGTTTCAGCCCCTCTGTTTCAGCCCCTCTGATTCAGCCCCTCTGTTTCTCGCCCTCTGTTTCAGCCCCTCTGTTTCAGCCCCTCTGTTTCTCGCCCTCAGTTTCAGCCCCTCTGTTTCAGCCCCTCTGTTTCAGCCACTCTGTTTCAGCTCCTCTGTTTCTCGCCCTCTGTTTCTCGCCCTCTGTTTCAGCCCCTCTGTTTCAGCCCCTCTGTTTCAGCCACTCTGTTTCTCGCCCTCTGTTTCTCGCCCTCTGTTTCTCGCCCTCTGTTTCTCGCTCTCTGTTTCTCGCCCTCTGTATCTCGCCCTCTGTTTCAGCCCCTCTGTTTCAGCCCCTCTGTTTCAGCCCCTCTGTTTCAGCCCCTCTGTTTATCGCCCTCTGTTTCTCGCCCACTGTTTCTCGCCCTCTGTTTCTGCCCCTCTGTTTCAGCCATCTGTTTCAGCCCCTCTGTTTCAGCCCCTCTGTTTCTCGCCCTCTGTTTCTCGCCCTCTGTTTCTTGCCCTCTGTTTCTCGCTCTCTGTTTCTCGCCCTCTGTTTCTCGCCCTCTGTTTCAGCCCCTCTGTTTCAGCCCCTCTGTTTCAGCCCCTCTGTTTCTCGCCCTCTGTTTCTCGCCCTCTGTTTCTCGCCCTCAGTTTCAGCCCCTCTGTTTCAGCACCTTTGTTTCAGCCCCTCTGTTTCAGCCCCTCTGTTTCTCGCCCACTGTTTCTCGCCCTCTGTTTCAGCCCAAGTGTTTCAGCCACTCTGTTTCAGCCCCTCTGTTTCAGCCCCTCTGTTTCAGCCCCTCTGTTTCTCGCCCTCTGTTTCTCGCCCTCTGTTTCTCGCCCTCTGTTTCTCGCCCTCTGTTTCAGCCCTTCTGTTTCAGCCCCTCTGTTTCAGCCCCTCTGTTTCTCGCCCTCTGTTTCTCGACCTCTGTTTCTCGCTCTCTGTTTCTGGCCCTCTGTTTCTCGCCCTCTGTTTCAGCCCCTCTGTTTCAGCTCCTCTGTTCCTCGCTCTCTGTTTCTCGCCCTCTGTTTCAGCCCCTCTGTTTCTCGCCCACTGTTTCAGCCCCTCTGTTTCTCGCCATCTCTTTCAGCCCCTCTGTTTCAGCCCCTCTGTTTCTCGCCCTCTGTTTCAGCCCCTCTGTTTCAGCCCCTCTGTTTCTCGCCCTCTGTTTCAGCCCCTCTGTTTCAGCACCTCTGTTTCTCGCCCTTTGTTTCTCGCCCTCTGTTACAGCCCCTCTGTTTCTCGCCCTCTGTTTCAGCCCCTCTGTTTCAGCTCCTCTGTTCCTCGCTCTCTGTTTCTCGCCCTCTGTTTCAGCCCTTCTGTTTCTCGCCCACTGTTTCAGCCCCTCTGTTTCTCGCCATCTCTTTCAGCCCCTCTGTTTCAGCCCCTCTGTTTCTCGCCCTCTGTTTCAGCCCCTCTGTTTCAGCCCCTCTGTTTCTCGCCCTCTGTTTCAGCCCCTCTGTTTCAGCACCTCTGTTTCTCGCCCTTTGTTTCTCGCCCTCTGTTTCAGCCCCTCTGTTTCTCGCCCTCTGTTTCAGCCCCTCTGTTTCAGTCCCTCTGTTTCAGCCCCTCTGTTTCCGCCCCTCTGTTTCAGCCCCTCTGTTTCAGCCCCTCTGTTTCAGCCCCTCTGTTTCTCGCCCTCTGTTTCAGCCCCTCTGTTTCAGCCCCTCTGTTTCAGCCCCTCTGTTTCTCGCCCTCTGTTTCTCGCCCTCTGTTTCTCGCCCTCTGTTTCAGCCCCTCTGTTTCAGCCCCTCTGTTTCAGCCCCTCTGTTTCTCGCCCTCTGTTTCTCGCCCTCTGTTTCAGCCCCTCTGTTTCTGCTCCTCAGTTCCAGCCCCTCTGTTTCTTGCCCTCTGTTTCAGCACCTCTGTTTCTCGCCCTCTCTTTCAGCTCCTCTCTTTCTCGCCCTCTGTTGCAGACCCTCTGTTTCAGCCCGTCTATTTCAGCCCCTCTGTTTCAGCCCCTCTGTTTCTCGCCCTCTGTTTCCGCCCCTCTGTTTCTCGCCCTCTGTTGCAGCCCCTCTGTTTCAGCCCCTCTGTTTCAGCCCCTCTGTTTCAGCTCCTCTGTTTCAGACTCTCTGTTTCTCGCCCACTGTTTCTCGCCCTGTTTCAGCCCCTCTGTTTCAGCCCCTCTGTTTCTCGCCCTCTGTTTGAGCCCCTCTGTTTCAGCCCCTCTGTTTCAGCCCGTCTGTTTCAGCCCCTCTGTTTCAGGCCCACTGTTTCAGCCCCTCTGTTTCTCGCCATCTGTTTCAGCCCCTCTGTTTCAGCCCCTCTGTTTCTCGCCCTCTGTTTCAGCCCCTCTGTTTCAGCCCCTCTGTTTCAGCCCCTCTTTTTCAGCCCTCTGTTTCTCGCCCTCTGTTTCTCGCCCTCTGTTTCTCGCTCTCTGTTTCTCACCCTCTGTTTCTCGCCCTCTGTTTCAGCCCCTCTGTTTCAGCCACTCTGTTTCAGCTCCTCTGTTTCTCGCCCTCTGTTTCTCGCCCACTGTTTCTCGCCCTCTGTTTCAGCCCCTCGGTTTCAGCCCCTCTGTTTCAGCCCCACTGTTTCAGCCCCTCTGTTTCTCGCCCTCTGTTTCTCGCTCTCTCTATCTCGCCCTCTGTTTCTCGCCCTCTGTTTCAGCACCTCTGTTTCAGCCCCTCTGTTTCAGCCCCTCTGTTTCTCGCCCTCTGTTTCTCGCCCTCTGTTTCTCGCCCTCTGTTTCATCCCCTCTGTTTCTGCCCCTCTGTTTCTCGCCCTCTGTTTCAGCCCCTCTGTTTCAGCCCCTCTGTTTCAGCCCCTCTGTTTCAGATCCTCTGTTTCTCGCCCTCTGTTTCTCGCCCTCTGTTTCTCGCCCTCTGTTTCTCGCCCTCTGTTTCAGCCCTTCTGTTTCACCCCCTCTGTTTCAGCCCCTCTGTTTCTCGCCCTCTGTTTCTCGCCCTCTGTTTCTCGCTCTCTGTTTCTGGCCCTCTGTTTCTCGCCCTCTGTTTCAGACCCTCTGTTTCAGCTCCTCTGTTCCTCGCTCTCTGTTTCTCGCCCTCTGTTTCAGCCCCTCTGTTTCTCGCCCACTGTTTCAGCCCCTCTGTTTCTCGCCATCTCTTTCAGCCCATCTGTTTCAGCCCCTCTGTTTCTCGCCCTCTGTTTCAGCCCCTCTGTTTCAGCCCCTCTGTTTCTCGCCCTCTGTTTCAGCACCTCTGTTTCAGCACCTCTGTTTCTCGCCCTTTGTTTCTCGCCCTCTGTTTCAGCCCCTCTGTTTCTCGCCCTCTGTTTCAGCCCCTCTGTTTCAGCTCCTCTGTTCCTCGCTCTCTGTTTCTCGCCCTCTGTTTCAGCCCTTCTGTTTCTCGCCCACTGTTTCAGCCCCTCTGTTTCTCGCCATCTCTTTCAGCCCCTCTGTTTCAGCCCCTCTGTTTCTCGCCCTCTGTTTCAGCCCCTCTGTTTCAGCCCCTCTGTTTCTCGCCCTCTGTTTCAGCCCCTCTGTTTCAGCACCTCTGTTTCTCGCCCTTTGTTTCTCGCCCTCTGTTTCAGCCCCTCTGTTTCTCGCCCTCTGTTTCAGCCCCTCTGTTTCAGTCCCTCTGTTTCAGCCCCTCTGTTTCCGCCCCTCTGTTTCAGCCCCTCTGTTTCAGCCCCTCTGTTTCAGCCCCTCTGTTTCTCGCCCTCTGTTTCAGCCCCTCTGTTTCAGCCCCTCTGTTTCAGCCCCTCTGTTTCTCGCCCTCTGTTTCTCGCCCTCTGTTTCTCGCACTCTGTTTCTCGCTCTTTGTTTCTCGCCCTCTGTTTCTCGCCCTCTGTTTCAGCCCCTCTGTTTCAGCCAAACTGTTTCAGCCCCTCTGTTTCATCCCCTCTGTTTCAGCCCCTCTGTTTCAGCCCCTCTGTTTCTCGCCCTCTGTTTCTCGCCCTCTGTTTCTCGCCCTCTGTTTCTCGCTCTCTGTTTCTCGCCCTCTGTTTCTCGCCCTCTGTTTCAGCCCCTCTGTTTCAGCCCCTCTGTTTCAGCCCCTCTGTTTCTCGCCCTCTGTTTCTCGCCCACTGTTTCTCGCCCTCTGTTTCAGCCCCTCTGTTTCAGCCCCTCTGTTTCAGCCCCTCTGTTTCAGCCCCTCTGTTTCAGACCCTCTGTTTCAGCCCCTCTGTCTCAGCCCCTCTGTTTCAGCACCTCTGTTTCTCGCCCTTTGTTTCTCGCCCTCTGTTTCAGCCCCTCTGTTTCTCGCCCTCTGTTTCAGCCCCTCTGTTTCTCGCACTCTGTTTCAGCCCCTCTGTTTCAACCCCTCTGTTTCTCGCCCTCTGTTTCAGCCCCTCTGTTTCAGCCCCTCTGTATAAGCCCCTCTGTTTCAGCCCCTCTGTTTCTCGCCCTCTGTTTCTCGCCCTCTGTTTCAGCCCCTCTGTTTCAGCCCCTCTGTTTCAGCCACTCTGATTCTCGCCCTCTGTTTCTCGCCCTTTGTTTCTCGCCCTCTGTTTGAGCCCCTCTGTTTCTCGACCTCTGTTTCAGCCCCTCTGTTTCTCGCACTCTGTTTCAGCCCCTCTGTTTCAGCCCCTCTGTTTCAGCCCCTCTGTTTCAGCCCCACTGTTTCAGCCCCTCTGTATCAGCCCCTCTGTTTCAGCCCCTCTGTTTCTCGCCCTCTGTTTCTCGCCCTTTGTTTCAGCCCCTCTGTTTCAGCCCCTCTGTTTCAGCCCCTCTGTTTCAGCCCCTCTGATTCTCGCCCTCTGTTTCTCGCCCTCTGTTTCTCGCTCTCTGTTTCTCGCCCTCTGTTTCTCGCCCTCTGTTTCAGCCCCTCTGTTTCTGCCCCTTTGTTTCAGCCCCTCTGTTTCAGCCCCTCTGTTTCAGCCCCACTGTTTCTCGCCCTCTGTTTCTCGCCCTCTGTTTCTCGCCCTCTGTTTCTCGCCCTCTGTTTCTCGCCCTCTGTTTCAGCCCCTCTGTTTCAGCCCCTCTGTTTCAGCCCCTCTGTATCAGCCCCTCTGTTTCAGCCCCTCTGTTTCTCGCCCTCTGTTTCTAACCCTCTGTTTCAGCCCCTCTGTTTCAGTCCCTCTGTTTCAGCACCTCTGTTTCAGCCCCTCTGTTTCTCGCCCTCTGTTTCTCGCCCTCTGTTTTTCGCCCTCTGTTTCTCGCCCTCTGTTTCTCGCCCTCTGTTTCAGCCCCTCTGTTTCAGTCCCTCTGTTTCAGCCCCTCTGTTTCTCGCCCTCTGTTTCTCTCCCTCTGTTTCAGCCCCTCTGTTTCAGCCCCTCTGTTTCAGCCCCTCTGTTTCTCGCCCTCTGTTTCAGCCCCTCTGTTTCATCCCCTCTGTTTCTCGCCCTCTGTTTCAGCCCCTCTGTTTCAGCCCCTCTGTATCAGCCCCTCTGTTTCAGCCCCTCTGTTTCTCGCCCTCTGTTTCTCGCCCTCTGTTTCAGCCCCTCTGTTTCAGCCCCTCTGTTTCAGCCCCTCTGTTTCAGCCCCTCTGTTTCTCGCCCTCTGTTTCTCGCCCTCTGTTTCTCGCCCTCTGTTTCTCGCTCTCTGTTTCTCGCCCTCTGTTTCAGCCCCTCTGTTTCTCGCCCACTGTTTCAGCCCCTCTGTTTCTCGCCATCAGTTTCAGCCCCTCTGTTTCAGCCCCTCTGTTTCTCGCCCTCTGTTTCAGACCCTCTGTTTCAGCCCCTCTGTTTCAGCCCCTCTGTTTCAGCACCTCTGTTTCTCGCCCTTTGTTTCTCGCCCTCTGTTTCAGCCCCTCTGTTTCTCGCCCTCTGTTTCAGCCCCACTGTTTCTCGCACTCTGTTTCAGCCCATCTGTTTCAACCCCTCTGTTTCTCGCCCTCTGTTTCAGCCCCTCTGTTTCAGCCCCTCTGTATCAGCCCCTCTGTTTCAGCCCCTCTGTTTCTCGCCCTCTGTTTCTCGCCCTCTGTTTCAGCCCCTCTGTTTCAGCCCCTCTGTTTCAGCCCCTCTGTTTCAGCCCCTCTGTTTCAGCCCCTCTGATTCTCGCCCTCTGTTTCTCGCCCTCTGTTTCTGGCCCTCTGTTTCTCGCTCTCTGTTTGTCGCCCTCTGTTTCTCGCCCTCTGTTTCAGCCCCTCTGTTTCTGCCCCTCTGTTTCAGCCCCTCTGTTTCAGTCCCTCTGTTTCAGCCCCTCTGTTTCTCGCCCTCTGTTTCTCGCCCTCTGTTTCTTGCCCTCTGTTTCTCGCTCTCTGTTTCTCGCCCTCTGTTTCTCGCCCTCTTTTTCAAACCTCTGTTTGAGCCCCTCTGTTTCAGCCCCTCTGTTTCTCGCCCTCTGTTTCTCGCCCTCTGTTTCTCGCCCTCTGTTTCAGCCCCTCTGTTTCAGCCCCTCTGTTTCAGCCCCTCTGTTTCAGCCCCTCTGTTTCACGCCCTCTGTTTCTCGCCCTCTGTTTCTCGCCCTCTGTTTCTCGCTCTCTGTTTCTCGCCCTCTGTTTCAGCCCCTCTGTTTCTCGCCCACTGTTTCAGCCCCTCTGTTTCTCGCCATCTGTTTCAGCCCCTCTGTTTCAGCCCCTCTGTTTCTCGCCCTCTGTTTCAGACCCTCTGTTTTAGCCCCTCTGTTTCAGCCCCTCTGTTTCAGCACCTCTGTTTCTCGCCCTTTGTTTCTCGCCCTCTGTTTCAGCCCCTCTGTTTCTCGCCCTCTGTTTCAGCCCCTCTGTTTCTCGCACTCTGTTTTAGCCCCTCTGTTTCAACCCCTCTGTTTCTCGCCCTCTGTTTCAGCCCCTCTGTTTCAGCCCCTCTGTATCAGCCCCTCTGTTTCAGCCCCTCTGTTTCTCGCCCTCTGTTTCTCGCCCTCTGTTTCAGCCCCTCTGTTTCAGCCCCTCTGTTTCAGCACCTCTGTTTCAGCCCCTCTGTTTCAGCCCCTCTGATTCTCGCCCTCTGTTTCTCGCCCTCTGTTTCTCGCCCTCTGTTTCTCGCTCTCTGTTTGTCGCCCTCTGTTTCTCGCCCTCTGTTTCAGCCCCTCTGTTTCTGCCCCTCTGTTTCAGCCCCTCTGTTTCAGCCCCTCTGTTTCAGCCCCTCTGTTTCTCGCCCTCTGTTTCTCGCCCTCTGTTTCTTGCCCTCTGTTTCTCGCTCTCTGTTTCTCGCCCTCTGTTTCTCGCCCTCTGTTTCAGCACCTCTGTTTCAGGCCCTCTGTTTCAGCCCCTCTGTTTCTCGCCCTCTGTTTCTCGCCCTCTGTTTCTCGCCCTCAGTTTCAGCCCAACTGTTTCAGCCCCTTTGTTTCAGCCCCTCTGTTTCAGCCCCTCTGTTTCTCGCCCACTGTTTCTCGCCCTCTGTTTCAGTCCCTCTGTTTCAGCCCCTCTGTTTCTCGCCCTCTGTTTCTCGACCTCTGTTTCTCGCCCTCTGTTTCTCGCCCTCTGTTTCAGCCCCTCTGTTTCAGCCCCTCTGTTTCAGCACCTCTGTTTCAGCCCCTCTGTTTCAGCCCCTCTGTTTCAGCCCCTCTGTTTCAGCCCCTCTGTTTCTCGCCCTCTGTTTCTCGCCCTCTGTTTCTCGCCCTATGTTTCTCGCTCTCTGTTTCTCGCCCTCTGTTTCTCGCCCTCTGTTTCAGCCCCTCTGTTTCAGCCCCTCTGTTTCAGCCCCTCTGTTTCTCGCCCTCTGTTTCTCGCCCACTGTTTCTCGCCCTCTGTTTCAGCCCCTCTGTTTCAGCCCCTCTGTTTCAGCCCCTCTGTTTCAGCCCCTCTGTTTCTCGCCCTCTGTTTCTCGCCCTCTGTTTCTTGCCCTCTGTTTCCCGCTCTCTGTTTCTCGCCCTCTGTTTCTCGCCCTCTGTTTCAGCCCCTCTGTTTCAGCCCCTCTGTTTCAGCTCCTCTGTTTCTCGCCCTCTGTTTCAGCCCCTCTGTTTCTCGCCCACTGTTTCTCCCCCACTGTTTCTCTCCCTCTGTTTCAGCCCCTCTGTTTCAGCCCCTCAGTTTCAGCCCCTCTGTTTCTCGCCCTCTGTTTCTCGCCAACTGTTTCTCGCCCGCTGTTTCAGCCCCTCTGTTTCAGCCCCTCTGTTTCAGCCCCTCTGTTTCAGACCCTCTGTTTCTCGCCCTCTGTTTCTCGCCCTCTGTTTCTTGCCCTCTGTTTCTCGCTCTCTGTTTCTCGCCCTCTGTTTCTCGTCCTCTGTTTCAGCCCCTCTGTTTCAGCCCCTCTGTTTCAGCCCCTCTGTTTCTCGCCCTCTGTTTCTCGCCCTCTGTTTCTCTCCCTCTGTTTCAGCCCCTCTGTTTCAGCCCCTCTGTTTCAGCCCCTCTGTTTCAGCCCCACTGTTTCAGCCCCTCTGTTTCAGCCCCTCTGTTTCTCGCTCTCTGTTTCTCGCCCTCTGTTTCTCGCCCTCTGTTTCAGCCCCTCTGTTTCAGCCCCTCTGTTTCAGCCCCTCTGTTTCTCGCCGACTGTTTCTCGCCCTCTGTTTCAGCCCCTCTGTTTCAGCCCCTCTGTTTCAGCCCCTCTGTTTCAGCCCCTCTGTTTCAGCCCCACTGTTTCAGCCCCTCTGTTTCTCGCCCTCTGTTTCTCGCCCTCTGTTTCTCGCCCTCTGTTTCTCGCCCTCTGTTTCAGCCCCTCTGTTTAAGCCCCTCTGTTTCTCGCCCTCTGTTTCTCGCCCTCTGTTTCAGCCCCTCTGTTTCAGCCCCTCAGTTTTAGCCCAAGTGTTTCTCCCCCTCTGTTTCAGCACCTCTGTTTCTCGCCCTCTGTTTAAGCCCCTCTGTTTCAGCCCCTCTGTTTCAGCCCCTCTGTTTCAGCACCTCTGTTTCTCGCCCTTTGTTTCTCGCCCTCTGTTTCAGCCCCTCTGTTTCTCGCCCTCTGTTTCAGCCCCTCTGTTTCAGCCCCTCTGTTTCAGCCCCTCTGTTTCAGCCCCTCTGTTTCTCGCCATCTGTTTCAGCCCCTCTGTTTCAGCCCCAATGTTTCTCGCCCTCTGTTTCAGCCCCTCTGTTTCAGCCCCTCTGTTTCAGCCCCTCTGTTTCAGAACCTCTGTTTCTCGCCCTTTGTTTCTCGCCCTCTTTTTCAGACCCTCTGTTTCTCGCCCTCTGTTTCAGCCCCTCTGTTTCTTGCCCTCTGTTTCAGCCCCTCTGTTTCAGTCCCTCTGTTTCAGCCCCTCTGTTTCAGCCCCTCTGTTTCAGCCCCTCTGTTTCACGCCCTCTGTTTCAGCCCCTCTGTTTCAGCCCCTCTGTTTCTCGCCCTCTGTTTCAGCCCCTCTGTTTCAGCCCCTCTGTATCAGCCCCTCTGTTTCAGCCCCTCTGTTTCTCGCCCTCTGTTTCTCGCCCTCTGTTTCAGCCCCTCTGTTTCTCGCCCACTGTTTCAGCCCCTCTGTTTCTCGCCATCTGTTTCAGCCCCTCTGTTTCAGCCCCTCTGTTTCTCGCCCTCTGTTTCAGACCCTCTGTTTCAGCCCCTCTGTTTCAGCCCCTCTGTTTCATCCGCTCTGTTTCAGCCCCTCTGTTTCAGCCCCTCTGTTTCTCGCCCTCTGTTTCTCGCCCTCTGTTTCTCACCCTCTGTTTCTCGCTCTCTGTTTCTCGCCCACTGTTTCTCGCCCTCTGTTTCAGCCCCTCTGTTTCAGCCCCTCTGATTCAGCCCCTCTGTTTCTCGCCCTCTGTTTCAGCCCCTCTGTTTCAGCCCCTCTGTTTCAGCCCCTCTGTTTCAGCCACTCTGTTTCAGCTCCTCTGTTTCTCGCCCTCTGTTTCTCGCCCTCTGTTTCAGCCCCTCTGTTTCAGCCCCTCTGTTTCAGCCACTCTGTTTCTCGCCCTCTGTTTCTCGCCCTCTGTTTCTCGCCCTCTGTTTCTCGCTCTCTGTTTCTCGCCCTCTGTTTCTCGCCCTCTGTTTCAGCCCCTCTGTTTCAGCCCCTCTGTTTCAGCCCCTCTGTTTCAGCCCCTCTGTTTCAGCCCCTCTGTTTATCGCCCTCTGTTTCTCGCCCACTGTTTCTCGCCCTCTGTTTCTGCCCCTCTGTTTCAGCCATCTGTTTCAGCCCCTCTGATTCAGCCCCTCTGTTTCTCGCACTCTGTTTCTCGCCCTCTGTTTCTTGCCCTCTGTTTCTCGCTCTCTGTTTCTCGCCCTCTGTTTCTCGCCCTCTGTTTCAGCCCCTCTGTTTCAGCCCCTCTGTTTCAGCCCCTCTGATTCAGCCCCTCTGTTTCTCGCCCTCTGTTTCAGCCCCTCTGTTTCAGCCCCTCTGTTTCTCGCCCTCAGTTTCAGCCCCTCTGTTTCAGCCCCTTTGTTTCAGCCCCTCTGTTTCAGCCCCTCTGTTTCTCGCCCACTGTTTCTCGCCCTCTGTTTCAGCCCAAGTGTTTCAGCCACTCTGTTTCAGCCCCTCTGTTTCAGCCCCTCTGTTTCAGCCCCTCTGTTTCTCGCCCTCTGTTTCTCGCCCTCTGTTTCTCGCCCTCTGTTTCTCCCCCTCTGTTTCAGCCCCTCTGTTTCAGCCCCTCTGTTTCAGCCCTTCTGTTTCTCGCACTCTGTTTCTCGCCCTCTGTTTCATCCCCTCTGTTTCAGCCCCTCAGTTCCAGCCCCTCTCTTTCTCGCCCTCTGTTGAAGACCCTCTGTTTCAGCCCAACTGTTTCAGCCCCTCTGTTTCAGCCCCTCTGTTTCAGACCCTCTGTTTCTCGCCCTCTGTTTCTCGCCCTCTGTTTCAGCCCCTCTGTTTCAGCCCCTCTGATTCAGCCCCTCTGTTTCTCGCCCTCTGTTTCAGCCCCTCTGTTTCAGCCCCTCTGTTTCTCGCCCTCAGTTTCAGCCCCTCTGTTTCAGCCCCTCTGTTTCAGCCACTCTGTTTCAGCTCCTCTGTTTCTCGCCCTCTGTTTCTCGCCCTCTGTTTCAGCCCCTCTGTTTCAGCCCCTCTGTTTCAGCCACTCTGTTTCTCGCCCTCTGTTTCTCGCCCTCTGTTTCTCGCCCTCTGTTTCTCGCTCTCTGTTTCTCGCCCTCTGTATCTCGCCCTCTGTTTCAGCCCCTCTGTTTCAGCCCCTCTGTTTCAGCCCCTCTGTTTCAGCCCCTCTGTTTATCGCCCTCTGTTTCTCGCCCACTGTTTCTCGCCCTCTGTTTCTGCCCCTCTGTTTCAGCCATCTGTTTCAGCCCCTCTGTTTCAGCCCCTCTGTTTCTCGCCCTCTGTTTCTCGCCCTCTGTTTCTTGCCCTCTGTTTCTCGCTCTCTGTTTCTCGCCGTCTGTTTCTCGCCCTCTGTTTCAGCCCCTCTGTTTCAGCCCCTCTGTTTCAGCCCCTCTGTTTCTCGCCCTCTGTTTCTCGCCCTCTGTTTCTCGCCCTCAGTTTCAGCCCCTCTGTTTCAGCACCTTTGTTTCAGCCCCTCTGTTTCAGCCCCTCTGTTTCTCGCCCACTGTTTCTCGCCCTCTGTTTCAGCCCAAGTGTTTCAGCCACTCTGTTTCAGCCCCTCTGTTTCAGCCCCTCTGTTTCAGCCCCTCTGTTTCTCGCCCTCTGTTTCTCGCCCTCTGTTTCTCGCCCTCTGTTTCTCGCCCTCTGTTTCAGCCCCTCTGTTTCAGCCCCTCTGTTTCAGCCCTTCTGTTTCTCGCACTCTGTTTCTCGCCCTCTGTTTCATCCCCTCTGTTTCAGCCCCTCAGTTCCAGCCCCTCTGTTTCTCGCCCTCTGTTTCAGCACCTGTGTTTCACGCCCTCTCTTTCAGCCCCTCTCTTTCTCGCCCTCTGTTGAAGACCCTCTGTTTCAGTCCCTCTGTTTCTCGCCCTCTGTTTCTCGCCCTCTGTTTCAGCCCCTCTGTTTCAACCCCTCTGTTTCAGCTCCTCTGTTTCTCGCCCTCTGTTTGAGCCCCTCTGTTTCAGCCCCTCTGTTTCAGCCCCTCTGTTTCAGCCCCTCTGTTTCAGCCCCTCTGTTTCTCGCCCTCTGTTTCTCGCCTTCGGTTTCAGCCCCTCTGTTTCTCGCCCTCTGTTTCAGCCCCTCTGTTTCTCGCCCTCTGTTTCAGCCCCTCTGTTTCAGCCCCTCTGTTTCAGCCCCTCTGTTTCAGCCCTTCTGTTTCAGCCCCTCTGTTTCAGCACCTCTGTTTCTCGCCCTCTGTTTCAGACCCTCTGTTTCAGCCCCTCAGTATCAGCCCCTCTGTATCAGCCCCTCTGTTTCTCGCCCTCTGTTTCTCGCCCTCTGTTTCTCGCCCACTGTTTCACCCCCTCTGTTTCAGCCCCTCTGTTTCAGCCCATCTGTTTCAGCCCCATTGTTTCAGCCCCTCTGTTTCAGCCCCTGTGTTTGAGCCACTCTGTTTCTCGCCCTCTGTTTCTCGCTCTCTGTTTCTCGCCCTCTGTTTCAGCCCCTCTGTTTCAGCCCCTCTGTATCAGCACCTCTGTTTCAGCCCATCTGTTTCTCGCCCTCTGTTTCTCGCCCTCAGTTTCAGCCCCTCTGTTTCAGCCCCTCTGTTTCAGCCCCTCTGTTTCAGCCCCTCTGTTTCTCGCCCTCTGTTTCTCGCTCTCTGTTTCTCGCCCTCTGTTTCTCGCCCTCTGTTTCAGCCCCTCTGTTTCAGCCCCTCTGTTTCAGCCCCTCTGTTTCAGCCCCTCTGTTTCTCGCCCTCTGTTTCAGCCCCTCTGTTTCAGTCCCTTTGTTTCAGCCCATCTGTTTCAGCCCCTCAGTTTCAGCCCCTCTGTTTCTCGCCCTCTGTTTCAGCCCCTCTGTTTCAGCCCCTCTGTTTCTCGCCCTCAGTTTCAGCCCCTCTGTTTCAGCCCCTCTGTTTCAGCCACTCTGTTTCAGCCCCTCTCTTTCTCGCCCTCTCTTTCTCGCCCTCTGTTTCAGCCCCTCTGTTTCAGCCCCTCTGTTTCTCGCCCGCTGTTTCTCGCCCTCTGTTTCTCGCCCTCTGTTTCTCGCTCTCTGTTTCTCGCCCTCTGTTTCTCGCCCTCTGTTTCAGCCCCTCTGTTTCTGCCCCTCTGTTTCAGCCCCTCTGTTTCAGCCCCTCTGTTTATCGCCCTCTGTTTCTCGCCCTCTGTTTATCGCCCTCTGTTTATCGCTCTCTGTTTCTCGCCCTCTGTTTCTCGCCCTCTGTTTCAGCCCCTCTGTTTCAGCCCCTCTGTTTCAGCCCCTCTGTTTCTCGCCCTCTGTTTCTCGCCCACTGTTTCTCGCCCTCTGTTTCTGCCCCTCTGTTTCAGCCCCTCTGTTTCAGCCCCCCTGTTTCAGACCCTCTATTTCTCGCCCTCTGTTTCTCGCCCTCTGTTTCTTGCCCTCTGTTTCTCGCTCTCTGTTTCTCGCCCTCTGTTTCTCGCCCTCTGTTTCTGCCCCTCTGTTTCAGCCCCTCTGTTTCAGCCCGTCTGTTTCTCGCCCTCTGTTTCTCGCCCTGTGTTTCTCGCCCTCAGTTTCAGCCCCTCTGTTTCAGCCCCTTTGTTTCAGCCCCTCTGTTTCAGGCCCTCTGTTTCTCGCCCACTGTTTCTCGCCCTCTGTTTCAGCCCCTCTGTTTCAGCCCCTCTGTTTCAGCCCCTCTGCTTCAGCCACTCTGTTTCAGCCCCTCTGTTTCAGCCCCTCTGTTTCTCGCCCTCTGTTTCTCGCCCACTGTTTCTCGCACCTCTGTTTCTCGCCCTCTGTTTCAGCCCCTCTGTTTCAGCCCCTCTGTTTCAGCCCCTCTGTTTCTCGCCCTCTGTTTCTCGCCCTCTGTTTCAGCCCCTCTGTTTCAGCCCCTCAGTTCCAGGCCCTCTGTTTCTCGTCCTCTGTTTCGGCACCTCTGTTTCTCGCCCTCTCTTTCAGCACCTCTCTTTCTCGCCCTCTGTTGCAGACCCTGTGTTTCAGCCCATCTGTTTCAGCCCCTCTGTTTCAGACCCTCTGTTTCTCGCCCTCTGTTTCAGCCCCTCTGTTTCTCGCCCTCTGTTTCCGCCCCTCTGTTTCTCGCCCTCTGTTGCAGCTCCTCTGTTTCAGCCCCTCTGTTTCAGCCCCTTGTTTCAGCCCTTCTCTTTCAGCCCCTCTGTTTCAGCCCCTCTGTTTCTCGCCCTCTGTTTCAGACCCTCTGTTTCAGCCCATCTGTTACAGCCCCTCTGTTTCAGCCCCTCTGTTTCTCGCCCTCTGTTTCAGCCCCTCTGTTTCTCGCCCTCTGTTTCCGCCCCTCTGTTTCTCGCCCTCTGTTGCAGCCCCTCTGTTTCAGCCCCTCTGTTTCAGCCCCTCTGTTTCAGCCCTTCTGTTTCAGCCCCTCTGTTTCAGCCCCTCTGTTTCTCGCCGTCTGTTTCAGCCCCTCTGTTTCAGCCCCTCTGTTTCAGCCCCTCTGTATCAGCCCCTCTGTTTCTCGCCCTCTGTTTCTCGCCCTCTGTTTCTCGCCCACTGTTTCACCCCCTCTGTTTCAGCCCCTCTGTTTCAGCCCATCTGTTTCAGCCCCACTGATTCAGCCCCTCTGTTTCAGCCCCTGTGTTTCAGCCCCTCTGTATCTCGCCCTCTGTTTCTCGCTCTCTGTTTCTCGCCCTCTGTTTCAGCCCCTCTGTTTCAGCCCCTCTGTATCAGCACCTCTGTTTCAGCCCATCTGTTTCTCGCCCTCTGTTTCTCGCCCTCTGTTTCTCGCTCTTTGTTTCACGCCCTCTGTTTCTCGCCCTCTGTTTCAGCCCCTCTGTTTCAGCCCCTCTGTTTCAGCCCCTCTGTTTCATCCCCTCTGTTTCAGCCCCTCTGTTTCAGCCCCTCTGTTTCTCGCCCTCTGTTTCTCGCCCTCTGTTTCTCGCCCTCTGTTTCTCGCTCTCTGTTTCTCGCCCTCTGTTTCTCGCCCTCTGTTTCAGCCCCTCTGTTTCAGCCCCTCTGTTTCAGCCCCTCTGTTTCTCGCCCTCTGTTTCTCGCCCACTGTTTCTCGCCCTCTGTTTCAGCCCCTCTGTTTCAGCCCCTCTGTTTCAGCCCCTCTGTTTCAGCCCCTCTGTTTCAGCCCCTCTGTTTCTCGCCCTCTGTTTCATCCCCGCGGTTTCAGCCCCTCTGTTTCAGCTCCTCTGTTTCAGCCCCTCTGTTTCAGCCCCTCTGTTTCTCGCCCTCTGTTTCAGCACCTCTGTTTCTCGCCCTTTGTTTCTCGCCCTCTGTTTCAGCCCCTCTGTTTCTCGCCCTCTGTTTCAACCCCTCTGTTTCTCGCACTCTGTTTCAGCCCCTCTGTTTCAGCCCCTCTGTTTCTCGTCCTCTGTTTCAGCCCCTCTGTTTCAGCCCCTCTGTATCAGCCCCTCTGTTTCAGCCCCTCTGTTTCTCGCCCTCTGTTTCTCGCCCTCTGTTTCAGCCCCTCTGTTTCTCGCCCTCTGTTTCATCCCCTCTGTTTCAGCCCCTCTGTTTCAGACCCTCTGTTTCAGCCCCTCTGTTTCAGCCCCTCTGTTTCAGCCCCTCTGTTTCAGCACCTCTGTTTCTCGCCCTTTGTTTCTCGCCCTCTGTTTCAGCCCCTCTGTGTCAGCCCCTCTGTTTCAGCCCCTCTGTTTCAGCCCCTCTGTTTCAGCCCCTCTGTTTCTCACCCTCTGTTTCATCCCCTCTCTTTCAGCCCCTCTGTTTCAGCTCCTCTGTTTCAGCCCCTCTGTTTCAGCCCCTCTGTTTCAGCCCCTCTGTTTCTCGCCCTCTGTTTCTCGCCCTCTGTTTCTGGCCCTCTGTTTCTCGCTCTTTGTTTCTCGCCCTCTGTTTCTCGCCCTTTGTTTCAGCCCCTCTGTTTCAGCCCCTCTGTTTCAGCCCCTCTGTTACATCCCCTCTGTTTCAGCCCCTCTGTTTCAGCCCCTCTGTTTCTCGCCCTCTGTTTCTCGCCCTCTGTTTCTCGCCCTCTGTTTCTCGCTCTCTGTTTCTCGCCCTCTGTTTCTCGCCCTCTGTTTCAGCCCCTCTGTTTCAGCCCCTCTGTTTCAGCCCCTCTGTTTCAGCCCCTCTGTTTCAGCCCCTCTGTTTCATCCCCTCTGTTTCAGCCCCTCTGTTTCTCGCCCTCTGTTTCTCGCCCTCTGTTTCTCGCTCTCTGTTTCTCGCCCTCTGTTTCTCGCCCTCTGTTTCAGCCCCTCTGTTTCAGCCCCTCTGTTTCAGCCCCTCTGTTTCAGCCCCTCTGTTTCAGCCCCTCTGTTTCATCCCCTCTGTTTCAGCCCCTCTGTTTCAGCCCCTCTGTTTCTCGCCCTCTGTTTCTCGCCCTCTGTTTCTCGCCCTCTGTTTCTCGCTCTCTGTTTCTCGCCCTCTGTTTCTCGCCCTCTGTTTCAGCCCCTCTGTTTCAGCCCCTCTGTTTCAACCCCTCTGTTTCTCGCCCTCTGTTTCTCGCCCACTGTTTCTCGCCCTCTGTTTCAGCCCCTCTGTTTCAGCCCCTCTGTTTCAGCCCCTCTGTTTCAGCCCCTCTGTTTCTCGCCCTCTGTTTCAGCACCTCTGTTTCTCGCCCTTTGTTTCTCGCCCTCTGTTTCAGCCCCTCTGTTTCACGCCCTATGTTTCAACCCCTCTGTTTCAGCCCCTCTTGTTCAGCCCCTCTGTTTCAGTCCCTCTGTTTCAGCCCGTCTGTTTCCGCCCCTCTGTTTCAGCCCCTCTGTTTCAGCCCCTCTGTTTCAGCCCCTCTGTTTCTCGCCCTCTGTTTCAGCCCCTCTGTTTCAGCCCCTCTGTTTCAGCCACTCTGTTTCAGCCCCTCTGTTTCTCGCCCTCTGTTTCTCCCCCTCTGTTTCTCGCCCTCTGTTTCAGCCCCTCTGTTTCAGCCCCTCTGTTTCAGCCCCTCTGTTTCTCGCCCTCTGTTTCTCGCCCTCTGTTTCTCGCCCTCTGTTTCTCGCACTTTGTTTCTCGCCCTCTGTTTCACGCCCTCTGTTTCAGCCCCTCTGTTTCAGCCCCTCTGTTTCAGCCCCTCTGTTTCATCCCCTCTGTTTCAGCCCCTCTGTTTCAGCCCCTCTGTTTCTCGCCCTCTGTTTCTCGCCCTCTGTTTCTCGCCCTCTGTTTCTCGCTCTCTGTTTCTCGCCCTCTGTTTCTCGCCCTCTGTTTCAGCCCCTCTGTTTCAGCCCCTCTGTTTCAGCCCCTCTGTTTCTCGCCCTCTGTTTCTCGCCCACTGTTTCTCGCCCTCTGTTTCAGCCCCTCTGTTTCAGCCCCTCTGTTTCAGCCCCTCTGTTTCAGCCCCTCTGTTTCAGCCCATCTGTTTCTCGCCCTCTGTTTCATCCCCTCTGTTTCAGCCCCTCTGTTTCAGACCCTCTGTTTCAGCCCCTCTGTTTCAGCCCCTCTGTTTCAGCCCCTCTGTTTCAGCACCTCTGTTTCTCGCCCTTTGTTTCTCACCCTCTGTTTCAGCCCCTCTGTTTCTCGCCCTCTGTTTTAGCCCCTCTGTTTCTCGCACTCTGTTTCAGCCCCTGTGTTTCAGCCCCTCTGTTTCTCGCCCTCTGTTTCAGCCCCTCTGTTTCAGCCCCTCTGTATCAGCCCCTCTGTTTCAGCCCCTCTGTTTCTCGCCCTCTGTTTCTCGCCCTCTGTTTCAGCCCCTTTGTTTCTCGCCCTCTGTTTCAGCCCCTCTGTTTCAGCCCATCTGTTTCTCGCACTCTGTTTCATCCCCTCTGTTTCAGCCCCTCTGTTTCAGACCCTCTGTTTCAGCGCCTCTGTTTCAGCCCCTCTGTTTCTCGCCCTCTGTTTCATCCCCTCTGTTTCAGCCCCTCTGTTTCAGCTCCTCTGTTTCAGCCCCTCTGTTTCAGCCCCTCTGTTTCTCGCCCTCTGTTTCTCGCCCTCGTTTTCAGCCCCTCTGTTTCTCGCCCTCTGTTTCAGCCCCTCTGTTTCTCGCCCTCTGTTTCAGCCCCTCTGTTTCTCGCCCTCTGTTTCAGCCCCTCTGTTTCAGCCCCTCTGTATCAGCCCATCTGTTTCAGCCCCTCTGTTTCTCGCCCTCTGTTTCTCGCCCTCTGTTTCAGCCCCTCTGTTTCAGCCCCTCTGTTTCAGCACCTCTGTTTCAGCCCCTCTGTTTCAGCCCCTCTGATTCTCGCCCTCTGTTTCTCGCCCTCTGTTTCTCGCCCTCTGTTTCTCGCTCTCTGTTTCTCGCCCTCTGTTTCTCGCCCTCTGTTTCAGCCCCTCTGTTTCTGCCCCTCTGTTTCAGCCCCTCTGTTTCAGCCCCTCTGTTTCAGCCCCACTGTTTCTCGCCCTCTGTTTCTCGCCCTCTGTTTCTCGCCCTCTGTTTCTCGCCCTCTGTTTCCCGCCCTCTGTTTCAGCCCCTCTGTTTCTCGCCCTCTGTTTCAGCCCCTCTGTTTCAGCCCCTCTGTATCAGCCCCTCTGTTTCAGCCCCTCTGTTTCTCGCCCTCTGTTTCTCGCCCTCTGTTTCAGCCCCTCTGTTTCAGCCCCTCTGTTTCAGCCCCTCTGTTTCAGCCCCTCTGTTTCAGCCCCTCTGATTCTCGCCCTCTGTTTCTCGCCCTCTGTTTCTCGCCCTCTGTTTCTCGCTCTCTGTTTCTCGCCCTCTGTATCTCGCCCTCTGTTTCAGCCCCTCTTTTTCTGCCCCTCTGTTTCAGCCCCTCTGTTTCAGCCCCTCTGTTTCAGCCCCACTGTTTCTCGCCCTCTGTTTCTCGCCCTCTGTTTCTCGCCCTCTGTTTCTCGCCCTCTGTTTCTCGCCCTCTGTTTCAGCCCCTCTGTTTCAGCCCCTCTGTTTCAGCCCCTCTGTATCAGCCCCTCTGTTTCAGCCCCTCTGTTTCTCGCCCTCTGTTTCTCGCCCTCTGTTTCAGCCCCTCTGTTTCAGCCCCTCTGTTTCAGCCCCTCTGTTTCAGCCCCTCTGTTTCAGCACCTCTGTTTCAGCCCCTCTGTTTCTCGCCCTCTGTTTCTCGCCCTCTGTTTTTCGCCCTCTGTTTCTCGCCCTCTGTTTCTCGCCCTCTGTTTCAGCCCCTCTGTTTCAGTCCCTCTGTTTCAGCCCCTCTGTTTCTCGCCCTCTGTTTCAGCCCCTCTGTTTCTCGCCCTCTGTTTCAGCCCCTCTGTTTCAGCCCCTCTGTTTCAGCCCCTCTGTTTCAGTCCCTCTGTTTCAGCCCCTCTGTTTCCGCCCCTCTGTTTCAGCCCCTCTGTTTCATCCCCTCTGTTTCAGCCCCTCTGTTTCACGCCCTCTGTTTCAGCCCCTCTCTTTCAGCCCCTCTGTTTCAGCCACTCTGTTTCAGTCCCTCTGTTTCTCGCCCTCTGTTTCTCGCCCTCTGTTTCTCGCCCTCTGTTTCAGCCCCTCTGTTTCAGCCCCTCTGTTTCAGCCCCTCTGTTTCTCGCCCTCTGTTTCTCGCCCTCTGTTTCTCGCCCTCTGTTTCTCGCTCTTTGTTTCTCGCCCTCTGTTTCTCGCCCTTTGTTTCAGCCCCTCTGTTTCAGCCCCTCTGTTTCAGCCCCTCTGTTTCATCCCCTCTGTTTCAGCCCCTCTGTTTCAGCCCCTCTGTTTCTCGCCCTCTGTTTCTCGCCCTCTGTTTCTCGCCCTCTGTTTCTCGCTCTCTGTTTCTCGCCCTCTGTTTCTCGCCCTCTGTTTCAGCCCCTCTGTTTCAGCCCCTCTGTTTCAGCCCCTCTGTTTCTCGCCCTCTGTTTCTCGCCCACTGTTTCTCGCCCTCTGTTTCAGCTCCTCTGTTTCAGCCCCTCTGTTTCAGCCCCTCTGTTTCAGCCCCTCTGTTTCAGCCCCTCTGTTTCTCGCCCTCTGTTTCATCCCCGCGGTTTCAGCCCCTCTGTTTCAGCTCCTCTGTTTCAGCCCCTCTGTTTCAGCCCCTCTGTTTCTCGCCCTCTGTTTCAGCACCTCTGTTTCTCGCCCTTTGTTTCTCGCCCTCTGTTTCAGCCCCTCTGTTTCTCGCCCTCTGTTTCAACCCCTCTGTTTCAGCCCCTCTGTTTCAGCCCCTCTGTTTCAGTCCCTCTGTTTCAGCCCCTCTGTTTCCGCCCCTCTGTTTCAGCCCCACTGTTTCAGCCCCTCTGTTAAAGCCCATCTGTTTCTCGCCCTCTGTTTCTCGCCCTCTGTTTCAGCCCCTCTGTTTCAGCCCCTCTGTTTCAGCCCCTCTGTTTCTCGCCCTCTGTTTCTCGCCCTCTGTTTCTCGCCCTCTGTTTCAGCCCCTCTGTTTCAGCCCCTCTGTTTCAGCCCCTCTGTTTCTCGCCCTCTGTTTCTCGCCCTCTGTTTCTCGCCCTCTGTTTCTCGCACTTTGTTTCTCGCCCTCTGTTTCTCGCCCTCTGTTTCAGCCCCTCTGTTTCAGCCCCTCTGTTTCAGCACCTCTGTTTCTCGCCCTTTGTTTCTCGCCCTCTGTTTCAGCCCCTCTGTTTCTCGCCCTCTGTTTCAGCCCCTCTGTTTCAGTCCCTCTGTTTCAGCCCCTCTGTTTCCGCCCCTCTGTTTCAGCCCCTCTGTTTCAGCCGCTCTGTTTCAGCCCCTCTGTTTCTCGCCCTCTGTTTCAGCCCCTCTGTTTCAGCCCCTCTGTTTCAGCCCCTCTGTTTCTCGCCCTCTGTTTCTCGCCCTCTGTTTCTCGCCCTCTGTTTCTCGCCCTCTGTTTCTCGCCCTCTGTTTCAGCCCCTCTGTTTCAGCCCCTCTGTTTCAGCCCCTCTGTTTCTCGCCCTCTGTTTCTCGCCCTCTGTTTCTCGCCCTCTGTTTCTCGCTCTTTGTTTCTCGCCCTCTGTTTCTCGCCCTCTGTTTCAGCCCCTCTGTTTCAGCCCCTCTGTTTCAGCCCCTCTGTTTCATCCCCTCTGTTTCAGCCCCTCTGTTTCAGCCCCTCTGTTTCTCGCCCTCTGTTTCTCGCCCTCTGTTTCTCGCCCTCTGTTTCTCGCTCTCTGTTTCTCGCCCTCTGTTTCTCGCCCTCTGTTTCAGCCCCTCTGTTTCAGCCCCTCTGTTTCAGCCCCTCTGTTTCTCGCCCTCTGTTTCTCGCCCACTGTTTCTCGCCCTCTGTTTCAGCCCCTCTGTTTCAGCCCCTCTGTTTCAGCCCCTCTGTTTCAGCCCCTCTGTTTCAGCCCCTCTGTTTCTCGCCCTCTGTTTCATCCCCGCGGTTTCAGCCCCTCTGTTTCAGCTCCTCTGTTTCAGCCCCTCTGTTTCAGCCCCTCTGTTTCTCGCCCTCTGTTTCAGCACCTCTGTTTCTCGCCCTTTGTTTCTCGCCCTCTGTTTCAGCCCCACTGTTTCTCGCCCTCTGTTTCAACCCCTCTGTTTCAGCCCCTCTGTTTCAGCCCCTCTGTTTCAGTCCCTCTGTTTCAGCCCCTCTGTTTCCGCCCCTCTGTTTCAGCCCCTCTGTTTCAGCCCCTCTGTTACAGCCCCTCTGTTTCTCGCCCTCTGTTTCAGCCCCTCTGTTTCAGCCCCTCTGTTTCAGCCATTCTGTTTCAGCCCCTCTGTTTCTCGCCCTCTGTTTCTCGCCCTCTGTTTCTCGCCCTCTGTTTCAGCCCCTCTGTTTCAGCCCCTCTGTTTCAGCCCCTCTGTTTCTCGCCCTCTGTTTCTCGCCCTCTGTTTCTCGCCCTCTGTTTCTCGCACTTTGTTTCTCGCCCTCTGTTTCTCGCCCTCTGTTTCAGCCCCTCTGTTTCAGCCCCTCTGTTTCAGCACCTCTGTTTCTCGCCCTTTGTTTCTCGCCCTCTGTTTCAGCCCCTCTGTTTCTCGCCCTCTGTTTCAGACCCTCTGTTTCAGTCCCTCTGTTTCAGCCCCTCTGTTTCCGCCCCTCTGTTTCAGCCCCTCTGTTTCAGCCGCTCTGTTTCAGCCCCTCTGTTTCTCGCCCTCTGTTTCAGCCCCTCTGTTTCAGCCCCTCTGTATCAGCCCCTCTGTTTCAGCCCCTCTGTTTCTCGCCCTCTGTTTCTCGCCCTCTGTTTCAGCCCCTCTGTTTCAGCCCCTCTGTTTCAGCCCCTCTGTTTCAGCCCCTCTGTTTCAGCACCTCTGTTTCAGCCCCTCTGTTTCTCGCCCTCTGTTTCTCGCCCTCTGTTTTTCGCCCTCTGTTTCTCGCCCTCTGTTTCTCGCCCTCTGTTTCAGCCCCTCTGTTTCAGTCCCTCTGTTTCAGCCCCTCTGTTTCTCGCCCTCTGTTTCAGCCCCTCTGTTTCTCGCCCTCTGTTTCAGCCCCTCTGTTTCAGCCCCTCTGTTTCAGCCCCTCTGTTTCAGTCCCTCTGTTTCAGCCCCTCTGTTTCCACCCCTCTGTTTCAGCCCCTCTGTTTCATCCCCTCTGTTTCAGCCCCTCTGTTTCACGCCCTCTGTTTCAGCCCCTCTCTTTCAGCCCCTCTGTTTCAGCCACTCTGTTTCAGTCCCTCTGTTTCTCGCCCTCTGTTTCTCGCCCTCTGTTTCTCGCCCTCTGTTTCAGCCCCTCTGTTTCAGCCCCTCTGTTTCAGTCCCTCTGTTTCAGCCCCTCTGTTTCCGCCCCTCTGTTTCAGCCCCTCTGTTTCAGCCCCTCTGTTAAAGCCCATCTGTTTCTCGCCCTCTGTTTCTCGCCCTCTGTTTCAGCCCCTCTGTTTCAGCCCCTCTGTTTCAGCCCCTCTGTTTCTCGCCCTCTGTTTCTCGCCCTCTGTTTCTCGCCCTCTGTTTCAGCCCCTCTGTTTCAGCCCCTCTGTTTCAGCCCCTCTGTTTCTCGCCCTCTGTTTCTCGCCCTCTGTTTCTCGCCCTCTGTTTCTCGCACTTTGTTTCTCGCCCTCTGTTTCTCGCCCTCTGTTTCAGCCCCTCTGTTTCAGCCCCTCTGTTTCAGCACCTCTGTTTCTCGCCCTTTGTTTCTCGCCCTCTGTTTCAGCCCCTCTGTTTCTCGCCCTCTGTTTCAGCCCCTCTGTTTCAGTCCCTCTGTTTCAGCCCCTCTGTTTCCGCCCCTCTGTTTCAGCCCCTCTGTTTCAGCCGCTCTGTTTCAGCCCCTCTGTTTCTCGCCCTCTGTTTCAGCCCCTCTGTTTCAGCCCCTCTGTTTCAGCCCCTCTGTTTCTCGCCCTCTGTTTCTCGCCCTCTGTTTCTCGCCCTCTGTTTCTCGCCCTCTGTTTCTCGCCCTCTGTTTCAGCCCCTCTGTTTCAGCCCCTCTGTTTCAGCCCCTCTGTTTCTCGCCCTCTGTTTCTCGCCCTCTGTTTCTCGCCCTCTGTTTCTCGCTCTTTGTTTCTCGCCCTCTGTTTCTCGCCCTCTGTTTCAGCCCCTCTGTTTCAGCCCCTCTGTTTCAGCCCCTCTGTTTCATCCCCTCTGTTTCAGCCCCTCTGTTTCAGCCCCTCTGTTTCTCGCCCTCTGTTTCTCGCCCTCTGTTTCTCGCCCTCTGTTTCTCGCTCTCTGTTTCTCGCCCTCTGTTTCTCGCCCTCTGTTTCAGCCCCTCTGTTTCAGCCCCTCTGTTTCAGCCCCTCTGTTTCTCGCCCTCTGTTTCTCGCCCACTGTTTCTCGCCCTCTGTTTCAGCCCCTCTGTTTCAGCCCCTCTGTTTCAGCCCCTCTGTTTCAGCCCCTCTGTTTCAGCCCCTCTGTTTCTCGCCCTCTGTTTCATCCCCGCGGTTTCAGCCCCTCTGTTTCAGCTCCTCTGTTTCAGCCCCTCTGTTTCAGCCCCTCTGTTTCTCGCCCTCTGTTTCAGCACCTCTGTTTCTCGCCCTTTGTTTCTCGCCCTCTGTTTCAGCCCCTCTGTTTCTCGCCCTCTGTTTCAACCCCTCTGTTTCAGCCCCTCTGTTTCAGCCCCTCTGTTTCAGTCCCTCTGTTTCAGCCCCTCTGTTTCCGCCCCTCTGTTTCAGCCCCTCTGTTTCAGCCCCTCTGTTAAAGCCCCTCTGTTTCTCGCCCTCTGTTTCAGCCCCTCTGTTTCAGCCCCTCTGTTTCAGCCATTCTGTTTCAGCCCCTCTGTTTCTCGCCCTCTGTTTCTCGCCCTCTGTTTCTCGCCCTCTGTTTCAGCCCCTCTGTTTCAGCCCCTCTGTTTCAGCCCCTCTGTTTCTCGCCCTCTGTTTCTCGCCCTCTGTTTCTCGCCCGCTGTTTCTCGCACTTTGTTTCTCGCCCTCTGTTTCTCGCCCTCTGTTTCAGCCCCTCTGTTTCAGCCCCTCTGTTTCAGCACCTCTGTTTCTCGCCCTTTGTTTCTCGCCCTCTGTTTCAGCCCCTCTGTTTCTCGCCCTCTGTTTCAGACCCTCTGTTTCAGTCCCTCTGTTTCAGCCCCTCTGTTTCCGCCCCTCTGTTTCAGCCCCTCTGTTTCAGCCGCTCTGTTTCAGCCCCTCTGTTTCTCGCCCTCTGTTTCAGCCCCTCTGTTTCAGCCCCTCTGTATCAGCCCCTCTGTTTCAGCCCCTCTGTTTCTCGCCCTCTGTTTCTCGCCCTCTGTTTCAGCCCCTCTGTTTCAGCCCCTCTGTTTCAGCACCTCTGTTTCAGCCCCTCTGTTTCTCGCCCTCTGTTTCTCGCCCTCTGTTTTTCGCCCTCTGTTTCTCGCCCTCTGTTTCTCGCTCTCTGTTTCAGCCCCTCTGTTTCAGTCCCTCTGTTTCAGCCCCTCTGTTTCTCGCCCTCTGTTTCAGCCCCTCTGTTTCTCGCCCTCTGTTTCAGCCCCTCTGTTTCAGCCCCTCTGTTTCAGCCCCTCTGTTTCAGTCCCTCTGTTTCAGCCCCTCTGTTTCCGCCCCTCTGTTTCAGCCCCTCTGTTTCATCCCCTCTGTTTCAGCCCCTCTGTTTCACGCCCTCTGTTTCAGCCCCTCTCTTTCAGCCCCTCTGTTTCAGCCACTCTGTTTCAGTCCCTCTGTTTCTCGCCCTCTGTTTCTCGCCCTCTGTTTCTCGCCCTCTGTTTCAGCCCCTCTGTTTCAGCCCCTCTGTTTCAGCCCCTCTGTTTCTCGCCCTCTGTTTCTCGCCCTCTGTTTCTCGCCCTCTGTTTCTCGCTCTTTGTTTCTCGCCCTCTGTTTCTCGCCCTTTGTTTCAGCCCCTCTGTTTCAGCCCCTCTGTTTCAGCCCCTCTGTTTCATCCCCTCTGTTTCAGCCCCTCTGTTTCAGCCCCTCTGTTTCTCGCCCTCTGTTTCTCGCCCTCTGTTTCTCGCCCTCTGTTTCTCGCTCTCTGTTTCTCGCCCTCTGTTTCTCGCCCTCTGTTTCAGCCCCTCTGTTTCAGCCCCTCTGTTTCAGCCCCTCTGTTTCTCGCCCTCTGTTTCTCGCCCACTGTTTCTCGCCCTCTGTTTCAGCTCCTCTGTTTCAGCCCCTCTGTTTCAGCCCCTCTGTTTCAGCCCCTCTGTTTCAGCCCCTCTGTTTCTCGCCCTCTGTTTCATCCCCGCGGTTTCAGCCCCTCTGTTTCAGCTCCTCTGTTTCAGCCCCTCTGTTTCAGCCCCTCTGTTTCTCGCCCTCTGTTTCAGCACCTCTGTTTCTCGCCCTTTGTTTCTCGCCCTCTGTTTCAGCCCCTCTGTTTCTCGCCCTCTGTTTCAACCCCTCTGTTTCAGCCCCTCTGTTTCAGCCCCTCTGTTTCAGTCCCTCTGTTTCAGCCCCTCTGTTTCCGCCCCTCTGTTTCAGCCCCTCTGTTTCAGCCCCTCTGTTAAAGCCCATCTGTTTCTCGCCCTCTGTTTCTCGCCCTCTGTTTCAGCCCCTCTGTTTCAGCCCCTCTGTTTCAGCCCCTCTGTTTCTCGCCCTCTGTTTCTCGCCCTCTGTTTCTCGCCCTCTGTTTCAGCCCCTCTGTTTCAGCCCCTCTGTTTCAGCCCCTCTGTTTCTCGCCCTCTGTTTCTCGCCCTCTGTTTCTCGCCCTCTGTTTCTCGCACTTTGTTTCTCGCCCTCTGTTTCTCGCCCTCTGTTTCAGCCCCTCTGTTTCAGCCCCTCTGTTTCAGCACCTCTGTTTCTCGCCCTTTGTTTCTCGCCCTCTGTTTCAGCCCCTCTGTTTCTCGCCCTCTGTTTCAGCCCCTCTGTTTCAGTCCCTCTGTTTCAGCCCCTCTGTTTCCGCCCCTCTGTTTCAGCCCCTCTGTTTCAGCCGCTCTGTTTCAGCCCCTCTGTTTCTCGCCCTCTGTTTCAGCCCCTCTGTTTCAGCCCCTCTGTTTCAGCCCCTCTGTTTCTCGCCCTCTGTTTCTCGCCCTCTGTTTCTCGCCCTCTGTTTCTCGCCCTCTGTTTCTCGCCCTCTGTTTCAGCCCCTCTGTTTCAGCCCCTCTGTTTCAGCCCCTCTGTGTCTCGCCCTCTGTTTCTCGCCCTCTGTTTCTCGCCCTCTGTTTCTCGCTCTTTGTTTCTCGCCCTCTGTTTCTCGCCCTCTGTTTCAGCCCCTCTGTTTCAGCCCCTCTGTTTCAGCCCCTCTGTTTCATCCCCTCTGTTTCAGCCCCTCTGTTTCAGCCCCTCTGTTTCTCGCCCTCTGTTTCTCGCCCTCTGTTTCTCGCCCTCTGTTTCTCGCTCTCTGTTTCTCGCCCTCTGTTTCTCGCCCTCTGTTTCAGCCCCTCTGTTTCAGCCCCTCTGTTTCAGCCCCTCTGTTTCTCGCCCTCTGTTTCTCGCCCACTGTTTCTCGCCCTCTGTTTCAGCCCCTCTGTTTCAGCCCCTCTGTTTCAGCCCCTCTGTTTCAGCCCCTCTGTTTCAGCCCCTCTGTTTCTCGCCCTCTGTTTCATCCCCGCGGTTTCAGCCCCTCTGTTTCAGCTCCTCTGTTTCAGCCCCTCTGTTTCAGCCCCTCTGTTTCTCGCCCTCTGTTTCAGCACCTCTGTTTCTCGCCCTTTGTTTCTCGCCCTCTGTTTCAGCCCCTCTGTTTCTCGCCCTCTGTTTCAACCCCTCTGTTTCAGCCCCTCTGTTTCAGCCCCTCTGTTTCAGTCCCTCTGTTTCAGCCCCTCTGTTTCCGCCCCTCTGTTTCAGCCCCTCTGTTTCAGCCCCTCTGTTAAAGCCCCTCTGTTTCTCGCCCTCTGTTTCAGCCCCTCTGTTTCAGCCCCTCTGTTTCAGCCATTCTGTTTCAGCCCCTCTGTTTCTCGCCCTCTGTTTCTCGCCCTCTGTTTCTCGCCCTCTGTTTCAGCCCCTCTGTTTCAGCCCCTCTGTTTCAGCCCCTCTGTTTCTCGCCCTCTGTTTCTCGCCCTCTGTTTCTCGCCCTCTGTTTCTCGCACTTTGTTTCTCGCCCTCTGTTTCTCGCCCTCTGTTTCAGCCCCTCTGTTTCAGCCCCTCTGTTTCAGCACCTCTGTTTCTCGCCCTTTGTTTCTCGCCCTCTGTTTCAGCCCCTCTGTTTCTCGCCCTCTGTTTCAGACCCTCTGTTTCAGTCCCTCTGTTTCAGCCCCTCTGTTTCCGCCCCTCTGTTTCAGCCCCTCTGTTTCAGCCGCTCTGTTTCAGCCCCTCTGTTTCTCGCCCTCTGTTTCAGCCCCTCTGTTTCAGCCCCTCTGTTTCAGCCCCTCTGTTTCTCGCCCTCTGTTTCTCGCCCTCTGTTTCTCGCCCTCTGTTTCTCGCCCTCTGTTTCTCGCCCTCTGTTTCAGCCCCTCTGTTTCAGCCCCTCTGTTTCAGCCCCTCTGTTTCTCGCCCTCTGTTTCTCGCCCTCTGTTTCTCGCCCTCTGTTTCTCGCTCTTTGTTTCACGCCCTCTGTTTCTCGCCCTCTGTTTCAGCCCCTCTGTTTCAGCCCCTCTGTTTCAGCCCCTCTGTTTCATCCCCTCTGTTTCAGCCCCTCTGTTTCAGCCCCTCTGTTTCTCGCCCTCTGTTTCTCGCCCTCTGTTTCTCGCCCTCTGTTTCTCGCTCTCTGTTTCTCGCCCTCTGTTTCTCGCACTCTGTTTCAGCCCCTCTGTTTCAGCCCCTCTGTTTCAGCCCCTCTGTTTCTCGCCCTCTGTTTCTCGCCCACTGTTTCTCGCCCTCTGTTTCAGCCCCTCTGTTTCAGCCCCTCTGTTTCAGCCCCTCTGTTTCAGCCGCTCTGTTTCAGCCCCTCTGTTTCTCGCCCTCTGTTTCATCCCCGCGGTTTCAGCCCCTCTGTTTCAGCTCCTCTGTTTCAGCCCCTCTGTTTCAGCCCCTCTGTTTCTCGCCCTCTGTTTCAGCACCTCTGTTTCTCGCCCTTTGTTTCTCGCCCTCTGTTTCAGCCCCTCTGTTTCTCGCCCTCTGTTTCAACCCCTCTGTTTCTCGCACTCTGTTTCAGCCCCTCTGTTTCAGCCCCTCTGTTTCTCGTCCTCTGTTTCAGCCCCTCTGTTTCAGCCCCTCTGTATCAGCCCCTCTGTTTCAGCCCCTCTGTTTCTCGCCCTCTGTTTCTCGCCCTCTGTTTCAGCCCCTCTGTTTCTCGCCCTCTGTTTCATCCCCTCTGTTTCAGCCCCTCTGTTTCAGACCCTCTGTTTCAGCCCCTCTGTTTCAGCCCCTCTGTTTCAGCCCCTCTGTTTCAGCACCTCTGTTTCTCGCCCTTTGTTTCTCGCCCTCTGTTTCAGCCCCTCTGTGTCAGCCCCTCTGTTTCAGCCCCTCTGTTTCAGCCCCTCTGTTTCAGCCCCTCTGTTTCTCACCCTCTGTTTCATCCCCTCTCTTTCAGCCCCTCTGTTTCAGCTCCTCTGTTTCAGCCCCTCTGTTTCAGCCCCTCTGTTTCTCGCCCTCTGTTTCAGCACCTCTGTTTCTCGCCCTTTGTTTCTCGCCCTCTGTTTCAGCCCCTCTGTTTCTCGCCCTCTGTTTCAGCCCCTCTGTTTCTCGCACTCTGTTTCAGCCCCTCTGTTTCAGCCCCTCTGTTTCTCGCCCTCTGTTTCAGCCCCTCTGTTTCAGCCCCTCTGTATCAGCCCCTCTGTTTCAGCCCCTCTGTTTCTCGTCCTCTGTTTCTCGCCCTCTGTTTCAGCCCCTCTGTTTCAGCCCCTCTGTTTCTCGCACTCTGATTCATCCCCTCTGTTTCAGCCCCTCTGTTTCAGACCCTCTGTTTCAGCCCCTCTGTTTCAGCCCCTCTGTTTCTCGCCCTCTGTTTCATCCCCTCTGTTTCAGCCCCTCTGTTTCAGCTCCTCTGTTTCAGCCCCTCTGTTTCAGCCCCTCTGTTTCTCGCCCTCTGTTTCTCGCCCTCGGTTTCAGCCCCTCTGTTTCTCGCCCTCTGTTTCAGCCCCTCTGTTTCTCGCCCTCTGTTTCAGCCCCTCTGTTTCTCGCCCTCTGTTTCAGCCCCTCTGTTTCAGCCCCTCTGTATCAGCCCCTCTGTTTCAGCCCCTCTGTTTCTCGCCCTCTGTTTCTCGCCCTCTGTTTCAGCCCCTCTGTTTCAGCCCATCTGTTTCAGCCCCTCTGTTTCAGCCCCTCTGTTTCAGCCCCTCTGATTCTCGCCCTCTGTTTCTCGCCCTCTGTTTCTCGCCCTCTGTTTCTCGCTCTCTGTTTCTCGCCCTCTGTTTCTCGCCCTCTGTTTCAGCCCCTCTGTTTCTGCCCCTCTGTTTCAGCCCCTCTGTTTCAGCCCCTCTGTTTCAGCCCCACTGTTTCTCGCCCTCTGTTTCTCGCCCTCTGTTTCTCGCCCTCTGTTTCTCGCCCTCTGTTTCCCGCCCTGTGTTTCAGCCCCTCTGTTTCTCGCCCTCTGTTTCAGCCCCTCTGTTTCAGCCCCTCTGTATCAGCCCCTCTGTTTCAGCCCCTCTGTTTCTCGCCCTCTGTTTCTCGCCCTCTGTTTCAGCCCCTCTGTTTCAGCCCCTCTGTTTCAGCCCCTCTGTTTCAGACCCTCTGTTTCAGCCCCTCTGATTCTCGCCCTCTGTTTCTCGCCCTCTGTTTCTCGCCCTTTGTTTCTCGCTCTCTGTTTCTCGCCCTCTGTATCTCGCCCTCTGTTTCAGCCCCTCTTTTTCTGCCCCTCTGTTTCAGCCCCTCTGTTTCAGCCCCTCTGTTTCAGCCCCACTGTTTCTCGCCCTCTGTTTCTCGCCCTCTGTTTCTCGCCCTCTGTTTGTCGCCCTCTGTTTCAGCCCCTCTGTTTCAGCCCCTCTGTTTCAGCCCCTCTGTATCAGCCCCTCTGTTTCAGTCCCTCTGTTTCTCGCCCTCTGTTTCTCGCCCTCTGTTTCAGACCCTCTGTTTCAGCCCCTCTGTTTCAGCCCCTCTGTTTCAGACCCTCTGTTTCAGCACCTCTGTTTCAGCCCCTCTGTTTCTCGCCCTCTGTTTCTCGCCCTCTGTTTTTCGCCCTCTGTTTCTCGCCCTCTGTTTCTCGCCCTCTGTTTCAGCCCTCTGTTTCAGTCCCTCTGTTTCAGCCCCTCTGTTTCTCGCCCTCTGTTTCAGCCCCTCTGTTTCTCGCCCTCTGTTTCAGCCCCTCTGTTTCAGCCCCTCTGTTTCAGCCCCTCTGTTTCAGTCCCTCTGTTTCAGCCCCTCTGTTTCCGCCCCTCTGTTTCAGCCCCTCTGTTTCATCCCCTCTGTTTCAGCCCCTCTGTTTCTCGCCCTCTGTTTCAGCCCCTCTCTTTCAGCCCCTCTGTTTCAGCCACTCTGTTTCAGCCCCTCTGTTTCTCGCCCTCTGTTTCTCGCCCTCTGTTTCTCGCCCTCTGTTTCAGCCCCTCTGTTTCAGCCCCTCTGTTTCAGCCCCTCTGTTTCTCGCCCTCTGTTTCTCGCCCTCCGTTTCTCGCCCTCTGTTTCTCGCTCTTTGTTTCTCGCCCTCTGTTTCTCGCCCTTTGTTTCAGCCCCTCTGTTTCAGCCCCTCTGTTTCAGCCCCTCTGTTACATCCCCTCTGTTTCAGCCCCTCTGTTTCAGCCCCTCTGTTTCTCGCCCTCTGTTTCTCGCCCTCTGTTTCTCGCCCTCTGTTTCTCGCTCTCTGTTTCTCGCCCTCTGTTTCTCGCCCTCTGTTTCAGCCCCTCTGATTCAGCCCCTCTGTTTCAGCCCCTCTGTTTCAGCCCCTCTGTTTCAGCCCCTCTGTTTCATCCCCTCTGTTTCAGCCCCTCTGTTTCTCGCCCTCTGTTTCTCGCCCTCTGTTTCTCGCTCTCTGTTTCTCGCCCTCTGTTTCTCGCCCTCTGTTTCAGCCCCTCTGTTTCAGCCCCTCTGTTTCAGCCCCTCTGTTTCAGCCCCTCTGTTTCAGCCCCTCTGTTTCATCCCCTCTGTTTCAGCCCCTCTGTTTCAGCCCCTCTGTTTCTCGCCCTCTGTTTCTCGCCCTCTGTTTCTCGCCCTCTGTTTCTCGCTCTCTGTTTCTCGCCCTCTGTTTCTCGCCCTCTGTTTCAGCCCCTCTGTTTCAGCCCCTCTGTTTCAGCCCCTCTGTTTCTCGCCCTCTGTTTCTCGCCCACTGTTTCTCGCCCTCTGTTTCAGCCCCTCTGTTTCAGCCCCTCTGTTTCAGCCCCTCTGTTTCAGCCCCTCTGTTTCTCGCCCTCTGTTTCATCCCCGCGGTTTCAGCCCCTCTGTTTCACCTCCTCTGTTTCAGCCCCTCTGTTTCAGCCCCTCTGTTTCTCGCCCTCTGTTTCAGCACCTCTGTTTCTCGCCCTTTGTTTCTCGCCCTCTGTTTCAGCCCCTCTGTTTCACGCCCTCTGTTTCAACCCCTCTGTTTCAGCCCCTCTGTTTCAGCCCCTCTGTTTCAGTCCCTCTGTTTCAGCCCGTCTGTTTCCGCCCCTCTGTTTCAGCCCCTCTGTTTCAGCCCCTCTGTTTCAGCCCCTCTGTTTCTCGCCCTCTGTTTCAGCCCCTCTGTTTCAGCCCCTCTGTTTCAGCCACTCTGTTTCAGCCCCTCTCTTTCTCGCCCTCTGTTTCTCGCCCTCTGTTTCTCGCCCTCTGTTTCAGCCCCTCTGTTTCAGCCCCTCTGTTTCAGCCCCTCTGTTTCTCGCCCTCTGTTTCTCGCCCTCTGTTTCTCGCCCTCTGTATCTCGCACTTTGTTTCTCGCCCTCTGTTTCCCGCCCTCTGTTTCAGCCCCTCTGTTTCAGCCCCTCTGTTTCAGCCCCTCTGTTTCATCCCCTCTGTTTCAGCCCCTCTGTTTCAGCCCCTCTGTTTCTCGCCCTCTGTTTCTCGCCCTCTGTTTCTCGCCCTCTGTTTCTCGCTCTCTGTTTCTCGCCCTCTGTTTCTCGCCCTCTGTTTCAGCCCCTCTGTTTCAGCCCCTCTGTTTCAGCCCCTCTGTTTCTCGCCCTCTGTTTCTCGCCCACTGTTTCTCGCCCTCTGTTTCAGCCCCTCTGTTTCAGCCCCTCTGTTTCAGCCCCTCTGTTTCAGCCCCTCTGTTTCAGCCCCTCTGTTTCTCGCCCTCTGTTTCATCCCCGCGGTTTCAGCCCCTCTGTTTCAGCTCCTCTGTTTCAGCCCCTCTGTTTCAGCCCCTCTGTTTCTCGCCCTCTGTTTCAGCACCTCTGTTTCTCGCCCTTTGTTTCTCGCCCTCTGTTTCAGCCCCTCTGTTTCTCGCCCTCTGTTTCAACCCCTCTGTTTCTCGCACTCTGTTTCAGCCCCTCTGTTTCAGCCCCTCTGTTTCTCGCCCTCTGTTTCAGCCCCTCTGTTTCAGCCCCTCTGTATCAGCCCCTCTGTTTCAGCCCCTCTGTTTCTCGCCCTCTGTTTCTCGCCCTCTGTTTCAGCCCCTCTGTTTCTCGCCCTCTGTTTCATCCCCTCTGTTTCAGCCCCTCTGTTTCAGACCCTCTGTTTCAGACCCTCTGTTTCAGCCCCTCTGTTTCAGCCCCTCTGTTTCAGCCCCTCTGTTTCAGCACCTCTGTTTCTCGCCCTTTGTTTCTCGCCCTCTGTTTCAGCCCCTCTGTTTCAGCCCCTCTGTTTCAGCCCCTCTGTTTCAGCCCCTCTGTTTCAGCCACTCTGTTTCTCGCCCTCTGTTTCATTCCCTCTGTTTCAGCCCCTCTGTTTCAGCTCCTATGTTTCAGCCCCTCTGTTTCAGCCCCTCTGTTTCTCGCCCTCTGTTTCAGCACCTCTGTTTCTCGCCCTTTGTTTCTCGCCCTCTGTTTCAGCCCCTCTGTTTCTCGCCCTCTGTTTCAGCCCCTCTGTTTCTCGCACTCTGTTTCAGCCCCACTGTTTCAGCCCCTCTGTTTCTCGCCCTCTGTTTCAGCCCCTCTGTTTCAGCCCCTCTGTATCAGCCCCTCTGTTTCAACCCCTCTGTTTCTCGCCCTCTGTTTCAGTCCCTCTGTTTCAGCCCCTCTGTTTCTCGCCCTCTGTTTCATCCCCTCTGTTTCAGCCCCTCTGTTTCAGACCCTCTGTTTCAGCCCCTCTGTTTCAGCCCCTCTTTTTCAGCCCCTCTGTTTCAGCACCTCTGTTTCTCGCCCTTTTTTTCTCACCCTCTGTTTCAGCACCTCTGTTTCTCGCCCTCTGTTTTAGCCCCTCTGTTTCTCGCACTCTGTTTCAGCCCCTGTGTTTCAGCCCCTCTGTTTCTCGCCCTCTGTTTCACCCCCTCTGTTTCAGCCCCTCTGTATCAGCCCCTCTGTTTCAGCCCCTCTGTTTCTCGCCCTCTGTTTCTCGCCCTCTGTTTCAGCCCCATTGTTTCTCGCCCTCTGTTTCAGCCCCTCTGTTTCAGCCCCTCTGTTTCTCGCACTCTGTTTCATCCCCTCTGTTTCAGCCCCTCTGTTTCAGACCCTCTGTTTCAGCCCCTCTGTTTCAGCCCCTCTGTTTCTCGCCCTCTGTTTCATCCCCTCTGTTTCAGCCCCTCTGTTTCAGCTCCTCTGTTTCAGCCCCTCTGTTTCAGCCCCTCTGTTTCTCGCCCTCTGTTTCTCGCCCTCGGCTTCAGCCCCTCTGTTTCTCGCCCTCTGTTTCAGCCCCTCTGTTTCTCGCCCTCTGTTTCAGCCCCTCTGTTTCTCGCCCTCTGTTTCAGCCCCTCTGTTTCAGCCCCTCTGTATCAGCCCCTCTGTTTCAGCCCCTCTGTTTCTCGCCCTCTGTTTCTCGCCCTCTGTTTCAGCCCCTCTGTTTCAGCCGCTCTGTTTCAGCCCCTCTGTTTCAGCCCCTCTGTTTCAGCCCCTCTGATTCTCGCCCTCTGTTTCTCGCCCTCTGTTTCTCGCTCTCTGTTTCTCGCCCTCTGTTTCTCGCCCTCTGTTTCAGCCCCTCTGTTTCTGCCCCTCTGTTTCAGCCCCTCTGTTTCAGCCCCTCTGTTTCAGCCCCACTGTTTCTCGCCCTCTGTTTCTCGCCCTCTGTTTCTCGCCCTCTGTTTCTCGCCGTCTGTTTCTCGCCCTCTGTTTCAGCCCCTCTGTTTCTCGCCCTCTGTTTCAGCCCCTCTGTTTCAGCCCCTCTGTATCAGCCCCTCTGTTTCAGCCCCTCTGTTTCTCGCCCTCTGTTTCTCGCCCTCTGTTTCAGCCCCTCTGTTTCAGTCCCTCTGTTGCAGCCCCTCTGTTTCAGCCCCTCTGATTCTCGCCCTCTGTTTCTCGCCCTCTGTTTCTCGCCCTCTGTTTCTCGCTCTCTGTTTCTCGCCCTCTGTTTCTCGCCCTCTGTTCAGGCCCCTGTTTTTCTGCCCCTCTGTTTCAGCCCCTCTGTTTCAGCCCCTCTGTTTCAGCCCCACTGTTTCTCGCCCTGTGTTTCTCGCCCTCTGTTTCTCGCCCTCTGTTTCTCGCCCTCTGTTTCTCGCCCTCTGTTTCAGCCCCTCTGTTTCAGCCCCTCTGTTTCAGCCCCTCTGTATCAGCCCCTCTGTTTCAGCCCCTCTGTTTCTCGCCCTCTGTTTCTCGCCCTCTGTTTCAGCCCCTCTGTTTCAGCCCCTCTGTTTCAGCCCCTCTGTTTCAACCCCTCTGTTTCAGCCCCTCTGTTTCAGCCCCTCTGTTTCAGCCTCTCTGTTTCTCGCCCTCTGTTTCTCGCCCTCTGTTTTTCGCCCTCTGTTTCTCGCCCTCTGTTTCTCGCCCTCTGTTTCAGCCCCTCTGTTTCAGTCCCTCTGTTTCAGCCCCTCTGTTTCTCGCCCTCTGTTTCAGCCCCTCTGTTTCTCGCCCTCTGTTTCAGCCCAACTGTTTCAGCCCCTCTGTGTCAGCCCCTCTGTTTCAGCCCCTCTGTTTCTCGCCCTCTGTTTCTCGCCCTCTGTTTCAGCCCCTCTATTTCAGCCCCTCTGTTTCAGCCCCTCTGTTTCAGACCCTCTGTTTCAGCCCCTCTGATTCTCGCCCTCTGTTTCTCGCCCTCTGTTTCTCGCCCTCTGTTTCTCGCTCTCTGTTTCTCGCCCTCTGTTTCTCGCCCTCTGTTTCAGCCCCTCTGTTTCTGCCCCTCTGTTTCAGCCCCTCTGTTTCAGCCCCTCTGTTTCAGCCCAACTGTTTCTCGCCCTCTGTTTCTCGCCCTCTGTTTCTCGCCCTCTGTTTCTCGCCCTCTGTTTCTCGCCCTCTGTTTCAGCCCCTCTGTTTCTCGAACTCTGTTTCAGCCACTCTGTTTCAACCCCTCTGTTTCAGCCCCTCTGTTTCAGCCCCTCTGTATAAGCCCCTCTGTTTCAGCCCCTCTGTTTCTCGCCCTCTGTTTCTCGCCCTCTGTTTCAGCCCCTCTGTTTCAGCCCCTCTGTTTCAGCCCCTCTGTTTCAGCCCCTCTGTTTCAGCCCCTCTGATTCTCGCCCTCTGTTTCTCGCCCTCTGTTTCTCGCCCTCTGTTTCTCGCTCTGTGTTTCTCGCCCTCTGTTTCTCGCCCTCTGTTTCAGCCCCTCTTTTTCTGCCCCTCTGTTTCAGCCCCTCTGTTTCAGCCCCTCTGTTTCAGCCCCACTGTTTCTCGCCCTCTGTTTCTCGCCCTCTGTTTCTCGCCCTCTGTTTCTCGCCCTCTGTTTCTCGCCCTCTGTTTCAGCCCCTCTGTTTCAGCCCCTCTGTTTCAGCCCCTCTGTATCAGCCCCTCTGTTTCAGCCCCTCTGTTTCTCGCCCTCTGTTTCTCGCCCTCTGTTTCAGCACCTCTGTTTCAGCCCCTCTGTTTCAGCCCCTCTGTTTCAGGCCCTCTGTTTCAGCACCTCTGTTTCAGCCCCTCTGTTTCTCGCCCTCTGTTTCTCGCCCTCTGTTTTTCGCCCTCTGTTTCTCGCCCTCTGTTTCTCGCCCTCTGTTTCAGCCCCTCTGTTTCAGATCCTCTGTTTCAGCCCCTCTGTTTCTCGCCCTCTGTTTCTCGCCCTCTGTTTCAGCCCCTCTGTTTCAGCCCCTCTGTTTCAGCCCCTCTGTTTCTCGCCCTCTGTTTCAGCCCCTCTGTTTCATCCCCTCTGTTTCTTGCCCTCTGTTTCAGCCCCTCTGTTTCAGCCCCTCTGTATCAGCCCCTCTGTTTCAGCCCCTCTGTTTGTCGCCCTCTGTTTCTCGCCCTCTGTTTCAGCCCCTCTGTTTCAGCCCCTCTGTTTCAGCCCCTCTGTTTCAGCCCCTCTGTTTCTCGCCCTCTGTTTCTCGCCCTCTGTTTCTCGCCCTCTGTTTCTCGCTCTCTGTTTCTCGCCCTCTGTTTCAGCCCCTCTGTTTCTCGCCCACTGTTTCAGCCCCTCTGTTTCTCGCCATCTGTTTCAGCCCCTCTGTTTCAGCCCCTCTGTTTCTCGCCCTCTGTTTCAGACCCTCTGTTTCAGCCCCTCTGTTTCAGCCCCTCTGTTTCAGCACCTCTGTTTCTCGCCCTTTGTTTCTCGCCCTCTGTTTCAGCCCCTCTGTTTCTCGCCCTCTGTTTCAGCCCCTCTGCTTCTCGCACTCTGTTTCAGCCCCTCTGTTTCAACCCCTCTGTTTCTCCCCCTCTGTTTCAGCCCCTCTGTTTCAGCCCCTCTGTATCAGCCCCTCTGTTTCAGCCCCTCTGTTTCTCGCCCTCTGTTTCTCGCCCTCTGTTTCAGCCCCTCTGTTTCAGCCCCTCTGTTTCAGCCCCTCTGTTTCAGCCCCTCTGTTTCAGCCCCTCTGATTCTCGCCCTCTGTTTCTCGCCCTCTGTTTCTCGCCCTCTGTTTCTCGCTCTCTGTTTGTCGCCCTCTGTTTCTCGCCCTCTGTTTCAGCCCCTCTGTTTCTGCCCCTCTGTTTCAGCCCCTCTGTTTCAGCCCCTCTGTTTCAGCCCCTCTGTTTCTCGCCCTCTGTTTCTCGCCCTCTGTTTCTTGCCCTCTGTTTCTCGCTCTCTGTTTCTCGCCCTCTGTTTCTCGCCCTCTGTTTCAGCACCTCTGTTTCAGCCCCTCTGTTTCAGCCCCTCTGTTTCTCGCCCTCTGTTTCTCGCCCTCTGTTTCTCGCCCACTGTTTCAGCCCCTCTGTTTCAGCCCCTCTGTTTCAGCCCCTCTGTTTCAGCCCCTCTGTTTCAGCCCCTCTGTTTCTCGCCCTCTGTTTCTCGCCCTCTGTTTCTCGCTCTCTGTTTCTCGCCCTCTGTTTCAGCCCCTCTGTTTCTCGCCCACTGTTTCAGCCCCTCTGTTTCTCGCCATCTGTTTCAGCCCCTCTGTTTCAGCCCCTCTGTTTCTCGCCCTCTGTTTCAGACCCTCTGTTTCAGCCCCTCTGTTTCAGCCCCTCTGTTTCAGCCCCTCTGTTTCAGCCCCTCTGTTTCTCGCCCTCTGTTTCAGCCCCTCTGTTTCTAGCACTCTGTTTCAGCCCCTCTGTTTCAACCCCTCTGTTTCTCGCCCTCTGTTTCAGCCCCTCTGTTTCAGCCCCTCTGTTTCAGCCCCTCTGTTTCAGCCCCTCTGATTCTCGCCCTCTGTTTCTCGCCCTCTGTTTCTCGCCCTCTGTTTCTCGCTCTCTGTTTGTCGCCCTCTGTTTCTGGCCCTCTGTTTCAGCCCCTCTGTTTCTGCCCCTCTGTTTCAGCCCCTCTGTTTCAGCCCCTCTGTTTCAGCCCCTCTGTTTCTCGCCCTCTGTTTCTCGCCCTCTGTTTCTTGCCCTCTGTTTCTCGCTCTCTGTTTCTCGCCCTCTGTTTCTCGCCCTCTGTTTCAGCACCTCTGTTTCAGCCCCTCTGTTTCAGCCCCTCTGTTTCTCGCCCTCTGTTTCTCGCCCTCTGTTTCTCGCCCTCAGTTTCAGCCCAACTGTTTCAGCCCCTTTGTTTCAGTCCCTCTGTTTCAGCCCCTCTGTTTCTCGCCCACTGTTTCTCGCCCTCTGTTTCAGTCCCTCTGTTTCAGCCCCTCTGTTTCAGCCCCTCTGTTTCAGCCCCTCTGTTTCAGCACCTCTGTTTCAGCACCTCTGTTTCAGCCCCTCTGTTTCTCGCCCACTGTTTCTCGACCTCTGTTTCTCGCCCTCTGTTTCTCGCCCTCTGTTTCAGCCCCTCTGTTTCAGCCCCTCTGTTTCAGCCCCTCTGTTTCTCGCCCTCTGTTTCTCGCCCTCTGTTTCAGCCCCTCTGTTTCTGCCCCTCAGTTCCAGCCCCTCTGTTTCTTGCCCTCTGTTTCAGCACCTCTGTTTCTCGCCCTCTCTTTCAGCACCTCTCTTTCTCGCCCTCTGTTGCAGGCCCTCTGTTTCAGCCCGTCTGTTTCAGCCCCTCTGTTACAGCCCCTCTGTTTCTCGCCCTCTGTTTCAGCCCCTCTGTTTCTCGCCCTCTGTTTCCGCCCCTCTGTTTCTCGCCCTCTGTTGCAGCCCCTCTGTTTCAGACCCTCTGTTTCAGCCCCTCTGTTTCAGCTCCCCTGTTTCAGACCCTCTGTTTCTCGCCTTCTGTTTCTCGCCCTCTGTTTCAGCCCCTCTGTTTCAGCCCCTCTGTTTTAGCCCCTCTGTTTCACGCCCTCTGTTTGAGCCCCTCTGTTTCAGACCCTCTGTTTCAGCCCCTCTGTTTCAGCCCCTCTGTTTCAGGCCCACTGTTTCAGACCCTCTGTTTCTCGCCATCTGTTTCAGCCCCTCTGTTTCAGCCCCTCTGTTTCTCGCCCTCTGTTTCAGCCCCTCTGTTTCAGCCCCTCTGTTTCAGCCCCTCTTTTTCAGCCCCTCTGTTTCTCGCCCTCTGTTTCTCGCCGTCTGTTTCTCGCTCTCTGTTTCTCGCCCTCTGTTTCTCGCCCTCTGTTTCAGCCCCTCTGTTTCAGGCACTCTGTTTCAGCTCCTCTGTTTCTCGCCCTCTGTTTCTCGCCCACTGTTTCTCGCCCTCTGTTTCAGCCCCTCTGTTTCAGCCCCTCTGTTTCAGCCCCTCTGTTTCAGCCCCTCTGTTTCTCGCCCTCTGTTTCTCGCTCTCTCTTTCTCGCCCTCTGTTTCTCGCCCTCTGTTTCAGCACCTCTGTTTCAGCCCCTCTGTTTCAGCCCCTCTGTTTCTCGCCCTCTGTTTCTCGCCCTCTGTTTCTCGCCCTCTGTTTCAGCCCCTCTGTTTCAGCCCCTTTGTTTCAGCCCCTCTGTTTCAGCCCCTCTGTTTCTCGCCCTCTGTTTCAGCCCCTCTGTTTCAGCCCCTCTGTTTCAGCCCCTCTGTTTCAGCCCCTCTGTTTCTCGCCCTCTGTTTCTCGCCCTCTGTTTCTCGCCCTCTGTTTCTCGCCCTCTGTTTCAGCCCCTCTGTTTCAGCCCCTCTGTTTCAGCCCCTCTGTTTCTCGCCCTCTGTTTCTCGCCCTCTGTTTCTCGCTCTCTGTTTCTCGCCCTCTGTTTCTCGCCCTCTGTTTCAGACCCTCTGTTTCAGCTCCTCTGTTCCTCGCTCTCTGTTTCTCGCCCTCTGTTTCAGCCCCTCTGTTTCTCGCCCACTGTTTCAGCCCCTCTGTTTCTCGCCATCTGTTTCAGCCCCTCTGTTTCAGCCCCTCTGTTTCTCGCCCTCTGTTTCAGCCCCTCTGTTTCAGCCCCTCTGGTTCTCGCCCTCTGTTTCAGCCCCTCTGTTTCAGCACCTCTGTGTCTCGCCCTTTTTTTCTCGCCCTCTGTTTCAGCCCCTCTGTTTCTCGCCCTCTGTTACAGCCCCTCTGTTTCAGTCCCTCTGTTTCAGCCCCTCTGTTTCCGCCCCTCTGTTTCAGCCCCTCTGTTTCAGCCCCTCTGTTTCAGCCCCTCTGTTTCTCGCCCACTGTTTCAGCCCTTCTGTTTCAGCCCCTCTGTTTCAGCCACTCTGTTTCAGCCCCTCTGTTTCTCGCCCTCTGTTTCTCGCCCTCTGTTTCTCGCCCTCTGTTTCAGCCCCTCTGTTTCAGCCCCTCTGTTTCAGCCCCTCTGGTTCTCGCCCTCTGTTTCTCGCCCTCTGTTTCTCGCCCTCTGTTTCTCGCTCTTTGTTTCTCGCCCTCTGTTTCTCGCCCTCTGTTTCAGCCCCTCTGTTTCAGCCCCTCTGTTTCAGCCCCTCTGTTTCATCCCCTTTGTTTCAGCCCCTCTGTTTCAGCCCCTCTGTTTCTCGCCCTCTGTTTCTCGCCCTCTGTTTCTCGCCCTCTGTTTCTCGCTCTCTGTTTCTCGCCCTCTGTTTCTCGCCCTCTGTTTCAGCCCCTCTGTTTCAGCCCCTCTGTTTCAGCCCCTCTGTTTCTCGCCCTCTGTTTCTCGCCCACTGTTTCTCGCCCTCTGTTTCAGCCCCTCTGTTTCAGCCCCTCTGTTTCAGCCCCTCTGTTTCAGCCCCTCTGTTTCAGCCCCTCTGTTTCTCGCCTTCTGTTTCATCCCCTCTGTTTCAGCCCCTCTGTTTCAGACCCTCTGTTTCAGCCCCTCTGTTTCAGCCCCTCTGTTTCAGCCCCTCTGTTTCTCGCCCTCTGTTTCTCGCCCTTTGTTTCTCGCCCTCTGTTTCAGCCCAACTGTTTCTCGCCCTCTGTTTCAGCCCCTCTGTTTCTCGCACTCTGTTTCAGCCCCTCTGTTTCAGCCCCTCTGTTTCTCGCCCTCTGTTTCAGCCCCTCTGTTTCAGCCCCTCTGTATCAGCCCCTCTGTTTCAGCCCCTCTGTTTCTCGCCCTCTGTTTCTCGCCCTCTGTTTCAGCCCCTCTGTTTCAGCCCCTCTGTTTCAGCCCCTCTGTTTCAGCCTCTCTGTTTCAGCCCCTCTGATTCTCGCCCTCTGTTTCTAGCCCTCTGTTTCTCGCCCTCTGTTTCTCGCTCTCTGTTTCACGCCCTCTGTTTCTCGCCCTCTGTTTCAGCCCCTCTGTTTCTGCCCCTCTGTTTCAGCCCCTCTGTTTCAGCCCCTCTGTTTCTCGCCCTCTGTTTCTCGCCCTCTGTTTCTTGCCCTCTGTTTCTCGCTCTCTGTTTCTCGCCCTCTGTTTCTCGCCCTCTGTTTCTCGCCCTCTGTTTCAGCCCCTCTGTTTCAGCCCCTCTGTTTCTCGCCCTCTGTTTCTCGCCCTCTGTTTCTCGCCCTCAGTTTCAGCCCCTCTGTTTCAGCCCCTTTGTTTCAGCCCCTCTGTTTCAGCCCCTCTGTTTCTCGCCCTCTGTTTCTCGCTCTCTCTTTCTCGCCCTCTGTTTCTCGCCCTCTGTTTCAGCCCCTCTGTTTCAGCCCCTCTGTTTCTCGCCCTCTGTTTCTCGGCAACTGTTTCTCGACCGCTGTTTCAGCCCCTCTGTTTCAGCCCCTTTGTTTCATCCCCTCTGTTTCAGCTCCTCTGTTTCTCGCCCTCTGTTTCAGCCCCTCTGTTTCAGCCCCTCTGTTTCAGCCCCTCTGTTTCAGCCCCTCTGTTTCTCGCCCTCTGTTTCTCGCCCTCTGTTTCTCGCCCTTTGTTTCTCGCCCTCTGTTTCAGCCCCTCTGTTTCAGCCCCTCTGTTTCAGCCCCTCTGTTTCTCGCCCTCTGTTTCTCGCCCTCTGTTTCTCGCTCTCTGTTTCTCGCCCTCTGTTTCTCGCCCTCTGTTTCAGCCCCTCTGTTTCAGCTCCTCTGTTCCTCGCTCTCTGTTTCTCGCCCTCTGTTTCAGCCCCTCTGTTTCTCGCCCACTGTTTCAGCCCCTCTGTTTCTCGCCATTAGTTTCAGCCCCTCTGTTTCAGCCCCTCTGTTTCTCGCCCTCTGTTTCAGCCTCTCTGTTTCAGCCCCTCTGTTTCAGCCCCTCTGTTTCAGCACCTCTGTTTCTCGCCCTTTGTTTCTCGCCCTCTGTTTCAGCCCCTCTGTTTCTCGCCCTCTGTTTCAGCCCCGCTGTTTCAGTCCCTCTGTTTCAGCCCCTCTGTTTCCGCCCCTCTGTTTCAGCCCCTCTGTTTCAGCCCCTCTGTTTCAGCCCCTCTGTTTCTCGCCCTCTGTTTCAGCCCCTCTGTTTCAGCCCCTCTGTTTCAGCCACTCTGTTTCAGCCCCTCTGTTTCTCGCCCTCTGTTTCTCGCCCTCTGTTTCTCGCCCTCTGTTTCAGCCCCTCTGTGTCAGCCCCTCTGTTTCAGCCCCGCTGTTTCTCGCCCTCTGTTTCTCGCCCTCTGTTTCTCGCCCTCTGTTTCTCGCTCTTTGTTTCTCGCCCTCTGTTTCTCGCCCTCTGTTTCAGCCCCTCTGTTTCAGCCCCTCTGTTTCAGCCCCTCTGTTTCATCCCCTCTGTTTCAGCCCCTCTGTTTCAGCCCCTCTGTTTCTCGCCCTCTGTTTCTCGCCCTCTGTTTCTCGCCCTCTGTTTCTCGCTCTCTGTTTCTCGCCCTCTGTTTCTCGCCCTCTGTTTCAGCCCCTCTGTTTCAGCCCCTCTGTTTCAGACCCTCTGTTTCTCGCCCTCTGTTTCTCGCCCACTGTTTCTCGCCCTCTGTTTCAGCCCTTCTGTTTCAGCCCCTCTGTTTCAGCCCCTCTGTTTCAGCCCCTCTGTTTCAGCCCCTCTGTTTCATCCCCTCTGTTTCAGCCCCTCTGTTTCAGCCCCTCTGTTTCTCGCCCTCTGTTTCTCGCCCTCTGTTTCTCGCCCTCTGTTTCTCGCTCTCTGTTTCTCGCCCTCTGTTTCTCGCCCTCTGTTTCAGCCCCTCTGTTTCAGCCCCTCTGTTTCAGCCCCTCTGTTTCTCGCCCTCTGTTTCTCGCCCACTGTTTCTCGCCCTCTGTTTCAGCTCCTCTGTTTCAGCCCCTCTGTTTCAGCCCCTCTGTTTCAGCCCCTCTGTTTCAGCCCCTCTGTTTCTCGCCCTCTGTTTCATCCCCGCGGTTTCAGCCCCTCTGTTTCAGCTCCTCTGTTTCAGCCCCTCTGTTTCAGCCCCTCTGTTTCTCGCCCTCTGTTTCAGCACCTCTGTTTCTCGCCCTTTGTTTCTCGCCCTCTGTTTCAGCCCCTCTGTTTCTCGCCCTCTGTTTCAACCCCTCTGTTTCAGCCCCTCTGTTTCAGCCCCTCTGTTTCAGTCCCTCTGTTTCAGCCCCTCTGTTTCCGCCCCTCTGTTTCAGCCCCTCTGTTTCAGCCCCTCTGTTAAAGCCCATCTGTTTCTCGCCCTCTGTTTCTCGCCCTCTGTTTCAGCCCCTCTGTTTCAGCCCCTCTGTTTCAGCCCCTCTGTTTCTCGCCCTCTGTTTCTCGCCCTCTGTTTCTCGCCCTCTGTTTCAGCCCCTCTGTTTCAGCCCCTCTGTTTCAGCCCCTCTGTTTCTCGCCCTCTGTTTCTCGCCCTCTGTTTCTCGCCCTCTGTTTCTCGCACTTTGTTTCTCGCCCTCTGTTTCTCGCCCTCTGTTTCAGCCCCTCTGTTTCAGCCCCTCTGTTTCAGCACCTCTGTTTCTCGCCCTTTGTTTCTCGCCCTCTGTTTCAGCCCCTCTGTTTCTCGCCCTCTGTTTCAGCCCCTCTGTTTCAGTCCCTCTGTTTCAGCCCCTCTGTTTCCGCCCCTCTGTTTCAGCCCCTCTGTTTCAGCCGCTCTGTTTCAGCCCCTCTGTTTCTCGCCCTCTGTTTCAGCCCCTCTGTTTCAGCCCCTCTGTTTCAGCCCCTCTGTTTCTCGCCCTCAGTTTCTCGCCCTCTGTTTCTCGCCCTCTGTTTCTCGCCCTCTGTTTCTCGCCCTCTGTTTCAGCCCCTCTGTTTCAGCCCCTCTGTTTCAGCCCCTCTGTTTCTCGCCCTCTGTTTCTCGCCCTCTGTTTCTCGCCCTCTGTTTCTCGCTCTTTGTTTCTCGCCCTCTGTTTCTCGCCCTCTGTTTCAGCCCCTCTGTTTCAGCCCCTCTGTTTCAGCCCCTCTGTTTCATCCCCTCTGTTTCAGCCCCTCTGTTTCAGCCCCTCTGTTTCTCGCCCTCTGTTTCTCGCCCTCTGTTTCTCGCCCTCTGTTTCTCGCTCTCTGTTTCTCGCCCTCTGTTTCTCGCCCTCTGTTTCAGCCCCTCTGTTTCAGCCCCTCTGTTTCAGCCCCTCTGTTTCTCGCCCTCTGTTTCTCGCCCACTGTTTCTCGCCCTCTGTTTCAGCCCCTCTGTTTCAGCCCCTCTGTTTCAGCCCCTCTGTTTCAGCCCCTCTGTTTCAGCCCCTCTGTTTCTCGCCCTCTGTTTCATCCCCGCGGTTTCAGCCCCTCTGTTTCAGCTCCTCTGTTTCAGCCCCTCTGTTTCAGCCCCTCTGTTTCTCGCCCTCTGTTTCAGCACCTCTGTTTCTCGCCCTTTGTTTCTCGCCCTCTGTTTCAGCCCCTCTGTTTCTCGCCCTCTGTTTCAACCCCTCTGTTTCAGCCCCTCTGTTTCAGCCCCTCTGTTTCAGTCCCTCTGTTTCAGCCCCTCTGTTTCCGCCCCTCTGTTTCAGCCCCTCTGTTTCAGCCCCTCTGTTAAAGCCCCTCTGTTTCTCGCCCTCTGTTTCAGCCCCTCTGTTTCAGCCCCTCTGTTTCAGCCATTCTGTTTCAGCCCCTCTGTTTCTCGCCCTCTGTTTCTCGCCCTCTGTTTCTCGCCCTCTGTTTCAGCCCCTCTGTTTCAGCCCCTCTGTTTCAGCCCCTCTGTTTCTCGCCCTCTGTTTCTAGCCCTCTGTTTCTCGCCCTCTGTTTCTCGCACTTTGTTTCTCGCCCTCTGTTTCTCGCCCTCTGTTTCAGCCCCTCTGTTTCAGCCCCTCTGTTTCAGCACCTCTGTTTCTCGCCCTTTGTTTCTCGCCCTCTGTTTCAGCCCCTCTGTTTCTCGCCCTCTGTTTCAGACCCTCTGTTTCAGTCCCTCTGTTTCAGCCCCTCTGTTTCCGCCCCTCTGTTTCAGCCCCTCTGTTTCAGCCGCTCTGTTTCAGCCCCTCTGTTTCTCGCCCTCTGTTTCAGCCCCTCTGTTTCAGCCCCTCTGTTTCAGCCCCTCTGTTTCTCGCCCTCTGTTTCTCGCCCTCTGTTTCTCGCCCTCTGTTTCAGCCCCTCTGTTTCAGCCCCTCTGTTTCAGCCCCTCTGTTTCTCGCCCTCTGTTTCTCGCCCTCTGTTTCTCGCCCTCTGTTTCTCGCTCTTTGTTTCACGCCCTCTGTTTCTCGCCCTCTGTTTCAGCCCCTCTGTTTCAGCCCCTCTGTTTCAGCCCCTCTGTTTCATCCCCTCTGTTTCAGCCCCTCTGTTTCAGCCCCTCTGTTTCTCGCCCTCTGTTTCTCGCCCTCTGTTTCCCGCCCTCTGTTTCTCGCTCTCTGTTTCTCGCCCTCTGTTTCTCGCCCTCTGTTTCAGCCCCTCTGTTTCAGCCCCTCTGTTTCAGCCCCTCTGTTTCTCGCCCTCTGTTTCTCGCCCACTGTTTCTCGCCCTCTGTTTCAGCCCCTCTGTTTCAGCCCCTCTGTTTCAGCCCCTCTGTTTCAGCCCCTCTGTTTCTCGCCCTCTGTTTCATCCCCGCGGTTTCAGCCCCTCTGTTTCAGCTCCTCTGTTTCAGCCCCTCTGTTTCAGCCCCTCTGTTTCTCGCCCTCTGTTTCAGCACCTCTGTTTCTCGCCCTTTGTTTCTCGCCCTCTGTTTCAGCCCCTCTGTTTCTCGCCCTCTGTTTCAACCCCTGTGTTTCTCGCACTCTGTTTCAGCCCCTCTGTTTCAGCCCCTCTGTTTCTCGTCCTCTGTTTCAGCCCCTCTGTTTCAGCCCCTCTGTATCAGCCCCTCTGTTTCAGCCCCTCTGTTTCTCGCCCTCTGTTTCTCGCCCTCTGTTTCAGCCCCTCTGTTTCTCGCCCTCTGTTTCATCCCCTCTGTTTCAGCCCCTCTGTTTCAGACCCTCTGTTTCAGCCCCTCTGTTTCAGCCCCTCTGTTTCAGCCCCTCTGTTTCAGCACCTCTGTTTCTCGCCCTTTGTTTCTCGCCCTCTGTTTCAGCCCCTCTGTGTCAGCCCCTCTGTTTCAGCCCCTCTGTTTCAGCCCCTCTGTTTCAGCCCCTCTGTTTCTCACCCTCTGTTTCATCCCCTCTCTTTCAGCCCCTCTGTTTCAGCTCCTCTGTTTCAGCCCCTCTGTTTCAGCCCCTCTGTTTCTCGCCCTCTGTTTCAGCACCTCTGTTTCTCGCCCTTTGTTTCTCGCCCTCTGTTTCAGCCCCTCTGTTTCTCGCCCTCTGTTTCAGCCCCTCTGTTTCTCGCACTCTGTTTCAGCCCCTCTGTTTCTCGCCCTCTGTTTCAGCCCCTCTGTTTCAGCCCCTCTGTATCAGCCCCTCTGTTTCAGCCCCTCTGTTTCTCGTCCTCTGTTTCTCGCCCTCTGTTTCAGCCCCTCTGTTTCAGCCCCTCTGTTTCTCGCACTCTGATTCATCCCCTCTGTTTCAGCCCCTCTGTTTCAGACCCTCTGTTTCAGCCCCTCTGTTTCAGCCCCTCTGTTTCTCGCCCTCTGTTTCATCCCCTCTGTTTCAGCCCCTCTGTTTCAGCTCCTCTGTTTCAGCCCCTCTGTTTCAGCCCCTCTGTTTCTCGCCCTCTGTTTCTCGCCCTCGGTTTCAGCCCCTCTGTTTCTCGCCCTCTGTTTCAGCCCCTCTGTTTCTCGCCCTCTGTTTCAGCCCCTCTGTTTCTCGCCCTCTGTTTCAGCCCCTCTGTTTCAGCCCCTCTGTATCAGCCCCTCTGTTTCAGCCCCTCTGTTTCTCGCCCTCTGTTTCTCGCCCTCTGTTTCAGCCCCTCTGTTTCAGCCCATCTGTTTCAGCCCCTCTGTTTCAGCCCCTCTGTTTCAGCCCCTCTGATTCTCGCCCTCTGTTTCTCGCCCTCTGTTTCTCGCCCTCTGTTTCTCGCTCTCTGTTTCTCGCCCTCTGTTTCTCGCCCTCTGTTTCAGCCCCTCTGTTTCTGCCCCTCTGTTTCAGCCCCTCTGTTTCAGCCCCTCTGTTTCAGCCCCACTGTTTCTCGCCCTCTGTTTCTCGCCCTCTGTTTCTCGCCCTCTGTTTCTCGCCCTCTGTTTCCCGCCCTGTGTTTCAGCCCCTCTGTTTCTCGCCCTCTGTTTCAGCCCCTCTGTTTCAGCCCCTCTGTATCAGCCCCTCTGTTTCAGCCCCTCTGTTTCTCGCCCTCTGTTTCTCGCCCTCTGTTTCAGCCCCTCTGTTTCAGCCCCTCTGTTTCAGCCCCTCTGTTTCAGACCCTCTGTTTCAGCCCCTCTGATTCTCGCCCTCTGTTTCTCGCCCTCTGTTTCTCGCCCTTTGTTTCTCGCTCTCTGTTTCTCGCCCTCTGTATCTCGCCCTCTGTTTCAGCCCCTCTTTTTCTGCCCCTCTGTTTCAGCCCCTCTGTTTCAGCCCCTCTGTTTCAGCCCCACTGTTTCTCGCCCTCTGTTTCTCGCCCTCTGTTTCTCGCCCTCTGTTTGTCGCCCTCTGTTTCAGCCCCTCTGTTTCAGCCCCTCTGTTTCAGCCCCTCTGTATCAGCCCCTCTGTTTCAGTCCCTCTGTTTCTCGCCCTCTGTTTCTCGCCCTCTGTTTCAGACCCTCTGTTTCAGCCCCTCTGTTTCAGCCCCTCTGTTTCAGACCCTCTGTTTCAGCACCTCTGTTTCAGCCCCTCTGTTTCTCGCCCTCTGTTTCTCGCCCTCTGTTTTTCGCCCTCTGTTTCTCGCCCTCTGTTTCTCGCCCTCTGTTTCAGCCCTCTGTTTCAGTCCCTCTGTTTCAGCCCCTCTGTTTCTCGCCCTCTGTTTCAGCCCCTCTGTTTCTCGCCCTCTGTTTCAGCCCCTCTGTTTCAGCCCCTCTGTTTCAGCCCCTCTGTTTCAGTCCCTCTGTTTCAGCCCCTCTGTTTCCGCCCCTCTGTTTCAGCCCCTCTGTTTCATCCCCTCTGTTTCAGCCCCTCTGTTTCTCGCCCTCTGTTTCAGCCCCTCTCTTTCAGCCCCTCTGTTTCAGCCACTCTTTTTCAGCCCCTCTGTTTCTCGCCCTCTGTTTCTCGCCCTCTCTTTCTCGCCCTCTGTTTCAGCCCCTCTGTTTCAGCCCCTCTGTTTCAGCCCCTCTGTTTCTCGCCCTCTGTTTCTCGCCCTCTGTTTCTCGCCCTCTGTTTCTCGCTCTTTGTTTCTCGCCCTCTGTTTCTCGCCCTTTGTTTCAGCCCCTCTGTTTCAGCCCCTCTGTTTCAGCCCCTCTGTTACATCCCCTCTGTTTCAGCCCCTCTGTTTCAGCCCCTCTGTTTCTCGCCCTCTGTTTCTCGCCCTCTGTTTCTCGCCCTCTGTTTCTCGCTCTCTGTTTCTCGCCCTCTGTTTCTCGCCCTCTGTTTCAGCCCCTCTGATTCAGCCCCTCTGTTTCAGCCCCTCTGTTTCAGCCCCTCTGTTTCAGCCCCTCTGTTTCATCCCCTCTGTTTCAGCCCCTCTGTTTCTCGCCCTCTGTTTCTCGCCCTCTGTTTCTCGCTCTCTGTTTCTCGCCCTCTGTTTCTCGCCCTCTGTTTCAGCCCCTCTGTTTCAGCCCCTCTGTTTCAGCCCCTCTGTTTCAGCCCCTCTGTTTCAGCCCCTCTGTTTCATCCCCTCTGTTTCAGCCCCTCTGTTTCAGCCCCTCTGTTTCTCGCCCTCTGTTTCTCGCCCTCTGTTTCTCGCCCTCTGTTTCTCGCTCTCTGTTTCTCGCCCTCTGTTTCTCGCCCTCTGTTTCAGCCCCTCTGTTTCAGCCCCTCTGTTTCAGCCCCTCTGTTTCTCGCCCTCTGTTTCTCGCCCACTGTTTCTCGCCCTCTGTTTCAGCCCCTCTGTTTCAGCCCCTCTGTTTCAGCCCCTCTGTTTCAGCCCCTCTGTTTCTCGCCCTCTGTTTCATCCCCGCGGTTTCAGCCCCTCTGTTTCACCTCCTCTGTTTCAGCCCCTCTGTTTCAGCCCCTCTGTTTCTCGCCCTCTGTTTCAGCACCTCTGTTTCTCGCCCTTTGTTTCTCGCCCTCTGTTTCAGCCCCTCTGTTTCACGCCCTCTGTTTCAACCCCTCTGTTTCAGCCCCTCTGTTTCAGCCCCTCTGTTTCAGTCCCTCTGTTTCAGCCCGTCTGTTTCCGCCCCTCTGTTTCAGCCCCTCTGTTTCAGCCCCTCTATTTCAGCCCCTCTGTTTCTCGCCCTCTGTTTCAGCCCCTCTGTTTCAGCCCCTCTGTTTCAGCCACTCTGTTTCAGCCCCACTGTTTCTCGCCCTCTGTTTCTCGCCCTCTGTTTCTCGCCCTCTGTTTCAGCCCCTCTGTTTCAGCCCCTCTGTTTCAGCCCCTCTGTTTCTCGCCCTCTGTTTCTCGCCCTCTGTTTCTCGCCCTCTGTATCTCGCACTTTGTTTCTCGCCCTCTGTTTCCCGCCCTCTGTTTCAGCCCCTCTGTTTCACCCCCTCTGTTTCAGCCCCTCTGTTTCATCCCCTCTGTTTCAGCCCCTCTGTTTCAGCCCCTCTGTTTCTCGCCCTCTGTTTCTCGCCCTCTGTTTCTCGCCCTCTGTTTCTCGCTCTCTGTTTCTCGCCCTCTGTTTCTCGCCCTCTGTTTCAGCCCCTCTGTTTCAGCCCCTCTGTTTCAGCCCCTCTGTTTCTCGCCCTCTGTTTCTCGCCCACTGTTTCTCGCCCTCTGTTTCAGCCCCTCTGTTTCAGCCCCTCTGTTTCAGCCCCTCTGTTTCAGCCCCTCTGTTTCAGCCCCTCTGTTTCTCGCCCTCTGTTTCATCCCCGCGGTTTCAGCCCCTCTGTTTCAGCTCCTCTGTTTCAGCCCCTCTGTTTCAGCCCCTCTGTTTCTCGCCCTCTGTTTCAGCACCTCTGTTTCTCGCCCTTTGTTTCTCGCCCTCTGTTTCAGCCCCTCTGTTTCTCGCCCTCTGTTTCAACCCCTCTGTTTCTCGCACTCTGTTTCAGCCCCTCTGTTTCAGCCCCTCTGTTTCTCGCCCTCTGTTTCAGCCCCTCTGTTTCAGCCCCTCTGTATCAGCCCCTCTGTTTCAGCCCCTCTGTTTCTCGCCCTCTGTTTCTCGCCCTCTGTTTCAGCCCCTCTGTTTCTCGCCCTCTGTTTCATCCCCTCTGTTTCAGCCCCTCTGTTTCAGACCCTCTGTTTCAGACCCTCTGTTTCAGCCCCTCTGTTTCAGCCCCTCTGTTTCAGCCCCTCTGTTTCAGCACCTCTGTTTCTCGCCCTTTGTTTCTCGCCCTCTGTTTCAGCCCCTCTGTTTCAGCCCCTCTGTTTCAGCCCCTCTGTTTCAGCCCCTCTGTTTCAGCCACTCTGTTTCTCGCCCTCTGTTTCATTCCCTCTGTTTCAGCCCCTCTGTTTCAGCTCCTATGTTTCAGCCCCTCTGTTTCAGCCCCTCTGTTTCTCGCCCTCTGTTTCAGCACCTCTGTTTCTCGCCCTTTGTTTCTCGCCCTCTGTTTCAGCCCCTCTGTTTCTCGCCCTCTGTTTCAGCCCCTCTGTTTCTCGCACTCTGTTTCAGCCCCACTGTTTCAGCCCCTCTGTTTCTCGCCCTCTGTTTCAGCCCCTCTGTTTCAGCCCCTCTGTATCAGCCCCTCTGTTTCAACCCCTCTGTTTCTCGCCCTCTGTTTCAGTCCCTCTGTTTCAGCCCCTCTGTTTCTCGCCCTCTGTTTCATCCCCTCTGTTTCAGCCCCTCTGTTTCAGACCCTCTGTTTCAGCCCCTCTGTTTCAGCCCCTCTTTTTCAGCCCCTCTGTTTCAGCACCTCTGTTTCTCGCCCTTTTTTTCTCACCCTCTGTTTCAGCACCTCTGTTTCTCGCCCTCTGTTTTAGCCCCTCTGTTTCTCGCACTCTGTTTCAGCCCCTGTGTTTCAGCCCCTCTGTTTCTCGCCCTCTGTTTCACCCCCTCTGTTTCAGCCCCTCTGTATCAGCCCCTCTGTTTCAGCCCCTCTGTTTCTCGCCCTCTGTTTCTCGCCCTCTGTTTCAGCCCCATTGTTTCTCGCCCTCTGTTTCAGCCCCTCTGTTTCAGCCCCTCTGTTTCTCGCACTCTGTTTCATCCCCTCTGTTTCAGCCCCTCTGTTTCAGACCCTCTGTTTCAGCCCCTCTGTTTCAGCCCCTCTGTTTCTCGCCCTCTGTTTCATCCCCTCTGTTTCAGCCCCTCTGTTTCAGCTCCTCTGTTTCAGCCCCTCTGTTTCAGCCCCTCTGTTTCTCGCCCTCTGTTTCTCGCCCTCGGTTTCAGCCCCTCTGTTTCTCGCCCTCTGTTTCAGCCCCTCTGTTTCTCGCCCTCTGTTTCAGCCCCTCTGTTTCTCGCCCTCTGTTTCAGCCCCTCTGTTTCAGCCCCTCTGTATCAGCCCCTCTGTTTCAGCCCGTCTGTTTCTCGCCCTCTGTTTCTCGCCCTCTGTTTCAGCCCCTCTGTTTCAGCCGCTCTGTTTCAGCCCCTCTGTTTCAGCCCCTCTGTTTCAGCCCCTCTGATTCTCGCCCTCTGTTTCTCGCCCTCTGTTTCTCGCTCTCTGTTTCTCGCCCTCTGTTTCTCGCCCTCTGTTTCAGCCCCTCTGTTTCTGCCCCTCTGTTTCAGCCCCTCTGTTTCAGCCCCTCTGTTTCAGCCCCACTGTTTCTCGCCCTCTGTTTCTCGCCCTCTGTTTCTCGCCCTCTGTTTCTCGCCGTCTGTTTCTCGCCCTCTGTTTCAGCCCCTCTGTTTCTCGCCCTCTGTTTCAGCCCCTCTGTTTCAGCCCCTCTGTATCAGCCCCTCTGTTTCAGCCCCTCTGTTTCTCGCCCTCTGTTTCTCGCCCTCTGTTTCAGCCCCTCTGTTTCAGTCCCTCTGTTGCAGCCCCTCTGTTTCAGCCCCTCTGATTCTCGCCCTCTGTTTCTCGCCCTCTGTTTCTCGCCCTCTGTTTCTCGCTCTCTGTTTCTCGCCCTCTGTTTCTCGCCCTCTGTTCAGGCCCCTGTTTTTCTGCCCCTCTGTTTCAGCCCCTCTGTTTCAGCCCCTCTGTTTCAGCCCCACTGTTTCTCGCCCTGTGTTTCTCGCCCTCTGTTTCTCGCCCTCTGTTTCTCGCCCTCTGTTTCTCGCCCTCTGTTTCAGCCCCTCTGTTTCAAACCCTCTGTTTCAGCCCCTCTGTATCAGCCCCTCTGTTTCAGCCCCTCTGTTTCTCGCCCTCTGTTTCTCGCCCTCTGTTTCAGCCCCTCTGTTTCAGCCCCTCTGTTTCAGCCCCTCTGTTTCAACCCCTCTGTTTCAGCCCCTCTGTTTCAGCCCCTCTGTTTCAGCCCCTCTGTTTCTCGCCCTCTGTTTCTCGCCCTCTGTTTTTCGCCCTCTGTTTCTCGCCCTCTGTTTCTCGCCCTCTGTTTCAGCCCCTCTGTTTCAGTCCCTCTGTTTCAGCCCCTCTGTTTCTCGCCCTCTGTTTCAGCCCCTCTGTTTCTCGCCCTCTGTTTCAGCCCAACTGTTTCAGCCCCTCTGTGTCAGCCCCTCTGTTTCAGCCCCTCTGTTTCTCGCCCTCTGTTTCTCGCCCTCTGTTTCAGCCCCTCTGTTTCAGCCCCTCTGTTTCAGCCCCTCTGTTTCAGACCCTCTGTTTCAGCCCCTCTGATTCTCGCCCTCTGTTTCTCGCCCTCTGTTTCTCGCCCTCTGTTTCTCGCTCTCTGTTTCTCGCCCTCTGTTTCTCGCCCTCTGTTTCAGCCCCTCTGTTTCTGCCCCTCTGTTTCAGCCCCTCTGTTTCAGCCCCTCTGTTTCAGCCCCACTGTTTCTCGCCCTCTGTTTCTCGCCCTCTGTTTCTCGCCCTCTGTTTCTCGCCCTCTGTTTCTCGCCCTCTGTTTCAGCCCCTCTGTTTCTCGAACTCTGTTTCAGCCACTCTGTTTCAACCCCTCTGTTTCAGCCCCTCTGTTTCAGCCCCTCTGTATAAGCCCCTCTGTTTCAGCCCCTCTGTTTCTCGCCCTCTGTTTCTCGCCCTCTGTTTCAGCCCCTCTGTTTCAGCCCCTCTGTTTCAGCCCCTCTGTTTCAGCCCCTCTGTTTCAGCCCCTCTGATTCTCGCCCTCTGTTTCTCGCCCTCTGTTTCTCGCCCTCTGTTTCTCGCTCTCTGTTTCTCGCCCTCTGTTTCTCGCCCTCTGTTTCAGCCCCTCTTTTTCTGCCCCTCTGTTTCAGCCCCTCTGTTTCAGCCCCTCTGTTTCAGCCCCACTGTTTCTCGCCCTCTGTTTCTCGCCCTCTGTTTCTCGCCCTCTGTTTCTCGCCCTCTGTTTCTCGCCCTCTGTTTCAGCCCCTCTGTTTCAGCCCCTCTGTTTCAGCCCCTCTGTATCAGCCCCTCTGTTTCAGCCCCTCTGTTTCTCGCCCTCTGTTTCTCGCCCTCTGTTTCAGCACCTCTGTTTCAGCCCCTCTGTTTCAGCCCCTCTGTTTCAGGCCCTCTGTTTCAGCACCTCTGTTTCAGCCCCTCTGTTTCTCGCCCTCTGTTTCTCGCCCTCTGTTTTTCGCCCTCTGTTTCTCGCCCTCTGTTTCTCGCCCTCTGTTTCAGCCCCTCTGTTTCAGATCCTCTGTTTCAGCCCCTCTGTTTCTCGCCCTCTGTTTCTCGCCCTCTGTTTCAGCCCCTCTGTTTCAGCCCCTCTGTTTCAGCCCCTCTGTTTCTCGCCCTCTGTTTCAGCCCCTCTGTTTCATCCCCTCTGTTTCTTGCCCTCTGTTTCAGCCCCTCTGTTTCAGCCCCTCTGTATCAGCCCCTCTGTTTCAGCCCCTCTGTTTGTCGCCCTCTGTTTCTCGCCCTCTGTTTCAGCCCCTCTGTTTCAGCCCCTCTGTTTCAGCCCCTCTGTTTCAGCTCCTCTGTTTCTCGCCCTCTGTTTCTCGCCCTCTGTTTCTCGCCCTCTGTTTCTCGCTCTCTGTTTCTCGCCCTCTGTTTCAGCCCCTCTGTTTCTCGCCCACTGTTTCAGCCCCTCTGTTTCTCGCCATCTGTTTCAGCCCCTCTGTTTCAGCCCCTCTGTTTCTCGCCCTCTGTTTCAGACCCTCTGTTTCAGCCCCTCTGTTTCAGCCCCTCTGTTTCAGCACCTCTGTTTCTCGCCCTTTGTTTCTCGCCCTCTGTTTCAGCCCCTCTGTTTCTCGCCCTCTGTTTCAGCCCCTCTGCTTCTCGCACTCTGTTTCAGCCCCTCTGTTTCAACCCCTCTGTTTCTCCCCCTCTGTTTCAGCCCCTCTGTTTCAGCCCCTCTGTATCAGCCCCTCTGTTTCAGCCCCTCTGTTTCTCGCCCTCTGTTTCTCGCCCTCTGTTTCAGCCCCTCTGTTTCAGCCCCTCTGTTTCAGCCCCTCTGTTTCAGCCCCTCTGTTTCAGCCCCTCTGATTCTCGCCCTCTGTTTCTCGCCCTCTGTTTCTCGCCCTCTGTTTCTCGCTCTCTGTTTGTCGCCCTCTGTTTCTCGCCCTCTGTTTCAGCCCCTCTGTTTCTGCCCCTCTGTTTCAGCCCCTCTGTTTCAGCCCCTCTGTTTCAGCCCCTCTGTTTCTCGCCCTCTGTTTCTCGCCCTCTGTTTCTTGCCCTCTGTTTCTCCCTCTCTGTTTCTCGCCCTCTGTTTCTCGCCCTCTGTTTCAGCACCTCTGTTTCAGCCCCTCTGTTTCAGCCCCTCTGTTTCTCGCCCTCTGTTTCTCGCCCTCTGTTTCTCGCCCACTGTTTCAGCCCCTCTGTTTCAGCCCCTCTGTTTCAGCCCCTCTGTTTCAGCCCCTCTGTTTCTCGCCCTCTGTTTCTCGCCCTCTGTTTCTCGCTCTCTGTTTCTCGCCCTCTGTTTCAGCCCCTCTGTTTCTCGCCCACTGTTTCAGCCCCTCTGTTTCTCGCCATCTGTTTCAGCCCCTCTGTTTCAGCCCCTCTGTTTCTCGCCCTCTGTTTCAGACCCTCTGTTTCAGCCCCTCTGTTTCAGCCCCTCTGTTTCAGCCCCTCTGTTTCTCGCCCTCTGTTTCTCGCCCTCTGTTTCTCGCTCTCTGTTTCTCGCCCTCTGTTTCAGCCCCTCTGTTTCTCGCCCACTGTTTCAGCCCCTCTGTTTCTCGCCATCTGTTTCAGCCCCTCTGTTTCAGCCCCTCTGTTTCAGCCCCTCTGTTTCTCGCCCTCTGTTTCAGCCCCTCTGTTTCTAGCACTCTGTTTCAGCCCCTCTGTTTCAACCCCTCTGTTTCTCGCCCTCTGTTTCAGCCCCTCTGTTTCAGCCCCTCTGTTTCAGCCCCTCTGTTTCAGCCCCTCTGATTCTCGCCCTCTGTTTCTCGCCCTCTGTTTCTCGCCCTCTGTTTCTCGCTCTCTGTTTGTCGCCCTCTGTTTCTCGCCCTCTGTTTCAGCCCCTCTGTTTCTGCCCCTCTGTTTCAGCCCCTCTGTTTCAGCCCCTCTGTTTCAGCCCCTCTGTTTCTCGCCCTCTGTTTCTCGCCCTCTGTTTCTTGCCCTCTGTTTCTCGCTCTCTGTTTCTCGCCCTCTGTTTCTCGCCCTCTGTTTCAGCACCTCTGTTTCAGCCCCTCTGTTTCAGCCCCTCTGTTTCTCGCCCTCTGTTTCTCGCCCTCTGTTTCTCGCCCTCAGTTTCAGCCCAACTGTTTCAGCCCCTTTGTTTCAGTCCCTCTGTTTCAGCCCCTCTGTTTCTCGCCCACTGTTTCTCGCCCTCTGTTTCAGTCCCTCTGTTTCAGCCCCTCTGTTTCAGCCCCTCTGTTTCAGCCCCTCTGTTTCAGCACCTCTGTTTCAGCACCTCTGTTTCAGCCCGTCTGTTTCTCGCCCTCTGTTTCTCGACCTCTGTTTCTCGCCCTCTGTTTCTCGCCCTCTGTTTCAGCCCCTCTGTTTCAGCCCCTCTGTTTCAGCCCCTCTGTTTCTCGCCCTCTGTTTCTCGCCCTCTGTTTCAGCCCCTCTGTTTCTGCCCCTCAGTTCCAGCCCCTCTGTTTCTTGCCCTCTGTTTCAGCACCTCTGTTTCTCGCCCTCTCTTTCAGCACCTCTCTTTCTCGCCCTCTGTTGCAGGCCCTCTGTTTCAGCCCGTCTGTTTCAGCCCCTCTGTTACAGCCCCTCTGTTTCTCGCCCTCTGTTTCAGCCCCTCTGTTTCTCGCCCTCTGTTTCCGCCCCTCTGTTTCTCGCCCTCTGTTGCAGCCCCTCTGTTTCAGACCCTCTGTTTCAGCCCCTCTGTTTCAGCTCCCCTGTTTCAGACCCTCTGTTTCTCGCCTTCTGTTTCTCGCCCTCTGTTTCAGCCCCTCTGTTTCAGCCCCTCTGTTTTAGCCCCTCTGTTTCACGCCCTCTGTTTGAGCCCCTCTGTTTCAGACCCTCTGTTTCAGCCCCTCTGTTTCAGCCCCTCTGTTTCAGGCCCACTGTTTCAGACCCTCTGTTTCTCGCCATCTGTTTCAGCCCCTCTGTTTCAGCCCCTCTGTTTCTCGCCCTCTGTTTCAGCCCCTCTGTTTCAGCCCCTCTGTTTCAGCCCCTCTTTTTCAGCCCCTCTGTTTCTCGCCCTCTGTTTCTCGCCGTCTGTTTCTCGCTCTCTGTTTCTCGCCCTCTGTTTCTCGCCCTCTGTTTCAGCCCCTCTGTTTCAGGCACTCTGTTTCAGCTCCTCTGTTTCTCGCCCTCTGTTTCTCGCCCACTGTTTCTCGCCCTCTGTTTCAGCCCCTCTGTTTCAGCCCCTCTGTTTCAGCCCCTCTGTTTCAGCCCCTCTGTTTCTCGCCCTCTGTTTCTCGCTCTCTCTTTCTCGCCCTCTGTTTCTCGCCCTCTGTTTCAGCACCTCTGTTTCAGCCCCTCTGTTTCAGCCCCTCTGTTTCTCGCCCTCTGTTTCTCGCCCTCTGTTTCTCGCCCTCTGTTTCAGCCCCTCTGTTTCAGCCCCTTTGTTTCAGCCCCTCTGTTTCAGCCCCTCTGTTTCTCGCCCTCTGTTTCAGCCCCTCTGTTTCAGCCCCTCTGTTTCAGCCCCTCTGTTTCAGCCCCTCTGTTTCTCGCCCTCTGTTTCTCGCCCTCTGTTTCTCGCCCTCTGTTTCTCGCCCTCTGTTTCAGCCCCTCTGTTTCAGCCCCTCTGTTTCAGCCCCTCTGTTTCTCGCCCTCTGTTTCTCGCCCTCTGTTTCTCGCTCTCTGTTTCTCGCCCTCTGTTTCTCGCCCTCTGTTTCAGACCCTCTGTTTCAGCTCCTCTGTTCCTCGCTCTCTGTTTCTCGCCCTCTGTTTCAGCCCCTCTGTTTCTCGCCCACTGTTTCAGCCCCTCTGTTTCTCGCCATCTGTTTCAGCCCCTCTGTTTCAGCCCCTCTGTTTCTCGCCCTCTGTTTCAGCCCCTCTGTTTCAGCCCCTCTGGTTCTCGCCCTCTGTTTCAGCCCCTCTGTTTCAGCACCTCTGTGTCTCGCCCTTTTTTTCTCGCCCTCTGTTTCAGCCCCTCTGTTTCTCGCCCTCTGTTACAGCCCCTCTGTTTCAGTCCCTCTGTTTCAGCCCCTCTGTTTCCGCCCCTCTGTTTCAGCCCCTCTGTTTCAGCCCCTCTGTTTCAGCCCCTCTGTTTCTCGCCCACTGTTTCAGCCCTTCTGTTTCAGCCCCTCTGTTTCAGCCACTCTGTTTCAGCCCCTCTGTTTCTCGCCCTCTGTTTCTCGCCCTCTGTTTCTCGCCCTCTGTTTCAGCCCCTCTGTTTCAGCCCCTCTGTTTCAGCCCCTCTGGTTCTCGCCCTCTGTTTCTCGCCCTCTGTTTCTCGCCCTCTGTTTCTCGCTCTTTGTTTCTCGCACTCTGTTTCTCGCCCTCTGTTTCAGCCCCTCTGTTTCAGCCCCTCTGTTTCAGCCCCTCTGTTTCATCCCCTTTGTTTCAGCCCCTCTGTTTCAGCCCCTCTGTTTCTCGCCCTCTGTTTCTCGCCCTCTGTTTCTCGCCCTCTGTTTCTCGCTCTCTGTTTCTCGCCCTCTGTTTCTCGCCCTCTGTTTCAGCCCCTCTGTTTCAGCCCCTCTGTTTCAGCCCCTCTGTTTCTCGCCCTCTGTTTCTCGCCCACTGTTTCTCGCCCTCTGTTTCAGCCCCTCTGTTTCAGCCCCTCTGTTTCAGCCCCTCTGTTTCAGCCCCTCTGTTTCAGCCCCTCTGTTTCTCGCCTTCTGTTTCATCCCCTCTGTTTCAGCCCCTCTGTTTCAGACCCTCTGTTTCAGCCCCTCTGTTTCAGCCCCTCTGTTTCAGCCCCTCTGTTTCTCGCCCTCTGTTTCTCGCCCTTTGTTTCTCGCCCTCTGTTTCAGCCCAACTGTTTCTCGCCCTCTGTTTCAGCCCCTCTGTTTCTCGCACTCTGTTTCAGCCCCTCTGTTTCAGCCCCTCTGTTTCTCGCCCTCTGTTTCAGCCCCTCTGTTTCAGCCCCTCTGTATCAGCCCCTCTGTTTCAGCCCCTCTGTTTCTCGCCCTCTGTTTCTCGCCCTCTGTTTCAGCCCCTCTGTTTCAGCCCCTCTGTTTCAGCCCCTCTGTTTCAGCCTCTCTGTTTCAGCCCCTCTGATTCTCGCCCTCTGTTTCTCGCCCTCTGTTTCTCGCCCTCTGTTTCTCGCTCTCTGTTTCACGCCCTCTGTTTCTCGCCCTCTGTTTCAGCCCCTCTGTTTCTGCCCCTCTGTTTCAGCCCCTCTGTTTCAGCCCCTCTGTTTCAGCCCCTCTGTTTCTCGCCCTCTGTTTCTCGCCCTCTGTTTCTTGCCCTCTGTTTCTCGCTCTCTGTTTCTCGCCCTCTGTTTCTCGCCCTCTGTTTCTCGCCCTCTGTTTCAGCCCCTCTGTTTCAGCCCCTCTGTTTCTCGCCCTCTGTTTCTCGCCCTCTGTTTCTCGCCCTCAGTTTCAGCCCCTCTGTTTCAGCCCCTTTGTTTCAGCCCCTCTGTTTCAGCCCCTCTGTTTCTCGCCCTCTGTTTCTCGCTCTCTCTTTCTCGCCCTCTGTTTCTCGCCCTCTGTTTCAGCCCCTCTGTTTCAGCCCCTCTGTTTCTCGCCCTCTGTTTCTCGGCAACTGTTTCTCGACCGCTGTTTCAGCCCCTCTGTTTCAGCCCCTTTGTTTCATCCCCTCTGTTTCAGCTCCTCTGTTTCTCGCCCTCTGTTTCAGCCCCTCTGTTTCAGCCCCTCTGTTTCAGCCCCTCTGTTTCAGCCCCTCTGTTTCTCGCCCTCTGTTTCTCGCCCTCTGTTTCTCGCCCTTTGTTTCTCGCCCTCTGTTTCAGCCCCTCTGTTTCAGCCCCTCTGTTTCAGCCCCTCTGTTTCTCGCCCTCTGTTTCTCGCCCTCTGTTTCTCGCTCTCTGTTTCTCGCCCTCTGTTTCTCGCCCTCTGTTTCAGCCCCTCTGTTTCAGCTCCTCTGTTCCTCGCTCTCTGTTTCTCGCCCTCTGTTTCAGCCCCTCTGTTTCTCGCCCACTGTTTCAGCCCCTCTGTTTCTCGCCATTAGTTTCAGCCCCTCTGTTTCAGCCCCTCTGTTTCTCGCCCTCTGTTTCAGCCTCTCTGTTTCAGCCCCTCTGTTTCAGCCCCTCTGTTTCAGCACCTCTGTTTCTCGCCCTTTGTTTCTCGCCCTCTGTTTCAGCCCCTCTGTTTCTCGCCCTCTGTTTCAGCCCCGCTGTTTCAGTCCCTCTGTTTCAGCCCCTCTGTTTCCGCCCCTCTGTTTCAGCCCCTCTGTTTCAGCCCCTCTGTTTCAGCCCCTCTGTTTCTCGCCCTCTGTTTCAGCCCCTCTGTTTCAGCCCCTCTGTTTCAGCCACTCTGTTTCAGCCCCTCTGTTTCTCGCCCTCTGTTTCTCGCCCTCTGTTTCTCGCCCTCTGTTTCAGCCCCTCTGTGTCAGCCCCTCTGTTTCAGCCCCTCTGTTTCTCGCCCTCTGTTTCTCGCCCTCTGTTTCTCGCCCTCTGTTTCTCGCTCTTTGTTTCTCGCCCTCTGTTTCTCGCCCTCTGTTCCAGCCCCTCTGTTTCAGCCCCTCTGTTTCAGCCCCTCTGTTTCATCCCCTCTGTTTCAGCCCCTCTGTTTCAGCCCCTCTGTTTCTCGCCCTCTGTTTCTCGCCCTCTGTTTCTCGCCCTCTGTTTCTCGCTCTCTGTTTCTCGCCCTCTGTTTCTCGCCCTCTGTTTCAGCCCCTCTGTTTCAGCCCCTCTGTTTCAGACCCTCTGTTTCTCGCCCTCTGTTTCTCGCCCACTGTTTCTCGCCCTCTGTTTCAGCCCTTCTGTTTCAGCCCCTCTGTTTCAGCCCCTCTGTTTCAGCCCCTCTGTTTCAGCCCCTCTGTTTCTCGCCCTCTGTTTCATCCCCGCGGTTTCAGCCCCTCTGTTTCAGCTCCTCTGTTTCAGCCCCTCTGTTTCTCGCCCTCTGTTTCTCGCCCGCTGTTTCTCGCCCTCTGTTTCAGCCCCTCTGTTTCAGCCCCTCTGTTTCAGCCCCTCTGTTTCAGCCCCTCTGTTTCTCGCCCTCTGTTTCTCGCTCTCTCTTTCTCGCCCTCTGTTTCTCGCCCTCTGTTTCAGCACCTCTGTTTCAGCCCCTCTGTTTCAGCCCCTCTGTTTCTCGCCCTCTGTTTCTCGCCCTCTGTTTCTCGCCCTCTGTTTCAGCCCCTCTGTTTCAGCCCCTTTGTTTCAGCCCCTCTGTTTCAGCCCCTCTGTTTCTCGCCCTCTGTTTCAGCCCCTCTGTTTCAGCCCCTCTGTTTCAGCCCCTCTGTTTCAGCCCCACTGTTTCTCGCCCTCTGTTTCTCGCCCTCTGTTTCTCTCTCTCTGTTTCTCGCCCTCTGTTTCTCGCCATCTGTTTCAGACCCTCTGTTTCAGCTCCTCTGTTCCTCGCTCTCTGTTTCTCGCCCTCTGTTTCAGCCCCTCTGTTTCTCGCCCACTGTTTCAGCCCCTCTGTTTCTCGCCATCTGTTTCAGCCCCTCTGTTTCAGCCCCTCTGTTTCTCGTCCTCTGTTTCAGCCCCTCTGTTTCAGCCCCTCTGGTTCTCGCCCTCTGTTTCAGCCCCTCTGTTTCAGCACCTCTGTGTCTCGCCCTTTGTTTCTCGCCCTCTGTTTCAGCCCCTCTGTTTCTCGCCCTCTGTTACAGCCCCTCTGTTTCAGTCCCTCTGTTTCAGCCCCTCTGTTTCCGCCCCTCTGTTTCAGCCCCTCTGTTTCAGCCCCTCTGTTTCAGCCCCTCTGTTTCTCGCCCACTGTTTCAGCCCCTCTGTTTCTGCCCCTCTGTTTCAGCCACTCTGTTTCAGCCCCTCTGTTTCTCGCCCTCTGTTTCTCGCCCTCTGTTTCTCGCCCTCTGTTTCAGCCCCTCTGTTTCAGCCCCTCTGTTTCAGCCCCTCTGGTTCTCGCCCTCTGTTTCTCGCCCTCTGTTTCTCGCCCTCTGTTTCTCGCTCTTTGTTTCTCGCCCTCTGTTTCTCGCCCTCTGTTTCAGCCCCTGTGTTTCAGCCCCTCTGTTTCAGCCCCTCTGTTTCATCCCCTCTGTTTCAGCCCCTCTGTTTCAGCCCCTCTGTTTCTCGCCATCTGTTTCTCGCCCTCTGTTTCTCGCCCTCTGTTTCTCGCTCTCTGTTTCTCGCCCTCTGTTTCTCGCCCTCTGTTTCAGCCCCTCTGTTTCAGCCCCTCTGTTTCAGCCCCTCTGTTTCTCGCCCTCTGTTTCTCGCCCACTGTTTCTCGCCCTCTGTTTCAGCCCCTCTGTTTCAGCCCCTCTGTTTCAGCCCCTCTGTTTCAGCCCCTCTGTTTCTCGCCTTCTGTTTCATCCCCTCTGTTTCAGCCCCTCTGTTTCAGACCCTCTGTTTCAGCCCCTCTGTTTCAGCCCCTCTGTTTCAGCCCCTCTGTTTCTCGCCCTCTGTTTCTCGCCCTTTGTTTCTCGCCCTCTGTTTCAGCCCAACTTTTTCTCGCCCTCTGTTTCAGCCCCTCTATTTCTCGCACTCTGTTTCAGCCCCTCTGTTTCAGCCCCTCTGTTTCTCGCCCTCTGTTTCAGCCCCTCTGTTTCAGCCCCTCTGTATCAGCCCCTCTGTTTCAGCCCCTCTGTTTCTCGCCCTCTGTATCTCGCCCTCTGTTTCAGCCCCTCTGTTTCAGCCCCTCTGTTTCAGCCCCTCTGTTTCAGCCTCTCTGTTTCAGCCCCTCTGATTCTCGCCCTCTGTTTCTCGCCCTCTGTTTCTCGCCCTCTGTTTCTCGCTCTCTGTTTCTCGCCCTCTGTTTCTCGCCCTCTGTTTCAGCCCCTCTGTTTCTGCCCCTCTGTTTCAGCCCCTCTGTTTCAGCCCCTCTGTTTCAGCCCCTCTGTTTCTCGCCCTCTGTTTCTCGCCCTCTGTTTCTTGCCCTCTGTTTCTCGCTCTCTGTTTCTCGCCCTCTGTTTCTCGCCCTCTGTTTCTCGCCCTCTGTTTCAGCCCCTCTGTTTCAGCCCCTCTGTTTCTCGCCCTCTGTTTCTCGCCCTCTGTTTCTCGCCCTCAGTTTCAGCCCCTCTGTTTCAGCCCCTTTGTTTCAGCCCCTCTGTTTCAGCCCCTCTGTTTCTCGACCTCTGTTTCTCGCCCTCTGTTTCTCGCCCTCTGTTTCAGCCCCTCTGTTTCAGCACCTCTGTTTCTCGCCCTCTGTTTCTCGGCAACTGTTTCTCGACCGCTGTTTCAGCCCCTCTGTTTCAGCCCCTTTGTTTCATCCCCTCTGTTTCAGCCCCTCTGTTTCTCGCCCTCTGTTTCAGCCCCTCTGTTTCAGCCCCTCTGTTTCAGCCCCTCTGTTTCAGCCCCTCTGTTTCTCGACCTCTGTTTCTCGCCCTCTGTTTCTCGCCCTCTGTTTCTCGCCCTCTGTTTCAGCCCCTCTGTTTCAGCCCCTCTGTTTCAGCCCCTCTGTTTCTCGCCCTCTGTTTCTCGCCCTCTGTTTCTCGCTCTCTGTTTCTCGCCCTCTGTTTCTCGCCCTCTGTTTCAGCCCCTCTGTTTCAGCTCCTCTGTTCCTCGCTCTCTGTTTCTCGCCCTCTGTTTCAGCCCCTCTGTTTCTCGCCCTCTGTTTCAGCCCCTCTGTTTCTCGCCCTCTGTTTCAGCCTCTCTGTTTCAGCCCCTCTGTTTCAGCCCCTCTGTTTCAGCACCTCTGTTTCTCGCCCTTTGTTTCTCGCCCTCTGTTTCAGCCCCTCTGTTTCTCGCCCTCTGTTTCAGCCCCGCTGTTTCAGTCCCTCTGTTTCAGCCCCTCTGTTTCCGCCCCTCTGTTTCAGCCCCTCTGTTTCAGCCCCTCTGTTTCAGCCCCTCTGTTTCTCGCCCTCTGTTTCAGCCCCTCTGTTTCAGCCCCTCTGTTTCAGCCACTCTGTTTCAGCCCCTCTGTTTCGCGCCCTCTGTTTCTCGCCCTCTGTTTCTCACCCTCTGTTTCAGCCCCTGTGTGTCAGCCCCTCTGTTTCAGCCCCTCTGTTTCTCGCCCTCTGTTTCTCGCCCTCTGTTTCTCGCCCTCTGTTTCTCGCTCTTTGATTCTCGCCCTCTGTTTCTCGCCCTCTGTTTCAGCCCCTCTGTTTCAGCCCCTCTGTTTCAGCCCCTCTGTTTCATCCCCTCTGTTTCAGCCCCTCAGTTTCAGCCCCTCTGTTTCTCGCCCTCTGTTTCTCGCCCTCTGTTTCTCGCCCTCTGTTTCTCGCTCTCTGTTTCTCGCCCTCTGTTTCTCGCCCTCTGTTTCAGCCCCTCTGTTTCAGCCCCTCTGTTTCAGCCCCTCTGTTTCTAGCCCTCTGTTTCTCGCCCACTGTTTCTCGCCCTCTGTTTCAGCCCTTCTGTTTCAGCCCCTCTGTTTCAGCCCCTCTGTTTCTCGACCTCTGTTTCTCGCCCTCTGTTTCTCGCCCTCTGTTTCATCCCCGCGGTTTCAGCCCCTCTGTTTCAGCTCCTCTGTTTCAGCCCCTCTGTTTCTCGCCCTCTGTTTCTCGCCCACTGTTTCTCGCCCTCTGTTTCAGCCCCTCTGTTTCAGCCCCTCTGTTTCAGCCACTCTGTTTCAGCCCCTCTGTTTCTCGCCCTCTCTTTCTCGCTCTCTCTTTCTCGCCCTCTGTTTCTCGCCCTCTGTTTCAGCACCTCTGTTTCAGCCCCTCTGTTTCAGCCCCTCTGTTTCTCGCCCTCTGTTTCTCGCCCTCTGTTTCTCGCCCTCTGTTTCAGCCCCTCTGTTTCAGCCCCTTTGTTTCAGCCCCTCTGTTTCAGCCCCTCTGTTTCTCGCCCTCTGTTTCAGCCCCTCTGTTTCAGCCCCTCTGTTTCAGCCCCTCTGTTTCAGCCCCTCTGTTTCTCGCCCTCTGTTTCTCGCCCTCTGTTTCTCGCCCTCTGTTTCTCGCCCTCTGTTTCAGCCCCTCTGTTTCAGCCCCTCTGTTTCAGCCCCTCTGTTTCTCGCCCTCTGTTATCTCGCCCTCTGTTTCTCGCTCTCTGTTTCTCGCCCTCTGTTTCTCGCCCTCTGTTTCAGCCCCTCTGTTTCAGCTCCTCTGTTCCTCGCTCTCTGTTTCTCGCCCTCTGTTTCAGCCCCTCTGTTTCTCGCCCACTGTTTCTCGCCCTCTGTTTCTCGCCATCTGTTTCAGCCCCTCTGTTTCAGCCCCTCTGTTTCTCGCCCTCTGTTTCAGCCCCTCTGTTTCAGCCGCTCTGGTTCTCGCCCTCTGTTTCAGCCCCTCTGTTTCAGCACCTCTGTTTCTCGCCCTTTGTTTCTCGCCCTCTGTTTCAGCCCCTCTGTTTCTCGCCCTCTGTTACAGCCCCTCTGTTTCAGTCCCTCTGTTTCAGCCCCTCTGTTTCCGCCCCTCTGTTTCAGCCCCTCTGTTTCAGCCCCTCTGTTTCAGCCCCTCTGTTTCTCGCCCTCTGTTTCAGCCCCTCTGTTTCAGCCCCTCTGTTTCAGCCACTCTGTTTCAGCCCCTCTGTTTCTCGCCCTCTGTTTCTCGCCCTCTGTTTCTCGCCCTCTGTTTCAGCCCCTCTGTTTCAGCTCCTCTGTTTCAGCCACTCTGGTTCTCGCCCTCTGTTTCTCGCCCTCTGTTTCTCGCCCTCTGTTTCTCGCTCTTTGTTTCTCGCCCTCTGTTTCTCGCCCTCTGTTTCAGCCCCTCTGTTTCAGCCCCTCTGTTTCAGCCCCTCTGTTTCTCGCCCTCTGTTTCTCGTCCTCTGTTTCTCGCCCTCTGTTTCTCGCTCTCTGTTTCTCGCCCTCTGTTTCATCCCCTCTGTTTCAGCCCCTCTGTTTCAGCCCCTCTGTTTCTCGCCCTCTGTTTCTCGTCCTCTGTTTCTCGCCCTCTGTTTCTCGCTCTCTGTTTCTCGCCCTCTGTTTCAGCCCCTCTGTTTCAGCCCCTCTGTTTCAGCCCCTCTGTTTCATCCTCTCTGTTTCAGCCCCTCTGTTTCAGCCCCTCTGTATCAGCCCCTCTGTTTCAGCCCCTCTGTTTCTCGCCCTCTGTTTCTCGCGCTCTGTTTCAGCCCCTCTGTTTCAGCCCCTCTGTTTCAGCCCCTCTGTTTCAGCCCCTCTGTTTCTCGCCCTCTGTTTCTCGCCCTCTGTTTCAGCCCCTCTGTTTCAGCCCCTCTGTTTCAGCCCCTCTGTTTCTCGCCCTCTGTTTCAGCCCCTCTGTTTCATCCCCTCTGTTTCTTGCCCTCTGTTTCAGCCCCTCTGTTTCAGCCCCTCTGTATCAGCCCCTCTGTTTCAGCCCCTCTGTTTCTCGCCCTCTGTTTCTCGCCCTCTGTTTCAGCCCCTCTGTTTCAGCCCCTCTGTTTCAGCCCCTCTGTTTCAGCCCCTCTGTTTCTCGCCCTCTGTTTCTCGCCCTCTGTTTCTCGCCCTCTGTTTCTCGCTCTCTGTTTCTCGCCCTCTGTTTCAGCCCCTCTGTTTCTCGCCCACTGTTTCAGCCCCTCTGTTTCTCGCCATCTGTTTCAGCCCCTCTGTTTCAGCCCCTCTGTTTCTCGCCCTCTGTTTCAGACCCTCTGTTTCAGCCCCTCTGTTTCAGCCCCTCTGTTTCAGCACCTCTGTTTCTCGCCCTTTGTTTCTCGCCCTCTGTTTCAGCCCCTCTGTTTCTCGCCCTCTGTTTCAGCCCCTCTGCTTCTCGCACTCTGTTTCAGCCCCTCTGTTTCAACCCCTCTGTTTCTCGCCCTCTGTTTCAGCCCCTCTGTTTCAGCCCCTCTGTATCAGCCCCTCTGTTTCAGCCCCTCTGTTTCTCGCCCTCTGTTTCTCGCCCTCTGTTTCAGCCCCTCTGTTTCAGCCCCTCTGTTTCAGCCCCTCTGTTTCAGCCCCTCTGTTTCAGCCCCTCTGATTCTCGCCCTCTGTTTCTCGCCCTCTGTTTCTCGCCCTCTGTTTCTCGCTCTCTGTTTGTCGCCCTCTGTTTCTCGCCCTCTGTTTCAGCCCCTCTGTTTCTGCCCCTCTGTTTCAGCCCCTCTGTTTCAGCCCCTCTGTTTCAGCCCCTCTGTTTCTCGCCCTCTGTTTCTCGCCCTCTGTTTCTTGCCCTCTGTTTCTCGCTCTCTGTTTCTCGCCCTCTGTTTCTCGCCCTCTGTTTCAGCACCTCTGTTTCAGCCCCTCTGTTTCAGCCCCTCTGTTTCTCGCCCTCTGTTTCTCGCCCTCTGTTTCTCGCCCTCTGTTTCAGCCCCTCTGTTTCAGCCCCTCTGTTTCAGCCCCTCTGTTTCAGCCCCTCTGTTTCTCGCCCTCTGTTTCTCGCCCTCTGTTTCTCGCCCTCTGATTCTCGCTCTCTGTTTCTCGCCCTCTGTTTCAGCCCCTCTGTTTCTCGCCCACTGTTTCAGCCCCTCTGTTTCTCGCCATCTGTTTCAGCCCCTCTGTTTCAGCCCCTCTGTTTCTCGCCCTCTGTTTCAGACCCTCTGTTTCAGCCCCTCTGTTTCAGCCCCTCTGTTTCAGCCCCTCTGTTTCAGCCCCTCTGTTTCTCGCCCTCTGTTTCAGCCCCTCTGTTTCTCGCACTCTGTTTCAGCCCCTCTGTTTCAACCCCTCTGTTTCTCGCCCTCTGTTTCAGCCCCTCTGTTTCAGCCCCTCTGTATCAGCCCCTCTGTTTCAGCCCCTCTGTTTCTCGCCCTCTGTTTCTCGCCCTCTGTTTCAGCCACCCTGTTTCAGCCCCTCTGTTTCAGCCCCTCTGTTTCAGCCCCTCTGTTTCAGCCCCTCTGATTCTCGCCCTCTGTTTCTCGCCCTCTGTTTCTCGCCCTCTGTTTCTCGCTCTCTGTTTGTCGCCCTCTGTTTCTCGCCCTCTGTTTCAGCCCCTCTGTTTCTGCCCCTCTGTTTCAGCCCCTCTGTTTCAGCCCCTCTGTTTCAGCCCCTCTGTTTCTCGCCCTCTGTTTCTCGCCCTCTGTTTCTTGCCCTCTGTTTCTCGCTCTCTGTTTCTCGCCCTCTGTTTCTCGCCCTCTGTTTCAGCACCTCTGTTTCAGCCCCTCTGTTTCAGCCCCTCTGTTTCTCGCCCTCTGTTTCTCGCCCTCTGTTTCTCGCCCTCAGTTTCAGCCCAACTGTTTCAGCCCCTTTGTTTCAGTCCCTCTGTTTCAGCCCCTCTGTTTCTCGCCCACTGTTTCTCGTCCTCTGTTTCAGTCCCTCTGTTTCAGCCCCTCCGTTTAAGCCCCTCTGTTTCAGCCCCTCTGTTTCAGCACCTCTGTTTCAGCCCCTCTGTTTCTCGCCCTCTGTTTCTCGACCTCTGTTTCTCGCCCTCTGTTTCTCGCCCTCTGTTTCAGCCCCTCTGTTTCAGCCCCTCTGTTTCAGCCCCTCTGTTTCTCGCCCTCTGTTTCTCGCCCTCTGTTTCAGCCCCTCTGTTTCTGCCCCTCAGTTCCAGCCCCTCTGTTTCTTGCCCTCTGTTTCAGCACCTCTGTTTCTCGCCCTCTCTTTCAGCCCCTCTCTTTCTCGCCCTCTGTTGCAGGCCCTCTGTTTCAGCCCGTCTGTTTCAGCCCCTCTGTTACAGCCCCTCTGTTTCTCGCCCTCTGTTTCTCGCCCTCTGTTTCCGTCCCTCTGTTTCTCGCCCTCTGTTGCAGCCCCTCTGTTTCAGACCCTCTGTTTCAGCCCCTCTGTTTCAGCTCCTCTGTTTCAGACCCTCTGTTTCTCGCCTTCTGTTTCTCGCCCTCTGTTTCAGCCCCTCTGTTTCAGCCCCTCTGTTTTAGCCCCTCTGTTTCACGCCCTCTGTTTGAGCCCCTCTGTTTCAGCCCCTCTGTTTCATCCCCTCTGTTTCAGCCCCTCTGTTTCAGGCCCACTGTTTCAGACCCTCTGTTTCTCGCCATCTGTTTCAGCCCCTCTGTTTCAGCCCCTCTGTTTCTCGCCCTCTGTTTCAGCCCCTCTGTTTCAGCCCCACTGTTTCAGCCCCTCTTTTTCAGCCCCTCTGTTTCTCGCCCTCTGTTTCTCGCCCTCTGTTTCTTGCCCTCTGTTTCAGCCCCTCTGTTTCAGCCCCTCTGTTTCTCGCCCTCTGTTTCAGCCCCTCTGCTTCTCGCACTCTGTTTCAGCCCCTCTGTTTCAACCCCTCTGTTTCTCGCCCTCTGTTTCAGCCCCTCTGTTTCAGCCCCTCTGTATCAGCCCCTCTGTTTCAGCCCCTCTGTTTCTCGCCCTCTGTTTCTCGCCCTCTGTTTCAGCCCCTCTGTTTCAGCCCCTCTGTTTCAGCCCCTCTGTTTCAGCCCCTCTGTTTCTGCCCCTCAGTTCCAGCCCCTCTGTTTCTTGCCCTCTGTTTCAGCACCTCTGTTTCTCGCCCTCTCTTTCAGCCCCTCTCTTTCTCGCCCTCTGTTGCAGGCCCTCTGTTTCAGCCCGTCTGTTTCAGCCCCTCTGTTACAGCCCCTCTGTTTCTCGCCCTCTGTTTCAGCCCCTCTGTTTCTCGCCCTCTGTTTCCGTCCCTCTGTTTCTCGCCCTCTGTTGCAGCCCCTCTGTTTCAGACCCTCTGTTTCAGCCCCTCTGTTTCAGCTCCTCTGTTTCAGACCCTCTGTTTCTCGCCTTCTGTTTCTCGCCCTCTGTTTCAGCCCCTCTGTTTCAGCCCCTCTGTTTTAGCCCCTCTGTTTCACGCCCTCTGTTTGAGCCCCTCTGTTTCAGCCCCTCTGTTTCAGCCCCTCTGTTTCAGCCCCTCTGTTTCAGGCCCACTGTTTCAGACCCTCTGTTTCTCGCCATCTGTTTCAGCCCCTCTGTTTCAGCCCCTCTGTTTCTCGCCCTCTGTTTCAGCCCCTCTGTTTCAGCCCCTCTGTTTCAGCCCCTCTTTTTCAGCCCCTCTGTTTCTCGCCCTCTGTTTCTCGCCGTCTGTTTCTCGCTCTTTGTTTCTCGCCCTCTGTTTCTCGCCCTCTGTTTCAGCCCCTCTGTTTCAGCCACTCTGTTTCAGCTCCGCTGTTTCTCGCCCTCTGTTTCTCGCCCACTGTTTCTCGCCCTCTGTTTCAGCCCCTCTGTTTCAGCCCCTCTGTTTCAGCCCCTCTGTTTCAGCCCCTCTGTTTCTCGCCCTCTGTTTCTCGCTCTCTCTTTCTCGCCCTCTGTTTCTCGCCCTCTGTTTCAGCACCTCTGTTTCAGCCCCTCTGTTTCAGCCCCTCTGTTTCTCGCCCTCTGTTTCTCGCCCTCTGTTTCTCGCCCTCTGTTTCAGCCCCTCTGTTTCAGCCCCTTTGTTTCAGCCCCTCTGTTTCAGCCCCTCTGTTTCTCGCCCTCTGTTTCAGCCCCTCTGTTTCAGCCCCTCTGTTTCAGCCCCTCTGTTTCAGCCCCTCTGTTTCTCGCCCTCTGTTTCTCGCCCTCTGTTTCTCGCCCTCTGTTTCTCGCCCTCTGTTTCAGCCCCTCTGTTTCAGCCCCTCTGTTTCTCGCCCCTCTGTTTCTCGCCCTCTGTTTCTCGCCCTCTGTTTCTCTCTCTCTGTTTCTCGCCCTCTGTTTCTCGCCCTCTGTTTCAGACCCTCTGTTACAGCTCCTCTGTTCCTCGCTCTCTGTTTCTCGCCCTCTGTTTCAGCCCCTCTGTTTCTCGCCCACTGTTTCAGCCCCTCTGTTTCTCGCCATCTGTTTCAGCCCCTCTGTTTCAGCCCCTCTGTTTCTCGCCCTCTGTTTCAGCCCCTCTGTTTCAGCCCCTCTGGTTCTCGCCCTCTGTTTCAGCCCCTCTGTTTCAGCACCTCTGTGTCTCGCCCTTTGTTTCTCGCACTCTGTTTCAGCCCCTCTGTTTCTCGCCCTCTGTTACAGCCCCTCTGTTTCAGTCCCTCTGTTTCAGCCCCTCTGTTTCCGCCCCTCTGTTTCAGCCCCTCTGTTTCAGCCCCTCTGTTTCATCCCCTCTGTTTCAGCCCCTCTGTTTCAGCCCCTCTGTTTCTCGCCCTCTGTTTCTCGTCCTCTGTTTCTCGCCCTCTGTTTCTCGCTCTCTGTTTCTCGCCCTCTGTTTCTCGCCCTCTGTTTCAGCCCCTCTGTTTCAGCCCCTCTGTTTCAGCCCCTCTGTTTCATCCCCTCTGTTTCAGCCCCTCTGTTTCAGCCCCTCTGTATCAGCCCCTCTGTTTCAGCCCCTCTGTTTCTCGCCCTCTGTTTCTCGCCCTCTGTTTCAGCACCTCTGTTTCAGCCCCTCTGTTTCAGCCCCTCTGTTTCAGCCCCTCTGTTTCTCGCCCTCTGTTTCTCGCCCTCTGTTTCAGCCCCTCTGTTTCAGCCCCTCTGTTTCAGCCCCTCTGTTTCTCGCCCTCTGTTTCAGCCCCTCTGTTTCATCCCCTCTGTTTCTTGCCCTCTGTTTCAGCCCCTCTGTTTCAGCCCCTCTGTATCAGCCCCTCTGTTTCAGCCCCTCTGTTTCTCGCCCTCTGTTTCTCGCCCTCTGTTTCAGCCCCTCTGTTTCAGCCCCTCTGTTTCAGCCCCTCTGTTTCAGCCCCTCTGTTTCTCGCCCTCTGTTTCTCGCCCTCTGTTTCTCGCCCTCTGTTTCTCGCTCTCTGTTTCTCGCCCTCTGTTTCAGCCCCTCTGTTTCTCGCCCACTGTTTCAGCCCCTCTGTTTCTCGCCATCTGTTTCAGCCCCTCTGTTTCAGCCCCTCTGTTTCTCGCCCTCTGTTTCAGACCCTCTGTTTCAGCCCCTCTGTTTCAGCCCCTCTGTTTCAGCACCTCTGTTTCTCGCCCTTTGTTTCTCGCCCTCTGTTTCAGCCCCTCTGTTTCTCGCCCTCTGTTTCAGCCCCTCTGCTTCTCGCACTCTGTTTCAGCCCCTCTGTTTCAACCCCTCTGTTTCTCGCCCTCTGTTTCAGCCCCTCTGTTTCAGCCCCTCTGTATCAGCCCCTCTGTTTCAGCCCCTCTGTTTCTCGCCCTCTGTTTCTCGCCCTCTGTTTCAGCCCCTCTGTTTCAGCCCCTCTGTTTCAGCCCCTCTGTTTCAGCCCCTCTGTTTCAGCCCCTCTGATTCTCGCCCTCTGTTTCTCGCCCTCTGTTTCTCGCCCTCTGTTTCTCGCTCTCTGTTTGTCGCCCTCTGTTTCTCGCCCTCTGTTTCAGCCCCTCTGTTTCTGCCCCTCTGTTTCAGCCCCTCTGTTTCAGCCCCTCTGTTTCAGCCCCTCTGTTTCTCGCCCTCTGTTTCTCGCCCTCTGTTTCTTTTCCTCTGTTTCTCGCTCTCTGTTTCTCGCCCTCTGTTTCTCGCCCTCTGTTTCAGCACCTCTGTTTCAGCCCCTCTGTTTCAGCCCCTCTGTTTCTCGCCCTCTGTTTCTCGCCCTCTGTTTCTCGCCCTCTGTTTCAGCCCCTCTGTTTCAGCCCCTCTGTTTCAGCCCCTCTGTTTCAGCCCCTCTGTTTCTCGCCCTCTGTTTCTCGCCCTCTGTTTCTCGCCCTCTGATTCTCGCTCTCTGTTTCTCGCCCTCTGTTTCAGCCCCTCTGTTTCTCGCCCACTGTTTCAGCCCCTCTGTTTCTCGCCATCTGTTTCAGCCCCTCTGTTTCAGCCCCTCTGTTTCTCGCCCTCTGTTTCTGACCCTCTGTTTCAGCCCCTCTGTTTCAGCCCCTCTGTTTCAGCCCCTCTGTTTCAGCCCCTCTGTTTCTCGCCCTCTGTTTCAGCCCCTCTGTTTCTCGCACTCTGTTTCAGCCCCTCTGTTTCAACCCCTCTGTTTCTCGCCCTCTGTTTCAGCCCCTCTGTTTCAGCCCCTCTGTATCAGCCCCTCTGTTTCAGCCCCTCTGTTTCTCGCCCTCTGTTTCTCGCCCTCTGTTTCAGCCCCTCTGTTTCAGCCCCTCTGTTTCAGCCCCTCTGTTTCAGCCCCTCTGTTTCAGCCCCTCTGATTCTCGCCCTCTGTTTCTCGCCCTCTGTTTCTCGCCCTCTGTTTCTCGCTCTCTGTTTGTCGCCCTCTGTTTCTCGCCCTCTGTTTCAGCCCCTCTGTTTCTGCCCCTCTGTTTCTGCCCCTCTGTTTCAGCCCCTCTGTTTCAGCCCCTCTGTTTCTCGCCCTCTGTTTCTCGCCCTCTGTTTCTTGCCCTCTGTTTCTCGCTCTCTGTTTCTCGCCCTCTGTTTCTCGCCCTCTGTTTCAGCACCTCTGTTTCAGCCCCTCTGTTTCAGCCCCTCTGTTTCTCGCCCTCTGTTTCTCGCCCTCTGTTTCTCGCCCTCAGTTTCAGCCCAACTGTTTCAGCCCCTTTGTTTCAGTCCCTCTGTTTCAGCCCCTCTGTTTCTCGCCCACTGTTTCTCGCCCTCTGTTTCAGTCCCTCTGTTTCAGCCCCTCTGTTTCAGCCCCTCTGTTTCAGCCCCTCTGTTTCAGCACCTCTGTTTCAGCCCCTCTGTTTCTCGCCCTCTGTTTCTCGACCTCTGTTTCTCGCCCTCTGTTTCTCGCCCTCTGTTTCAGCCCCTCTGTTTCAGCCCCTCTGTTTCAGCCCCTCTGTTTCTCGCCCTCTGTTTCTCGCCCTCTGTTTCAGCCCCTCTGTTTCTGCCCCTCAGTTCCAGCCCCTCTGTTTCTTGCCCTCTGTTTCAGCACCTCTGTTTCTCGCCCTCTCTTTCAGCCCCTCTCTTTCTCGCCCTCTGTTGCAGGCCCTCTGTTTCAGCCCGTCTGTTTCAGCCCCTCTGTTACAGCCCCTCTGTTTCTCGCCCTCTGTTTCAGCCCCTCTGTTTCTCGCCCTCTGTTTCCGTCCCTCTGTTTCTCGCCCTCTGTTGCAGCCCCTCTGTTTCAGACCCTCTGTTTCAGCCCCTCTGTTTCAGCTCCTCTGTTTCAGACCCTCTGTTTCTCGCCTTCTGTTTCTCGCCCTCTGTTTCAGCCCCTCTGTTTCAGCCCCTCTGTTTTAGCCCCTCTGTTTCACGCCCTCTGTTTGAGCCCCTCTGTTTCAGCCCCTCTGTTTCAGCCCCTCTGTTTCAGCCCCTCTGTTTCAGGCCCACTGTTTCAGACCCTCTGTTTCTCGCCATCTGTTTCAGCCCCTCTGTTTCAGCCCCTCTGTTTCTCGCCCTCTGTTTCAGCCCCTCTGTTTCAGCCCCTCTGTTTCAGCCCCTCTTTTTCAGCCCCTCTGTTTCTCGCCCTCTGTTTCTCGCCCTCTGTTTCTTGCCCTCTGTTTCAGCCCCTCTGTTTCAGCCCCTCTGTTTCTCGCCCTCTGTTTCAGCCCCTCTGCTTCTCGCACTCTGTTTCAGCCCCTCTGTTTCAACCCCTCTGTTTCTCGCCCTCTGTTTCAGCCCCTCTGTTTCAGCCCCTCTGTATCAGCCCCTCTGTTTCAGCCCCTCTGTTTCTCGCCCTCTGTTTCTCGCCCTCTGTTTCAGCCCCTCTGTTTCAGCCCCTCTGTTTCAGCCCCTCTGTTTCAGCCCCTCTGTTTCATCCCCTCTGATTCTCGCCCTCTGTTTCTCGCCCTCTGTTTCAACCCCTCTGTTTCTCGCCCTCTGTTTCAGCCCCTCTGTTTCAGCCCCTCTGTATCAGCCCCTCTGTTTCAGCCCCTCTGTTTCTCGCCCTCTGTTTCTCGCCCTCTGTTTCAGCCACCCTGTTTCAGCCCCTCTGTTTCAGCCCCTCTGTTTCAGCCCCTCTGTTTCAGCCCCTCTGATTCTCGCCCTCTGTTTCTCGCCCTCTGTTTCTCGCCCTCTGTTTCTCGCTCTCTGTTTGTCGCCCTCTGTTTCTCGCCCTCTGTTTCAGCCCCTCTGTTTCTGCCCCTCTGTTTCAGCCCCTCTGTTTCAGCCCCTCTGTTTCAGCCCCTCTGTTTCTCGCCCTCTGTTTCTCGCCCTCTGTTTCTTGCCCTCTGTTTCTCGCTCTCTGTTTCTCGCCCTCTGTTTCTCGCCCTCTGTTTCAGCACCTCTGTTTCAGCCCCTCTGTTTCAGCCCCTCTGTTTCTCGCCCTCTGTTTCTCGCCCTCAGTTTCAGCCCAACTGTTTCAGCCCCTTTGTTTCAGTCCCTCTGTTTCAGCCCCTCTGTTTCTCGCCCACTGTTTCTCGCCCTCTGTTTCAGTCCCTCTGTTTCAGCCCCTCTGTTTCAGCCCCTCTGTTTCAGCCCCTCTGTTTCAGCACCTCTGTTTCAGCCCCTCTGTTTCTCGCCCTCTGTTTCTCGACCTCTGTTTCTCGCCCTCTGTTTCTCGCCCTCTGTTTCAGCCCCTCTGTTTCAGCCCCTCTGTTTCAGCCCCTCTGTTTCTCGCCCTCTGTTTCTCGCCCTCTGTTTCAGCCCCTCTGTTTCTGCCCCTCAGTTCCAGCCCCTCTGTTTCTTGCCCTCTGTTTCAGCACCTCTGTTTCTCGCCCTCTCTTTCAGCCCCTCTCTTTCTCGCCCTCTGTTGCAGGCCCTCTGTTTCAGCCCGTCTGTTTCAGCCCCTCTGTTACAGCCCCTCTGTTTCTCGCCCTCTGTTTCAGCCCCTCTGTTTCTCGCCCTCTGTTTCCGTCCCTCTGTTTCTCGCCCTCTGTTGCAGCCCCTCGGTTTCAGACCCTCTGTTTCAGCCCCTCTGTTTCAGCTCCTCTGTTTCAGACCCTCTGTTTCTCGCCTTCTGTTTCTCGCCCTCTGTTTCAGCCCCTCTGTTTCAGCCCCTCTGTTTTAGCCCCTCTGTTTCACGCCCTCTGTTTGAGCCCCTCTGTTTCAGCCCCTCTGTTTCAGCCCCTCTGTTTCAGCCCCTCTGTTTCAGGCCCACTGTTTCAGACCCTCTGTTTCTCGCCATCTGTTTCAGCCCCTCTGTTTCAGCCCCTCTGTTTCTCGCCCTCTGTTTCAGCCCCTCTGTTTCAGCCCCTCTGTTTCAGCCCCTCTTTTTCAGCCCCTCTGTTTCTCGCCCTCTGTTTCTCGCCCTCTGTTTCTTGCCCTCTGTTTCAGCCCCTCTGTTTCAGCCCCTCTGTTTCTCGCCCTCTGTTTCAGCCCCTCTGCTTCTCGCACTCTGTTTCAGCCCCTCTGTTTCAACCCCTCTGTTTCTCGCCCTCTGTTTCAGCCCCTCTGTTTCAGCCCCTCTGTATCAGCCCCTCTGTTTCAGCCCCTCTGTTTCTCGCCCTCTGTTTCTCGCCCTCTGTTTCAGCCCCTCTGTTTCAGCCCCTCTGTTTCAGCCCCTCTGTTTCATCCCCTCTGATTCTCGCCCTCTGTTTCTCGCCCTCTGTTTCTCGCCCTCTGTTTCTCGCTCTCTGTTTGTCGCCCTCTGTTTCTCGCCCTCTGTTTCAGCCCCTCTGTTTCTGCCCCTCTGTTTCAGCCCCTCTGTTTCAGCCCCTCTGTTTCAGCCCCTCTGTTTCTCGCCCTCTGTTTCTCGCCCTCTGTTTCTTGCCCTCTGTTTCTCGCTCTCTGTTTCTCGCCCTCTGTTTCTCGCCCTCTGTTTCAGCACCTCTGTTTCAGCCCCTCTGTTTCAGCCCCTCTGTTTCTCGCCCTCTGTTTCTCGCCCTCTGTTTCTCGCCCTCTGTTTCAGCCCCTCTGTTTCAGCCCCTCTGTTTCAGCCCCTCTGTTTCAGCCCCTCTGTTTCTCGCCCTCTGTTTCTCGCCCTCTGTTTCTCGCCCTCTGATTCTCGCTCTCTGTTTCTCGCCCTCTGTTTCAGCCCCTCTGTTTCTCGCCCACTGTTTCAGCCCCTCTGTTTCTCGCCATCTGTTTCAGCCCCTCTGTTTCAGCCCCTCTGTTTCTCGCCCTCTGTTTCAGACCCTCTGTTTCAGCCCCTCTGTTTCAGCCCCTCTGTTTCAGCCCCTCTGTTTCAGCCCCTCTGTTTCTCGCCCTCTGTTTCAGCCCCTCTGTTTCTCGCACTCTGTTTCAGCCCCTCTGTTTCAACCCCTCTGTTTCTCGCCCTCTGTTTCAGCCCCTCTGTTTCAGCCCCTCTGTATCAGCCCCTCTGTTTCAGCCCCTCTGTTTCTCGCCCTCTGTTTCTCGCCCTCTGTTTCAGCCACCCTGTTTCAGCCCCTCTGTTTCAGCCCCTCTGTTTCAGCCCCTCTGTTTCAGCCCCTCTGATTCTCGCCCTCTGTTTCTCGCCCTCTGTTTCTCGCCCTCTGTTTCTCGCTCTCTGTTTGTCGCCCTCTGTTTCTCGCCCTCTGTTTCAGCCCCTCTGTTTCTGCCCCTCTGTTTCAGCCCCTCTGTTTCAGCCCCTCTGTTTCAGCCCCTCTGTTTCTCGCCCTCTGTTTCTCGCCCTCTGTTTCTTGCCCTCTGTTTCTCGCTCTCTGTTTCTCGCCCTCTGTTTCTCGCCCTCTGTTTCAGCACCTCTGTTTCAGCCCCTCTGTTTCAGCCCCTCTGTTTCTCGCCCTCTGTTTCTCGCCCTCTGTTTCTCGCCCTCAGTTTCAGCCCAACTGTTTCAGCCCCTTTGTTTCAGTCCCTCTGTTTCAGCCCCTCTGTTTCTCGCCCACTGTTAATCGCCCTCTGTTTCAGTCCCTCTGTTTCAGCCCCTCTGTTTCAGCCCCTCTGTTTCAGCCCCTCTGTTTCAGCACCTCTGTTTCAGCCCCTCTGTTTCTCGCCCTCTGTTTCTCGACCTCTGTTTCTCGCCCTCTGTTTCTCGCCCTCTGTTTCAGCCCCTCTGTTTCAGCCCCTCTGTTTCAGCCCCTCTGTTTCTCGCCCTCTGTTTCTCGCCCTCTGTTTCAGCCCCTCTGTTTCTGCCCCTCAGTTCCAGCCCCTCTGTTTCTTGCCCTCTGTTTCAGCACCTCTGTTTCTCGCCCTCTCTTTCAGCCCCTCTCTTTCTCGCCCTCTGTTGCAGGCCCTCTGTTTCAGCCCGTCTGTTTCAGCCCCTCTGTTACAGCCCCTCTGTTTCTCGCCCTCTGTTTCAGCCCCTCTGTTTCTCGCCCTCTGTTTCCGTCCCTCTGTTTCTCGCCCTCTGTTGCAGCCCCTCTGTTTCAGACCCTCTGTTTCAGCCCCTCTGTTTCAGCTCCTCTGTTTCAGACCCTCTGTTTCTCGCCTTCTGTTTCTCGCCCTCTGTTTCAGCCCCTCTGTTTCAGCCCCTCTGTTTTAGCCCCTCTGTTTCACGCCCTCTGTTTGAGCCCCTCTGTTTCAGCCCCTCTGTTTCAGCCCCTCTGTTTCAGGCCCACTGTTTCAGACCCTCTGTTTCTCGCCATCTGTTTCAGCCCCTCTGTTTCAGCCCCTCTGTTTCTCGCCCTCTGTTTCAGCCCCTCTGTTTCAGCCCCTCTGTTTCAGCCCCTCTTTTTCAGCCCCTCTGTTTCTCGCCCTCTGTTTCTCGCCGTCTGTTTCTCGCTCTCTGTTTCTCGCCCTCTGTTTCTCGCCCTCTGTTTCAGCCCCTCTGTTTCAGCCACTCTGTTTCAGCTCCTCTGTTTCTCGCCCTCTGTTTCTCGCCCACTGTTTCTCGCCCTCTGTTTCAGCCCCTCTGTTTCAGCCCCTCTGTTTCAGCCCCTCTGTTTCAGCCCCTCTGTTTCTCGCCCTCTGTTTCTCGCTCTCTCTTTCTCGCCCTCTGTTTCTCGCCCTCTGTTTCAGCACCTCTGTTTCAGCCCCTCTGTTTCAGCCCCTCTGTTTCTCGCCCTCTGTTTCTCGCCCTCTGTTTCTCGCCCTCTGTTTCAGCCCCTCTGTTTCAGCCCCTTTGTTTCAGCCCCTCTGTTTCAGCCCCTCTGTTTCTCGCCCTCTGTTTCAGCCCCTCTGTTTCAGCCCCTCTGTTTCAGCCCCTCTGTTTCAGCCCCTCTGTTTCTCGCCCTCTGTTTCTCGCCCTCTGTTTCTCGCCCTCTGTTTCTCGCCCTCTGTTTCAGCCCCTCTGTTTCAGCCCCTCTGTTTCTCGCCCCTCTGTTTCTCGCCCTCTGTTTCTCGCCCTCTGTTTCTCTCTCTCTGTTTCTCGCCCTCTGTTTCTCGCCCTCTGTTTCAGACCCTCTGTTTCAGCTCCTCTGTTCCTCGCTCTCTGTTTCTCGCCCTCTGTTTCAGCCCCTCTGTTTCTCGCCCACTGTTTCAGCCCCTCTGTTTCTCGCCATCTGTTTCAGCCCCTCTGTTTCAGCCCCTCTGTTTCTCGCCCTCTGTTTCAGCCCCTCTGTTTCAGCCCCTCTGGTTCTCGCCCTCTGTTTCAGCCCCTCTGTTTCAGCACCTCTGTGTCTCGCCCTTTGTTTCTCGCCCTCTGTTTCAGCCCATCTGTTTCTCGCCCTCTGTTACAGCCCCTCTGTTTCAGTCCCTCTGTTTCAGCCCCTCTGTTTCCGCCCCTCTGTTTCAGCCCCTCTGTTTCAGCCCCTCTGTTTCAGCCCCTCTGTTTCTCGCCCACTGTTTCAGCCCTTCTGTTTCAGCCCCTCTGTTTCAGCCACTCTGTTTCAGCCCCTCTGTTTCTCGCCCTCTGTTTCTCGCCCTCTGTTTCTCGCCCTCTGTTTCAGCCCCTCTGTTTCAGCCCCTCTGTTTCAGCCCCTCTGGTTCTCGCCCTCTGTTTCTCGCCCTCTGTTTCTCGCCCTCTGTTTCTCGCTCTTTGTTTCTCGCCCTCTGTTTCTCGCCCTCTGTTTCAGCCCCTCTGTTTCAGCCCCTCTGTTTCAGCCCCTCTGTTTCATCCCCTCTGTTTCAGCCCCTCTGTTTCAGCCCCTCTGTTTCTCGCCCTCTGTTTCTCGCCCTCTGTTTCTCGCCCTCTGTTTCTCGCTCTCTGTTTCTCGCCCTCTGTTTCTCGCCCTCTGTTTCAGCCCCTCTGTTTCAGCCCCTCTGTTTCAGCCCCTCTGTTTCTCGCCCTCTGTTTCTCGCCCACTGTTTCTCGCCCTCTGTTTCAGCCCCTCTGTTTCAGCCCCTCTGTTTCAGCCCCACTGTTTCTCGACATCTGTTTCATCCCCTCTGTTTCTCGCCTTCTGTTTCATCCCCTCTGTTTCAGCCCCTCTGTTTCAGACCCTCTGTTTCAGCCCCTCTGTTTCAGCCCCTCTGTTTCAGCCCCTCTGTTTCTCGCCCTCTGTTTCTCGCCCTTTGTTTCTCGCCCTCTGTTTCAGCCCAACTGTTTCTCGCCCTCTGTTTCAGCCCCTCTCTTTCTCGCACTCTGTTTCAGCCCCTCTGATTCAGCCCCTCTGTTTCTCGCCCTCTGTTTCAGCCCCTCTGTTTCAGCCCCTCTGTATCAGCCCCTCTGTTTCAGCCCCTCTGTTTCTCGCCCTCTGTTTCTCGCCCTCTGTTTCAGACCCTCTGTTTCAGCCCCTCTGTTTCAGCCCCTCTGTTTCAGCCTCTCTGTTTCAGCCCCTCTGATTCTCGCCCTCTGTTTCTCGCCCTCTGTTTCTCGCCCTCTGTTTCTCGATCTCTGTTTCTCGCCCTCTGTTTCTCGCCCTCTGTTTCAGCCCCTCTGTTTCTGCCCCTCTCTTTCAGCCCCTCTGTTTCAGCCCCTCTGTTTCAGCCCCTCTGTTTCTCGCCCTCTGTTTCTCGCCCTCTGTTTCTTGCCCTCTGTTTCTCGCTCTCTGTTTCTCGCCCTCTGTTTCTCGCCCTCTGTTTCTCGCCCTCTGTTTCAGCCCCTCTGTTTCTCGCCCTCTGTTTCTCGCCCTCTGTTTCTCGCCCTCAGTTTCAGCCCCTCTGTTTCAGCCCATTTGTTTCAGCCCCTCTGTTTCAGCCCCTCTGTTTCTCGCCCTCTGTTTCTCGCTCTCTCTTTCTCGCCCTCTGTTTCTCGCCCTCTGTTTCAGCCCCTCTGTTTCAGCCCCTCTGTTTCTCGCCCTCTGTTTCTCGGCAACTTTTTCTCGACCGCTGTTTCAGCCCCTCTGTTTCAGCCCCTTTGTTTCATCCCCTCTGTTTCAGCCCCTCTGTTTCTCGCCCTCTGTTTCAGCCCCTCTGTTTCAGCCCCTCTGTTTCAGCCCCTTTGTTTCAGCCCCTCTGTTTCAGCCCCTCTGTTTCTCGCCCTCTGTTTCTCGCCCTCTGTTTCTCGCCCTCTGTTTCTCGCCCTCTGTTTCAGCCCCTCTGTTTCAGCCCCTCTGTTTCAGCCCCTCTGTTTCTCGCCCTCTGTTTCTCGCCCTCTGTTTCTCGCTCTCTGTTTCTCGCCCTCTGTTTCTCGCCCTCTGTTTCAGCCCCTCTGTTTCAGCCCCTCTGTTTCTCGCCCTCTGTTTCTCGCCCTCTGTTTCTTGCCCTCTGTTTCTCGCTCTCTGTTTCTCGCCCTCTGTTTCTCGCCCTCTGTTTCAGCACCTCTGTTTCAGCCCCTCTGTTTCAGCACCTCTGTTTCTCGCCCTCTCTTTCAGCCCCTCTCTTTCTCGCCCTCTGTTGCAGGCCCTCTGTTTCAGCCCGTCTGTTTCAGCCCCTCTGTTACAGCCCCTCTGTTTCTCGCCCTCTGTTTCAGCCCCTCTGTTTCTCGCCCTCTGTTTCCGTCCCTCTGTTTCTCGCCCTCTGTTGCAGCCCCTCTGTTTCAGACCCTCTGTTTCAGCCCCTCTGTTTCAGCTCCTCTGTTTCAGACCCTCTGTTTCTCGCCTTCTGTTTCTCGCCCTCTGTTTCAGCCCCTCTGTTTCAGCCCCTCTGTTTCAGCCCCTCTGTTTCAGCCCCTCTGTTTCAGCCCCACTGTTTCTCGACATCTGTTTCATCCCCTCTGTTTCTCGCCTTCTGTTTCATCCCCTCTGTTTCAGCCCCTCTGTTTCAGACCCTCTGTTTCAGCCCCTCTGTTTCAGCCCCTCTGTTTCAGCCCCTCTGTTTCTCGCCCTCTGTTTCTCGCCCTTTGTTTCTCGCCCTCTGTTTCAGCCCAACTGTTTCTCGCCCTCTGTTTCAGCCCCTCTCTTTCTCGCACTCTGTTTCAGCCCCTCTGATTCAGCCCCTCTGTTTCTCGCCCTCTGTTTCAGCCCCTCTGTTTCAGCCCCTCTGTATCAGCCCCTCTGTTTCAGCCCCTCTGTTTCTCGCCCTCTGTTTCTCGCCCTCTGTTTCAGACCCTCTGTTTCAGCCCCTCTGTTTCAGCCCCTCTGTTTCAGCCTCTCTGTTTCAGCCCCTCTGATTCTCGCCCTCTGTTTCTCGCCCTCTGTTTCTCGCCCTCTGTTTCTCGATCTCTGTTTCTCGCCCTCTGTTTCTCGCCCTCTGTTTCAGCCCCTCTGTTTCTGCCCCTCTCTTTCAGCCCCTCTGTTTCAGCCCCTCTGTTTCAGCCCCTCTGTTTCTCGCCCTCTGTTTCTCGCCCTCTGTTTCTTGCCCTCTGTTTCTCGCTCTCTGTTTCTCGCCCTCTGTTTCTCGCCCTCTGTTTCTCGCCCTCTGTTTCAGCCCCTCTGTTTCTCGCCCTCTGTTTCTCGCCCTCTGTTTCTCGCCCTCAGTTTCAGCCCCTCTGTTTCAGCCCATTTGTTTCAGCCCCTCTGTTTCAGCCCCTCTGTTTCTCGCCCTCTGTTTCTCGCTCTCTCTTTCTCGCCCTCTGTTTCTCGCCCTCTGTTTCAGCCCCTCTGTTTCAGCCCCTCTGTTTCTCGCCCTCTGTTTCTCGGCAACTTTTTCTCGACCGCTGTTTCAGCCCCTCTGTTTCAGCCCCTTTGTTTCATCCCCTCTGTTTCAGCCCCTCTGTTTCTCGCCCTCTGTTTCAGCCCCTCTGTTTCAGCCCCTCTGTTTCAGCCCCTTTGTTTCAGCCCCTCTGTTTCAGCCCCTCTGTTTCTCGCCCTCTGTTTCTCGCCCTCTGTTTCTCGCCCTCTGTTTCTCGCCCTCTGTTTCAGCCCCTCTGTTTCAGCCCCTCTGTTTCAGCCCCTCTGTTTCTCGCCCTCTGTTTCTCGCCCTCTGTTTCTCGCTCTCTGTTTCTCGCCCTCTGTTTCTCGCCCTCTGTTTCAGCCCCTCTGTTTCAGCCCCTCTGTTTCTCGCCCTCTGTTTCTCGCCCTCTGTTTCTTGCCCTCTGTTTCTCGCTCTCTGTTTCTCGCCCTCTGTTTCTCGCCCTCTGTTTCAGCACCTCTGTTTCAGCCCCTCTGTTTCAGCCCCTCTGTTTCTCGCCCTCTGTTTCTCGCCCTCTGTTTCTCGCCCTCAGTTTCAGCCCAACTGTTTCAGCCCCTTTGTTTCAGTCCCTCTGTTTCAGCCCCTCTGTTTCTCGCCCACTGTTTCTCGCCCTCTGTTTCAGTCCCTCTGTTTCAGCCCCTCTGTTTCAGCCCCTCTGTTTCAGCCCCTCTGTTTCAGCACCTCTGTTTCAGCCCCTCTGTTTCTCGCCCTCTGTTTCTCGACCTCTGTTTCTCGCCCTCTGTTTCTCGCCCTCTGTTTCAGCCCCTCTGTTTCAGCCCCTCTGTTTCAGCCCCTCTGTTTCTCGCCCTCTGTTTCTCGCCCTCTGTTTCAGCCCCTCTGTTTCTGCCCCTCAGTTCCAGCCCCTCTGTTTCTTGCCCTCTGTTTCAGCACCTCTGTTTCTCGCCCTCTCTTTCAGCCCCTCTCTTTCTCGCCCTCTGTTGCAGGCCCTCTGTTTCAGCCCGTCTGTTTCAGCCCCTCTGATACAGCCCCTCTGTTTCTCGCCCTCTGTTTCAGCCCCTCTGTTTCTCGCCCTCTGTTTCCGTCCCTCTGTTTCTCGCCCTCTGTTGCAGCCCCTCTGTTTCAGACCCTCTGTTTCAGCCCCTCTGTTTCAGCTCCTCTGTTTCAGACCCTCTGTTTCTCGCCTTCTGTTTCTCGCCCTCTGTTTCAGCCCCTCTGTTTCAGCCCCTCTGTTTTAGCCCCTCTGTTTCACGCCCTCTGTTTGAGCCCCTCTGTTTCAGCCCCTCTGTTTCAGCCCCTCTGTTTCAGCCCCTCTGTTTCAGGCCCACTGTTTCAGACCCTCTGTTTCTCGCCATCTGTTTCAGCCCCTCTGTTTCAGCCCCTCTGTTTCTCGCCCTCTGTTTCAGCCCCTCTGTTTCAGCCCCTCTGTTTCAGCCCCTCTTTTTCAGCCCCTCTGTTTCTCGCCCTCTGTTTCTCGCCCTCTGTTTCTTGCCCTCTGTTTCAGCCCCTCTGTTTCAGCCCCTCTGTTTCTCGCCCTCTGTTTCAGCCCCTCTGCTTCTCGCACTCTGTTTCAGCCCCTCTGTTTCAACCCCTCTGTTTCTCGCCCTCTGTTTCAGCCCCACTGTTTCAGCCCCTCTGTATCAGCCCCTCTGTTTCAGCCCCTCTGTTTCTCGCCCTCTGTTTCTCGCCCTCTGTTTCAGCCCCTCTGTTTCAGCCCCTCTGTTTCAGCCCCTCTGTTTCAGCCCCTCTGTTTCATCCCCTCTGATTCTCGCCCTCTGTTTCTCGCCCTCTGTTTCAACCCCTCTGTTTCTCGCCCTCTGTTTCAGCCCCTCTGTTTCAGCCCCTCTGTATCAGCCCCTCTGTTTCAGCCCCTCTGTTTCTCGCCCTCTGTTTCTCGCCCTCTGTTTCAGCCACCCTGTTTCAGCCCCTCTGTTTCAGCCCCTCTGTTTCAGCCCCTCTGTTTCAGCCCCTCTGATTCTCGCCCTCTGTTTCTCGCCCTCTGTTTCTCGCCCTCTGTTTCTCGCTCTCTGTTTGTCGCCCTCTGTTTCTCGCCCTCTGTTTCAGCCCCTCTGTTTCTGCCCCTCTGTTTCAGCCCCTCTGTTTCAGCCCCTCTGTTTCAGCCCCTCTGTTTCTCGCCCTCTGTTTCTCGCCCTCTGTTTCTTGCCCTCTGTTTCTCGCTCTCTGTTTCTCGCCCTCTGTTTCTCGCCCTCTGTTTCAGCACCTCTGTTTCAGCCCCTCTGTTTCAGCCCCTCTGTTTCTCGCCCTCTGTTTCTCGCCCTCTGTTTCTCGCCCTCAGTTTCAGCCCAACTGTTTCAGCCCCTTTGTTTCAGTCCCTCTGTTTCAGCCCCTCTGTTTCTCGCCCACTGTTTCTCGCCCTCTGTTTCAGTCCCTCTGTTTCAGCCCCTCTGTTTCAGCCCCTCTGTTTCAGCCCCTCTGTTTCAGCACCTCTGTTTCAGCCCCTCTGTTTCTCGCCCTCTGTTTCTCGACCTCTGTTTCTCGCCCTCTGTTTCTCGCCCTCTGTTTCAGCCCCTCTGTTTCAGCCCCTCTGTTTCAGCCCCTCTGTTTCTCGCCCTCTGTTTCTCGCCCTCTGTTTCAGCCCCTCTGTTTCTGCCCCTCAGTTCCAGCCCCTCTGTTTCTTGCCCTCTGTTTCAGCACCTCTGTTTCTCGCCCTCTCTTTCAGCCCCTCTCTTTCTCGCCCTCTGTTGCAGGCCCTCTGTTTCAGCCCGTCTGTTTCAGCCCCTCTGTTACAGCCCCTCTGTTTCTCGCCCTCTGTTTCAGCCCCTCTGTTTCTCGCCCTCTGTTTCCGTCCCTCTGTTTCTCGCCCTCTGTTGCAGCCCCTCTGTTTCAGACCCTCTGTTTCAGCCCCTCTGTTTCAGCTCCTCTGTTTCAGACCCTCTGTTTCTCGCCTTCTGTTTCTCGCCCTCTGTTTCAGCCCCTCTGTTTCAGCCCCTCTGTTTTAGCCCCTCTGTTTCACGCCCTCTGTTTGAGCCCCTCTGTTTCAGCCCCTCTGTTTCAGCCCCTCTGTTTCAGCCCCTCTGTTTCAGGCCCACTGTTTCAGACCCTCTGTTTCTCGCCATCTGTTTCAGCCCCTCTGTTTCAGCCCCTCTGTTTCTCGCCCTCTGTTTCAGCCCCTCTGTTTCAGCCCCTCTGTTTCAGCCCCTCTTTTTCAGCCCCTCTGTTTCTCGCCCTCTGTTTCTCGCCCTCTGTTTCTTGCCCTCTGTTTCAGCCCCTCTGTTTCAGCCCCTCTGTTTCTCGCCCTCTGTTTCAGCCCCTCTGCTTCTCGCACTCTGTTTCAGCCCCTCTGTTTCAACCCCTCTGTTTCTCGCCCTCTGTTTCAGCCCCTCTGTTTCAGCCCCTCTGTATCAGCCCCTCTGTTTCAGCCCCTCTGTTTCTCGCCCTCTGTTTCTCGCCCTCTGTTTCAGCCCCTCTGTTTCAGCCCCTCTGTTTCAGCCCCTCTGTTTCAGCCCCTCTGTTTCATCCCCTCTGATTCTCGCCCTCTGTTTCTCGCCCTCTGTTTCTCGCCCTCTGTTTCTCGCTCTCTGTTTGTCGCCCTCTGTTTCTCGCCCTCTGTTTCAGCCCCTCTGTTTCTGCCCCTCTGTTTCAGCCCCTCTGTTTCAGCCCCTCTGTTTCAGCCCCTCTGTTTCTCGCCCTCTGTTTCTCGCCCTCTGTTTCTTGCCCTCTGTTTCTCGCTCTCTGTTTCTCGCCCTCTGTTTCTCGCCCTCTGTTTCAGCACCTCTGTTTCAGCCCCTCTGTTTCAGCCCCTCTGTTTCTCGCCCTCTGTTTCTCGCCCTCTGTTTCTCGCCCTCTGTTTCAGCCCCTCTGTTTCAGCCCCTCTGTTTCAGCCCCTCTGTTTCAGCCCCTCTGTTTCTCGCCCTCTGTTTCTCGCCCTCTGTTTCTCGCCCTCTGATTCTCGCTCTCTGTTTCTCGCCCTCTGTTTCAGCCCCTCTGTTTCTCGCCCACTGTTTCAGCCCCTCTGTTTCTCGCCATCTGTTTCAGCCCCTCTGTTTCAGCCCCTCTGTTTCTCGCCCTCTGTTTCAGACCCTCTGTTTCAGCCCCTCTGTTTCAGCCCCTCTGTTTCAGCCCCTCTGTTTCAGCCCCTCTGTTTCTCGCCCTCTGTTTCAGCCCCTCTGTTTCTCGCACTCTGTTTCAGCCCCTCTGTTTCAACCCCTCTGTTTCTCGCCCTCTGTTTCAGCCCCTCTGTTTCAGCCCCTCTGTATCAGCCCCTCTGTTTCAGCCCCTCTGTTTCTCGCCCTCTGTTTCTCGCCCTCTGTTTCAGCCACCCTGTTTCAGCCCCTCTGTTTCAGCCCCTCTGTTTCAGCCCCTCTGTTTCAGCCCCTCTGATTCTCGCCCTCTGTTTCTCGCCCTCTGTTTCTCGCCCTCTGTTTCTCGCTCTCTGTTTGTCGCCCTCTGTTTCTCGCCCTCTGTTTCAGCCCCTCTGTTTCTGCCCCTCTGTTTCAGCCCCTCTGTTTCAGCCCCTCTGTTTCAGCCCCTCTGTTTCTCGCCCTCTGTTTCTCGCCCTCTGTTTCTTGCCCTCTGTTTCTCGCTCTCTGTTTCTCGCCCTCTGTTTCTCGCCCTCTGTTTCAGCACCTCTGTTTCAGCCCCTCTGTTTCAGCCCCTCTGTTTCTCGCCCTCTGTTTCTCGCCCTCTGTTTCTCGCCCTCAGTTTCAGCCCAACTGTTTCAGCCCCTTTGTTTCAGTCCCTCTGTTTCAGCCCCTCTGTTTCTCGCCCACTGTTTCTCGCCCTCTGTTTCAGTCCCTCTGTTTCAGCCCCTCTGTTTCAGCCCCTCTGTTTCAGCCCCTCTGTTTCAGCACCTCTGTTTCAGCCCCTCTGTTTCTCGCCCTCTGTTTCTTGACCTCTGTTTCTCGCCCTCTGTTTCTCGCCCTCTGTTTCAGCCCCTCTGTTTCAGCCCCTCTGTTTCAGCCCCTCTGTTTCTCGCCCTCTGTTTCTCGCCCTCTGTTTCAGCCCCTCTGTTTCTGCCCCTCAGTTCCAGCCCCTCTGTTTCTTGCCCTCTGTTTCAGCACCTCTGTTTCTCGCCCTCTCTTTCAGCCCCTCTCTTTCTCGCCCTCTGTTGCAGGCCCTCTGTTTCAGCCCGTCTGTTTCAGCCCCTCTGTTACAGCCCCTCTGTTTCTCGCCCTCTGTTTCAGCCCCTCTGTTTCTCGCCCTCTGTTTCCGTCCCTCTGTTTCTCGCCCTCTGTTGCAGCCCCTCTGTTTCAGACCCTCTGTTTCAGCCCCTCTGTTTCAGCTCCTCTGTTTCAGACCCTCTGTTTCTCGCCTTCTGTTTCTCGCCCTCTGTTTCAGCCCCTCTGTTTCAGCCCCTCTGTTTTAGCCCCTCTGTTTCACGCCCTCTGTTTGAGCCCCTCTGTTTCAGCCCCTCTGTTTCAGCCCCTCTGTTTCAGCCCCTCTGTTTCAGGCCCACTGTTTCAGACCCTCTGTTTCTCGCCATCTGTTTCAGCCCCTCTGTTTCAGCCCCTCTGTTTCTCGCCCTCTGTTTCAGCCCCTCTGTTTCAGCCCCTCTGTTTCAGCCCCTCTTTTTCAGCCCCTCTGTTTCTCGCCCTCTGTTTCTCGCCGTCTGTTTCTCGCTCTCTGTTTCTCGCCCTCTGTTTCTCGCCCTCTGTTTCACCCCCTCTGTTTCAGCCACTCTGTTTCAGCTCCTCTGTTTCTCGCCCTCTGTTTCTCGCCCACTGTTTCTCGCCCTCTGTTTCAGCCCCTCTGTTTCAGCCCCTCTGTTTCAGCCCCTCTGTTTCAGCCCCTCTGTTTCTCGCCCTCTGTTTCTCGCTCTCTCTTTCTCGCCCTCTGTTTCTCGCCCTCTGTTTCAGCACCTCTGTTTCAGCCCCTCTGTTTCAGCCCCTCTGTTTCTCGCCCTCTGTTTCTCGCCCTCTGTTTCTCGCCCTCTGTTTCAGCCCCTCTGTTTCAGCCCCTTTGTTTCAGCCCCTCTGTTTCAGCCCCTCTGTTTCTCGCCCTCTGTTTCAGCCCCTCTGTTTCAGCCCCTCTGTTTCAGCCCCTCTGTTTCAGCCCCTCTGTTTCTCGCCCTCTGTTTCTCGCCCTCTGTTTCTCGCCCTCTGTTTCTCGCCCTCTGTTTCAGCCCCTCTGTTTCAGCCCCTCTGTTTCTCGCCCCTCTGTTTCTCGCCCTCTGTTTCTCGCCCTCTGTTTCTCTCTCTCTGTTTCTCGCCCTCTGTTTCTCGCCCTCTGTTTCAGACCCTCTGTTTCAGCTCCTCTGTTCCTCGCTCTCTGTTTCTCGCCCTCTGTTTCAGCCCCTCTGTTTCTCGCCCACTGTTTCAGCCCCTCTGTTTCTCGCCATCTGTTTCAGCCCCTCTGTTTCAGCCCCTCTGTTTCTCGCCCTCTGTTTCAGCCCCTCTGTTTCAGCCCCTCTGGTTCTCGCCCTCTGTTTCAGCCCCTCTGTTTCAGCACCTCTGTGTCTCGCCCTTTGTTTCTCGCCCTCTGTTTCAGCCCATCTGTTTCTCGCCCTCTGTTACAGCCCCTCTGTTTCAGTCCCTCTGTTTCAGCCCCTCTGTTTCCGCCCCTCTGTTTCAGCCCCTCTGTTTCAGCCCCTCTGTTTCAGCCCCTCTGTTTCTCGCCCACTGTTTCAGCCCTTCTGTTTCAGCCCCTCTGTTTCAGCCACTCTGTTTCAGCCCCTCTGTTTCTCGCCCTCTGTTTCTCGCCCTCTGTTTCTCGCCCTCTGTTTCAGCCCCTCTGTTTCAGCCCCTCTGTTTCAGCCCCTCTGGTTCTCGCCCTCTGTTTCTCGCCCTCTGTTTCTCGCCCTCTGTTTCTCGCTCTTTGTTTCTCGCCCTCTGTTTCTCGCCCTCTGTTTCAGCCCCTCTGTTTCAGCCCCTCTGTTTCAGCCCCTCTGTTTCATCCCCTCTGTTTCAGCCCCTCTGTTTCAGCCCCTCTGTTTCTCGCCCTCTGTTTCTCGCCCTCTGTTTCTCGCCCTCTGTTTCTCGCTCTCTGTTTCTCGCCCTCTGTTTCTCGCCCTCTGTTTCAGCCCCTCTGTTTCAGCCCCTCTGTTTCAGCCCCTCTGTTTCTCGCCCTCTGTTTCTCGCCCACTGTTTCTCGCCCTCTGTTTCAGCCCCTCTGTTTCAGCCCCTCTGTTTCAGCCCCACTGTTTCTCGCCATCTGTTTCATCCCCTCTGTTTCTCGCCTTCTGTTTCATCCCCTCTGTTTCAGCCCCTCTGTTTCAGACCCTCTGTTTCAGCCCCTCTGTTTCAGCCCCTCTGTTTCAGCCCCTCTGTTTCTCGCCCTCTGTTTCTCGCCCTTTGTTTCTCGCCCTCTGTTTCAGCCCAACTGTTTCTCGCCCTCTGTTTCAGCCCCTCTCTTTCTCGCACTCTGTTTCAGCCCCTCTGATTCAGCCCCTCTGTTTCTCGCCCTCTGTTTCAGCCCCTCTGTTTCAGCCCCTCTGTATCAGCCCCTCTGTTTCAGCCCCTCTGTTTCTCGCCCTCTGTTTCTCGCCCTCTGTTTCAGACCCTCTGTTTCAGCCCCTCTGTTTCAGCCCCTCTGTTTCAGCCTCTCTGTTTCAGCCCCTCTGATTCTCGCCCTCTGTTTCTCGCCCTCTGTTTCTCGCCCTCTGTTTCTCGATCTCTGTTTCTCGCCCTCTGTTTCTCGCCCTCTGTTTCAGCCCCTCTGTTTCTGCCCCTCTCTTTCAGCCCCTCTGTTTCAGCCCCTCTGTTTCAGCCCCTCTGTTTCTCGCCCTCTGTTTCTCGCCCTCTGTTTCTTGCCCTCTGTTTCTCGCTCTCTGTTTCTCGCCCTCTGTTTCTCGCCCTCTGTTTCTCGCCCTCTGTTTCAGCCCCTCTGTTTCTCGCCCTCTGTTTCTCGCCCTCTGTTTCTCGCCCTCAGTTTCAGCCCCTCTGTTTCAGCCCATTTGTTTCAGCCCCTCTGTTTCAGCCCCTCTGTTTCTCGCCCTCTGTTTCTCGCTCTCTCTTTCTCGCCCTCTGTTTCTCGCCCTCTGTTTCAGCCCCTCTGTTTCAGCCCCTCTGTTTCTCGCCCTCTGTTTCTCGGCAACTTTTTCTCGACCGCTGTTTCAGCCCCTCTGTTTCAGCCCCTTTGTTTCATCCCCTCTGTTTCAGCCCCTCTGTTTCTCGCCCTCTGTTTCAGCCCCTCTGTTTCAGCCCCTCTGTTTCAGCCCCTTTGTTTCAGTCCCTCTGTTTCAGCCCCTCTGTTTCTCGCCCTCTGTTTCTCGCCCTCTGTTTCTCGCCCTCTGTTTCTCGCCCTCTGTTTCAGCCCCTCTGTTTCAGCCCCTCTGTTTCAGCCCCTCTGTTTCTCGCCCTCTGTTTCTCGCCCTCTGTTTCTCGCTCTCTGTTTCTCGCCCTCTGTTTCTCGCCCTCTGTTTCAGCCCCTCTGTTTCAGCTCCTCTGTTCCTCGCTCTCTGTTTCTCGCCCTCTGTTTCAGCCCCTCTGTTTCTCGCCCACTGTTTCAGCCCCTCTGTTTCTCGCCATTAGTTTCAGCACCTCTGTTTCAGCCCCTCTGTTTCTCGCCCTCTGTTTCAGCACCTCTGTTTCAGCCCCTCTGTTTCAGCCCCTCTGTTTCTCGCCCTCTGTTTCTCGCCCTCTGTTTCTCGCCCTCTGTTTCAGCCCCTCTGTTTCAGCCCCTTTGTTTCAGCCCCTCTGTTTCAGCCCCTCTGTTTCTCGCCCTCTGTTTCAGCCCCTCTGTTTCAGCCCCTCTGTTTCAGCCCCTCTGTTTCAGCCCCTCTGTTTCTCGCCCTCTGTTTCTCGCCCTCTGTTTCTCGCCCTCTGTTTCTCGCCCTCTGTTTCAGCCCCTCTGTTTCAGCCCCTCTGTTTCTCGCCCCTCTGTTTCTCGCCCTCTGTTTCTCGCCCTCTGTTTCTCTCTCTCTGTTTCTCGCCCTCTGTTTCTCGCCCTCTGTTTCAGACCCTCTGTTTCAGCTCCTCTGTTCCTCGCTCTCTGTTTCTCGCCCTCTGTTTCAGCCCCTCTGTTTCTCGCCCACTGTTTCAGCCCCTCTGTTTCTCGCCATCTGTTTCAGCCCCTCTGTTTCAGCCCCTCTGTTTCTCGCCCTCTGTTTCAGCCCCTCTGTTTCAGCCCCTCTGGTTCTCGCCCTCTGTTTCAGCCCCTCTGTTTCAGCACCTCTGTGTCTCGCCCTTTGTTTCTCGCCATCTGTTTCAGCCCCTCTGTTTCTCGCCCTCTGTTACAGCCCCTCTGTTTCAGTCCCTCTGTTTCAGCCCAACTGTTTCCGCCCCTCTGTTTCAGCCCCTCTGTTTCAGCCCCTCTGTTTCATCCCCTCTGTTTCAGCCCCTCTGTTTCAGCCCCTCTGTTTCTCGCCCTCTGTTTCTCGTCCTCTGTTTCTCGCCCTCTGTTTCTCGCTCTCTGTTTCTCGCCCTCTGTTTCTCGCCCTCTGTTTCAGACCCTCTGTTTCAGCCCCTCTGTTTCAGCCCCTCTGTTTCATCCCCTCTGTTTCAGCCCCTCTGTTTCAGCCCCTCTGTATCAGCCCCTCTGTTTCAGCCCCTCTGTTTCTCGCCCTCTGTTTCTCGCCCTCTGTTTCAGCCCCTCTGTTTCAGCCCCTCTGTTTCAGCCCCTCTGTTTCAGCCCCTCTGTTTCTCGCCCTGTGTTTCTCGCCCTCTGTTTCAGCCCCTCTGTTTCAGCCCCTCTGTTTCTCGCCCTCTGTTTCAGCCCCTCTGTTTCATCCCCTCTGTTTCTTGCCCTCTGTTTCAGCCCCTCTGTTTCAGCCCCTCTGTATCAGCCCCTCTGATTCAGCCCCTCTGTTTCTCGCCCTCTGTTTCTCGCCCTCTGTTTCAGCCCCTCTGTTTCAGCCCCTCTGTTTCAGCCCCTCTGTTTCAGCCCCTCTGTTTCTCGCCCTCTGTTTCTCGCCCTCTGTTTCTCGCCCTCTGTTTCTCGCTCTCTGTTTCTCGCCCTCTGTTTCAGCCCCTCTGTTTCTCGCCCACTGTTTCAGCCCCTCTGTTTCTCGCCATCTGTTTCAGCCCCTCTGTTTCAGCCCCTCTGTTTCTCGCCCTCTGTTTCAGACCCTCTGTTTCAGCCCCTCTGTTTCAGCCCCTCTGTTTCAGCACCTCTGTTTCTCGCCCTTTGTTTCTCGCCCTCTGTTTCAGCCCCTCTGTTTCTCGCCCTCTGTTTCAGCCCCTCTGCTTCTCGCACTCTGTTTCAGCCCCTCTGTTTCAACCCCTCTGTTTCTCGCCCTCTGTTTCAGCCCCTCTGTTTCAGCCCCTCTGTATCAGCCCCTCTGTTTCAGCCCCTCTGTTTCTCGCCCTCTGTTTCTCGCCCTCTGTTTCAGCCCCTCTGTTACAGCCCCTCTGTTTCAGCCCCTCTGTTTCAGCCCCTCTGTTTCAGCCCCTCTGATTCTCGCCCTCTGTTTCTCGCCCTCTGTTTCTCGCCCTCTGTTTCTCGCTCTCTGTTTGTCGCCCTCTGTTTCTCGCCCTCTGTTTCAGCCCCTCTGTTTCTGCCCCTCTGTTTCAGCCCCTCTGTTTCAGCCCCTCTGTTTCAGCCCCTCTGTTTCTCGCCCTCTGTTTCTCGCCCTCTGTTTCTTGCCCTCTGTTTCTCGCTCTCTGTTTCTCGCCCTCTGTTTCTCGCCCTCTGTTTCAGCACCTCTGTTTCAGCCCCTCTGTTTCAGCCCCTCTGTTTCTCGCCCTCTGTTTCTCGCCCTCTGTTTCTCGCCCTCTGTTTCAGCCCCTCTGTTTCAGCCCCTCTGTTTCAGCCCCTCTGTTTCAGCCCCTCTGTTTCTCGCCCTCTGTTTCTCGCCCTCTGTTTCTCGCCCTCTGATTCTCGCTCTCTGTTTCTCGCCCTCTGTTTCAGCCCCTCTGTTTCTCGCCCACTGTTTCAGCCCCTCTGTTTCTCGCCATCTGTTTCAGCCCCTCTGTTTCAGCCCCTCTGTTTCTCGCCCTCTGTTTCTGACCCTCTGTTTCAGCCCCTCTGTTTCAGCCCCTCTGTTTCAGCCCCTCTGTTTCAGCCCCTCTGTTTCTCGCCCTCTGTTTCAGCCCCTCTGTTTCTCGCACTCTGTTTCAGCCCCTCTGTTTCAACCCCTCTGTTTCTCGCCCTCTGTTTCAGCCCCTCTGTTTCAGCCCCTCTGTATCAGCCCCTCTGTTTCAGCCCCTCTGTTTCTCGCCCTCTGTTTCTCGCCCTCTGTTTCAGCCACCCTGTTTCAGCCCCTCTGTTTCAGCCCCTCTGTTTCAGCCCCTCTGTTTCAGCCCCTCTGATTCTCGCCCTCTGTTTCTCGCCCTCTGTTTCTCGCCCTCTGTTTCTCGCTCTCTGTTTGTCGCCCTCTGTTTCTCGCCCTCTGTTTCAGCCCCTCTGTTTCTGCCCCTCTGTTTCAGCCCCTCTGTTTCAGCCCCTCTGTTTCAGCCCCTCTGTTTCTCGCCCTCTGTTTCTCGCCCTCTGTTTCTTGACCTCTGTTTCTCGCTCTCTGTTTCTCGCCCTCTGTTTCTCGCCCTCTGTTTCAGCACCTCTGTTTCAGCCCCTCTGTTTCAGCCCCTCTGTTTCTCGCCCTCTGTTTCTCGCCCTCTGTTTCTCGCCCTCAGTTTCAGCCCAACTGTTTCAGCCCCTTTGTTTCAGTCCCTCTGTTTCAGCCCCTCTGTTTCTCGCCCACTGTTTCTCGCCCTCTGTTTCAGTCCCTCTGTTTCAGCCCCTCTGTTTCAGCCCCTCTGTTTCAGCCCCTCTGTTTCAGCACCTCTGTTTCAGCCCCTCTGTTTCTCGCCCTCTGTTTCTCGACCTCTGTTTCTCGCCCTCTGTTTCTCGCCCTCTGTTTCAGCCCCTCTGTTTCAGCCCCTCTGTTTCAGCCCCTCTGTTTCTCGCCCTCTGTTTCAGCCCCTCTGTTTCTGCCCCTCAGTTCCAGCCCCTCTGTTTCTTGCCCTCTGTTTCAGCACCTCTGTTTCTCGCCCTCTCTTTCAGCCCCTCTCTTTCTCGCCCTCTGTTGCAGGCCCTCTGTTTCAGCCCGTCTGTTTCAGCCCCTCTGTTACAGCCCCTCTGTTTCTCGCCCTCTGTTTCAGCCCCTCTGTTTCTCGCCCTCTGTTTCCGTCCCTCTGTTTCTCGCCCTCTGTTGCAGCCCCTCTGTTTCAGACCCTCTGTTTCAGCCCCTCTGTTTCAGCTCCTCTGTTTCAGACCCTCTGTTTCTCGCCTTCTGTTTCTCGCCCTCTGTTTCAGCCCCTCTGTTTCAGCCCCTCTGTTTTAGCCCCTCTGTTTCACGCCCTCTGTTTGAGCCCCTCTGTTTCAGCCCCTCTGTTTCAGCCCCTCTGTTTCAGCCCCTCTGTTTCAGGCCCACTGTTTCAGACCCTCTGTTTCTCGCCATCTGTTTCAGCCCCTCTGTTTCAGCCCCTCTGTTTCTCGCCCTCTGTTTCAGCCCCTCTGTTTCAGCCCCTCTGTTTCAGCCCCTCTTTTTCAGCCCCTCTGTTTCTCGCCCTCTGTTTCTCGCCCTCTGTTTCTTGCCCTCTGTTTCAGCCCCTCTGTTTCAGCCCCTCTGTTTCTCGCCCTCTGTTTCAGCCCCTCTGCTTCTCGCACTCTGTTTCAGCCCCTCTGTTTCAACCCCTCTGTTTCTCGCCCTCTGTTTCAGCCCCTCTGTTTCAGCCCCTCTGTATCAGCCCCTCTGTTTCAGCCCCTCTGTTTCTCGCCCTCTGTTTCTCGCCCTCTGTTTCAGCCCCTCTGTTTCAGCCCCTCTGTTTCAGCCCCTCTGTTTCAGCCCCTCTGTTTCATCCCCTCTGATTCTCGCCCTCTGTTTCTCGCCCTCTGTTTCTCGCCCTCTGTTTCTCGCTCTCTGTTTGTCGCCCTCTGTTTCTCGCCCTCTGTTTCAGCCCCTCTGTTTCTGCCCCTCTGTTTCAGCCCCTCTGTTTCAGCCCCTCTGTTTCAGCCCCTCTGTTTCTCGCCCTCTGTTTCTCGCCCTCTGTTTCTTGCCCTCTGTTTCTCGCTCTCTGTTTCTCGCCCTCTGTTTCTCGCCCTCTGTTTCAGCACCTCTGTTTCAGCCCCTCTGTTTCAGCCCCTCTGTTTCTCGCCCTCTGTTTCTCGCCCTCTGTTTCTCGCCCTCTGTTTCAGCCCCTCTGTTTCAGCCCCTCTGTTTCAGCCCCTCTGTTTCAGCCCCTCTGTTTCTCGCCCTCTGTTTCTCGCCCTCTGTTTCTCGCCCTCTGATTCTCGCTCTCTGTTTCTCGCCCTCTGTTTCAGCCCCTCTGTTTCTCGCCCAATGTTTCAGCCCCTCTGTTTCTCGCCATCTGTTTCAGCCCCTCTGTTTCAGCCCCTCTGTTTCTCGCCCTCTGTTTCAGACCCTCTGTTTCAGCCCCTCTGTTTCAGCCCCTCTGTTTCAGCCCCTCTGTTTCAGCCCCTCTGTTTCTCGCCCTCTGTTTCAGCCCCTCTGTTTCTCGCACTCTGTTTCAGCCCCTCTGTTTCAACCCCTCTGTTTCTCGCCCTCTGTTTCAGCCCCTCTGTTTCAGCCCCTCTGTATCAGCCCCTCTGTTTCAGCCCCTCTGTTTCTCGCCCTCTGTTTCTCGCCCTCTGTTTCAGCCACCCTGTTTCAGCCCCTCTGTTTCAGCCCCTCTGTTTCAGCCCCTCTGTTTCAGCCCCTCTGATTCTCGCCCTCTGTTTCTCGCCCTCTGTTTCTCGCCCTCTGTTTCTCGCTCTCTGTTTGTCGCCCTCTGTTTCTCGCCCTCTGTTTCAGCCCCTCTGTTTCTGCCCCTCTGTTTCAGCCCCTCTGTTTCAGCCCCTCTGTTTCAGCCCCTCTGTTTCTCGCCCTCTGTTTCTCGCCCTCTGTTTCTTGCCCTCTGTTTCTCGCTCTCTGTTTCTCGCCCTCTGTTTCTCGCCCTCTGTTTCAGCACCTCTGTTTCAGCCCCTCTGTTTCAGCCCCTCTGTTTCTCGCCCTCTGTTTCTCGCCCTCTGTTTCTCGCCCTCAGTTTCAGCCCAACTGTTTCAGCCCCTTTGTTTCAGTCCCTCTGTTTCAGCCCCTCTGTTTCTCGCCCACTGTTTCTCGCCCTCTGTTTCAGTCCCTCTGTTTCAGCCCCTCTGTTTCAGCCCCTCTGTTTCAGCCCCTCTGATTCAGCACCTCTGTTTCAGCCCCTCTGTTTCTCGCCCTCTGTTTCTCGACCTCTGTTTCTCGCCCTCTGTTTCTCGCCCTCTGTTTCAGCCCCTCTGTTTCAGCCCCTCTGTTTCAGCCCCTCTGTTTCTCGCCCTCTGTTTCTCGCCCTCTGTTTCAGCCCCTCTGTTTCTGCCCCTCAGTTCCAGCCCCTCTGTTTCTTGCCCTCTGTTTCAGCACCTCTGTTTCTCGCCCTCTCTTTCAGCCCCTCTCTTTCTCGCCCTCTGTTGCAGGCCCTCTGTTTCAGCCCGTCTTTTTCAGCCCCTCTGTTACAGCCCCTCTGTTTCTCGCCCTCTGTTTCAGCCCCTCTGTTTCTCGCCCTCTGTTTCCGTCCCTCTGTTTCTCGCCCTCTGTTGCAGCCCCTCTGTTTCAGACCCTCTGTTTCAGCCCCTCTGTTTCAGCTCCTCTGTTTCAGACCCTCTGTTTCTCGCCTTCTGTTTCTCGCCCTCTGTTTCAGCCCCTCTGTTTCAGCCCCTCTGTTTTAGCCCCTCTGTTTCACGCCCTCTGTTTGAGCCCCTCTGTTTCAGCCCCTCTGTTTCAGCCCCTCTGTTTCAGCCCCTCTGTTTCAGGCCCACTGTTTCAGACCCTCTGTTTCTCGCCATCTGTTTCAGCCCCTCTGTTTCAGCCCCTCTGTTTCTCGCCCTCTGTTTCAGCCCCTCTGTTTCAGCCCCTCTGTTTCAGCCCCTCTTTTTCAGCCCCTCTGTTTCTCGCCCTCTGTTTCTCGCCGTCTGTTTCTCGCTCTCTGTTTCTCGCCCTCTGTTTCTCGCCCTCTGTTTCAGCCCCTCTGTTTCAGCCACTCTGTTTCAGCTCCTCTGTTTCTCGCCCTCTGTTTCTCGCCCACTGTTTCTCGCCCTCTGTTTCAGCCCCTCTGTTTCAGCCCCTCTGTTTCAGCCCCTCTGTTTCAGCCCCTCTGTTTCTCGCCCTCTGTTTCTCGCTCTCTCTTTCTCGCCCTCTGTTTCTCGCCCTCTGTTTCAGCACCTCTGTTTCAGCCCCTCTGTTTCAGCCCCTCTGTTTCTCGCCCTCTGTTTCTCGCCCTCAGTTTCTCGCCCTCTGTTTCAGCCCCTCTGTTTCAGCCCCTTTGTTTCAGCCCCTCTGTTTCAGCCCCTCTGTTTCTCGCCCTCTGTTTCAGCCCCTCTGTTTCAGCCCCTCTGTTTCAGCCCCTCTGTTTCAGCCCCTCTGTTTCTCGCCCTCTGTTTCTCGCCCTCTGTTTCTCGCCCTCTGTTTCTCGCCCTCTGTTTCAGCCCCTCTGTTTCAGCCCCTCTGTTTCTCGCCCCTCTGTTTCTCGCCCTCTGTTTCTCGCCCTCTGTTTCTCTCTCTCTGTTTCTCGCCCTCTGTTTCTCGCCCTCTGTTTCAGACCCTCTGTTTCAGCTCCTCTGTTCCTCGCTCTCTGTTTCTCGCCCTCTGTTTCAGCCCCTCTGTTTCTCGCCCACTGTTTCAGCCCCTCTGTTTCTCGCCATCTGTTTCAGCCCCTCTGTTTCAGCCCCTCTGTTTCTCGCCCTCTGTTTCAGCCCCTCTGTTTCAGCCCCTCTGGTTCTCGCCCTCTGTTTCAGCCCCTCTGTTTCAGCACCTCTGTGTCTCGCCCTTTGTTTCTCGCCCTCTGTTTCAGCCCCTCTGTTTCTCGCCCTCTGTTACAGTCCCTCTGTTTCAGTCCCTCTGTTTCAGCCCCTCTGTTTCCGCCCCTCTGTTTCAGCCCCTCTGTTTCAGCCCCTCTGTTTCAGCCCCTCTGTTTCTCGCCCACTGTTTCAGCCCTTCTGTTTCAGCCCCTCTGTTTCAGCCACTCTGTTTCAGCCCCTCTGTTTCTCGCCCTCTGTTTCTCGCCCTCTGTTTCTCGCCCTCTGTTTCAGCCCCTCTGTTTCAGCCCCTCTGTTTCAGCCCCTCTGGTTCTCGCCCTCTGTTTCTCGCCCTCTGTTTCTCGCCGTCTGTTTCTCGCTCTTTGTTTCTCGCCCTCTGTTTCTCGCCCTCTGTTTCAGCCCCTCTGTTTCAGCCCCTCTGTTTCAGCCCCTCTGTTTCATCCCCTCTGTTTCAGCCCCTCTGTTTCAGCCCCTCTGTTTCTCGCCCTCTGTTTCTCGCCCTCTGTTTCTCGCCCTCTGTTTCTCGATCTCTGTTTCTCGCCCTCTGTTTCTCGCCCTCTGTTTCAGCCCCTCTGTTTCAGCCCCTCTGTTTCAGCCCCTCTGTTTCAGCCCCTCTGTTTCTCCCCCTCTGTTTCTCGCCCTCTGTTTCAGACGCTCTGTTTCTCGCTCTCTGTTTCTCGCCCTCTGTTTCTCGCCCTCTGTTTCAGCCCCTCTGTTTCAGCCCCTCTGTTTCAGCCCCTCTGTTTCTCGCCCTATGTTTGTCGCCCACTGTTTCTCGCCCTCTGTTTCAGCCCCTCTGTTTCAGCCCCTCTGTTTCAGCCCCTCTGTTTCAGCCCCTCTGTTTCTCGCCCTCTGTTTCTCGCCCTCTGTTTCTTGCCCTCTGTTTCTCGCTCTCTGTTTCTCGCCCTCTGTTTCTCTCCCTCTGTTTCAGCCCCTCTGTTTCAGCCCCTCTGTTTCAGCCCCTCTGTTTCAGCCCCTCTGTTTCTCGCCCTCTGTTTCTCGCCCACTGTTTCTCGCCCTCTGTTTCAGCCCCTCTGTTTCAGCCCCTCTGTTTCAGCCCCTCTGTTTCTCGCCATCTGTTTCATCCCCTCTGTTTCTCGCCTTCTGTTTCATCCCCCCTGTTTCAGCCCCTCTGTTTCAGACCCTCTGTTTCAGCCCCTCTGTTTCAGCCCCTCTGTTTCAGCCCCTCTGTTTCTCGCCCTCTGTTTCTCGCCCTTTGTTTCTCGCCCTCTGTTTCAGCCCAACTGTTTCTCGCCCTCTGTTTCAGCCCCTCTGTTTCTCGCACTCTGTTTCAGCCCCTCTGATTCAGCCCCTCTGTTTCTCGCCCTCTGTTTCAGCCCCTCTGTTTCAGCCCCTCTGTATCAGCCCCTCTGTTTCAGCCCCTCTGTTTCTCGCCCTCTGTTTCTCGCCCTCTGTTTCAGACCCTCTGTTTCAGCCCCTCTGTTTCAGCCCCTCTGTTTCAGCCTCTCTGTTTCAGCCCCTCTGATTCTCGCCCTCTGTTTCTCGCCCTCTGTTTCTCGCCCTCTGTTTCTCGATCTCTGTTTCTCGCCCTCTGTTTCTCGCCCTCTGTTTCAGCCCCTCTGTTTCTGCCCCTCTGTTTCAGCCCCTCTGTTTCAGCCCCTCTGTTTCAGCCCCTCTGTTTCTCGCCCTCTGTTTCTCGCCCTCTGTTTCTTGCCCTCTGTTTCTCGCTCTCTGTTTCTCGCCCTCTGTTTCTCGCCCTCTGTTTCTCGCCCTCTGTTTCAGCCCCTCTGTTTCAGCCCCTCTGTTTCTCGCCCTCTGTTTCTCGCCCTCTGTTTCTCGCCCTCAGTTTCAGCCCCTCTGTTTCAGCCCATTTGTTTCAGCCCCTCTGTTTCAGCCCCTCTGTTTCTCGCCCTCTGTTTCTCGCTCTCTCTTTCTCGCCCTCTGTTTCTCGCCCTCTGTTTCAGCCCCTCTGTTTCAGCCCCTCTGTTTCTCGCCCTCTGTTTCTCGGCAACTTTTTCTCGACCGCTGTTTCAGCCCCTCTGTTTCAGCCCCTTTGTTTCATCCCCTCTGTTTCAGCCCCTCTGTTTCTCGCCCTCTGTTTCAGCCCCTCTGTTTCAGCCCCTCTGTTTCAGCCCCTCTGTTTCAGCCCCTCTGTTTCTCGCCCTCTGTTTCTCGCCCTCTGTTTCTCGCCCTCTGTTTCTCGCCCTCTGTTTCAGCCCCTCTGTTTCAGCCCCTCTGTTTCAGCCCCTCTGTTTCTCGCCCTCTGTTTCTCGCCCTCTGTTTCTCGCTCTCTGTTTCTCGCCCTCTGTTTCTCGCCCTCTGTTTCAGCCCCTCTGTTTCAGCTCCTCTGTTCCTCGCTCTCTGTTTCTCGCCCTCTGTTTCAGCCCCTCTGTTTCTCGCCCACTGTTTCAGCCCCTCTGTTTCTCGCCATTAGTTTCAGCCCCTCTGTTTCAGCCCCTCTGTTTCTCGCCCTCTGTTTCAGCCTCTCTGTTTCAGCCCCTCTGTTTCAGCCCCTCTGTTTCAGCACCTCTGTTTCTCGCCCTTTGTTTCTCGCCTTCTGTTTCAGCCCCTCTGTTTCTCGCCCTCTGTTTCAGCCCCGCTGTTTCAGTCCCTCTGTTTCAGCCCCTCTGTTTCCGCCCCTCTGTTTCAGCCCCTCTGTTTCAGCCCCTCTGTTTCAGCCCCTCTGTTTCTCGCCCTCTGTTTCAGCCCCTCTGTTTCAGCCCCTCTGTTTCAGCCACTCTGTTTCAGCCCCTCTGTTTCTCGCCCTCTGTTTCTCGCCCTCTGTTTCTCGCCCTCTGTTTCAGCACCTCTGTGTCAGCCCCTCTGTTTCAACCCCTCTGTTTCTCGCCCTCTGTTTCTCGCCCTCTGTTTCTCGCCCTCTGTTTCTCGCTCTTTGTTTCTCGCCCTCTGTTTCTCGCCCTCTGTTTCAGCCCCTCTGTTTCAGCCCCTCTGTTTCAGCCTCTCTGTTTCATCCCCTCTGTTTCAGCCCCTCTGTTTCAGCCCCTCTGTTTCTCGCCCTCTGTTTCTCGCCCTCTGTTTCTCGCCCTCTGTTTCTCGCTCTCTGTTTCTCGCCCTCTGTTTCTCGCCCTCTGTTTCAGCCCCTCTGTTTCAGCCCCTCTGTTTCAGCCCCTCTGTTTCTCGCCCTCTGTTTCTCGCCCACTGTTTCTCGCCCTCTGTTTCAGCCCTTCTGTTTCAGCCCCTCTGTTTCTGCCCCTCTGTTTCAGCCCCTCTGTTTCAGCCCCTCTGTTTCTCGCCCTCTGTTTCATCCCCGCGGTTTCAGCCCATCTGTTTCAGCTCCTCTGTTTCAGCCCCTCTGTTTCTCGCCCTCTGTTTCTCGCCCGCTGTTTCTCGCCCTCTGTTTCAGCCCCTCTGTTTCAGCCCCTCTGTTTCAGCCCCTCTGTTTCAGCCCCTCTGTTTCTCGCCCTCTGTTTCTCGCTCTCTCTTTCTCGCCCTCTGTTTCTCGCCCTCTGTTTCAGCACCTCTGTTTCAGCCCCTCTGTTTCAGCCCCTCTGTTTCTCGCCCTCTGTTTCTCGCCCTCTGTTTCTCGCCCTCTGTTTCAGCCCCTCTGTTTCAGCCCCTTTGTTTCAGCCCCTCTGTTTCAGCCCCTCTGTTTCTCGCCCTCTGTTTCAGCCCCTCTGTTTCAGCCCCTCTGTTTCAGCCCCTCTGTTTCAGCCCCACTGTTTCTCGCCCTCTGTTTCTCGCCCTCTGTTTCTCTCTCTCTGTTTCTCGCCCTCTGTTTCTCGCCCTCTGTTTCAGACCCTCTGTTTCAGCTCCTCTGTTCCTCGCTCTCTGTTTCTCGCCCTCTGTTTCAGCCCCTCTGTTTCTCGCCCACTGTTTCAGCCCCTCTGTTTCTCGCCATCTGTTTCAGCCCCTCTGTTTCAGCCCCTCTGTTTCTCGCCCTCTGTTTCAGCCCCTCTGTTTCAGCCCCTCTGGTTCTCGCCCTCTGTTTCAGCCCCTCTGTTTCAGCACCTCTGTGTCTCGCCCTTTGTTTCTCGCCCTCTGTTTCAGCCCCTCTGTTTCTCGCCCTCTGTTACAGCCCCTCTGTTTCAGTCCCTCTGTTTCAGCCCCTCTGTTTCCGCCCCTCTGTTTCAGCCCCTCTGTTTCAGCCCCTCTGTTTCAGCCCCTCTGTTTCTCGCCCAGTGTTTCAGCCCCTCTGTTTCAGCCCCTCTGTTTCAGCCACTCTGTTTCAGCCCCTCTGTTTCTCGCCCTCTGTTTCTCGCCCTCTGTTTCTCGCCCTCTGTTTCAGCCCCTCTGTTTCAGCCCCTCTGTTTCAGCCCCTCTGGTTCTCGCCCTCTGTTTCTCGCCCTCTGTTTCTCGCCCTCTGTTTCTCGCTCTTTGTTTCTCGCCCTCTGTTTCTCGCCCTCTGTTTCAGCCCCTCTGTTTCAGCCCCTCTGTTTCAGCCCCTCTGTTTCATCCCCTCTGTTTCAGCCCCTCTGTTTCAGCCCCTCTGTTTCTCGCCCTCTGTTTCTCGCCCTCTGTTTCTCGCCCTCTGTTTCTCGCTCTCTGTTTCTCGCCCTCTGTTTCTCGCCCTCTGTTTCAGCCCCTCTGTTTCAGCCCCTCTGTTTCAGCCCCTCTGTTTCTCGCCCTCTGTTTCTCGCCCACTGTTTCTCGCCCTCTGTTTCAGCCCCTCTGTTTCAGCCCCTCTGTTTCAGCCCCTCTGTTTCAGCCCCTCTGTTTCAGCCCCTCTGTTTCTCGCCTTCTGTTTCATCCCCTCTGTTTCAGCCCCTCTGTTTCAGACCCTCTGTTTCAGCCCCTCTGTTTCAGCCCCTCTGTTTCAGCCCCTCTGTTTCTCGCCCTCTGTTTCTCGCCCTTTGTTTCTCGCCCTCTGTTTCAGCCCAACTTTTTCTCGCCCTCTGTTTCAGCCCCTCTGTTTCTCGCACTCTGTTTCAGCCCCTCTGTTTCAGCCCCTCTGTTTCTCGCCCTCTGTTTCAGCCCCTCTGTTTCAGCCCCTCTGTATCAGCCCCTCTGTTTCAGCCCCTCTGTTTCTCGCCCTCTGTTTCTCGCCCTCTGTTTCAGCCCCTCTGTTTCAGCCCCTCTGTTTCAGCCCCTCTGTTTCAGCCTCTCTGTTTCAGCCCCTCTGATTCTCGCCCTCTGTTTCTCGCCCTCTGTTTCTCGCCCTCTGTTTCTCGCTCTCTGTTTCTCGCCCTCTGTTTCTCGCCCTCTGTTTCAGCCCCTCTGTTTCTGCCCCTCTGTTTCAGCCCCTCTGTTTCAGCCCCTCTGTTTCAGCCCCTCTGTTTCTCGCTCTCTGTTTCTCGCCCTCTGTTTCTCGCCCTCTGTTTCTCGCCCTCTGTTTCTCGCCCTCTGTTTCAGCCCCTCTGTTTCAGCCCCTCTGTTTCTCGCCCTCTGTTTCTCGCCCTCTGTTTCTCGCCCTCAGTTTCAGCCCCTCTGTTTCAGCCCCTTTGTTTCAGCCCCTCTGTTTCAGCCCCTCTGTTTCTCGCCCTCTGTTTCTCGCTCTCTCTTTCTCGCCCTCTGTTTCTCGCCCTCTGTTTCAGCCCCTCTGTTTCAGCCCCTCTGTTTCTCGCCCTCTGTTTCTCGGCAACTGTTTCTCGACCGCTGTTTCAGCCCCTCTGTTTCAGCCCCTTTGTTTCATCCCCTCTGTTTCAGCCCCTCTGTTTCTCGCCCTCTGTTTCAGCCCCTCTGTTTCAGCCCCTCTGTTTCAGCCCCTCTGTTTCAGCCCCTCTGTTTCTCGCCCTCTGTTTCTCGCCCTCTGTTTCTCGCCCTCTGTTTCTCGCCCTCTGTTTCAGCCCCTCTGTTTCAGCCCCTCTGTTTCAGCCCCTCTGTTTCTCGCCCTCTGTTTCTCGCCCTCTGTTTCTCGCTCTCTGTTTCTCGCCCTCTGTTTCTCGCCCTCTGTTTCAGCCCCTCTGTTTCAGCTCCTCTGTTCCTCGCTCTCTGTTTCTCGCCCTCTGTTTCAGCCCCTCTGTTTCTCGCCCACTGTTTCAGCCCCTCTGTTTCTCGCCATTAGTTTCAGCCCCTCTGTTTCAGCCCCTCTGTTTCTCGCCCTCTGTTTCAGCCTCTCTGTTTCAGCCCCTATGTTTCAGGTCCTCTGTTTCAGCACCTCTGTTTCTCGCCCTTTGTTTCTCGCCCTCTGTTTCAAACCCTCTGTTTCTCGCCCTCTGTTTCAGCCCCGCTGTTTCAGTCCCTCTGTTTCAGCCCCTCTGTTTCCGCCCCTCTGTTTCAGCCCCTCTGTTTCAGCCCCTCTGTTTCAGCCCCTCTGTTTCTCGCCCTCTGTTTCAGCCCCTCTGTTTCAGCCCCTCTGTTTCAGCCACTCTGTTTCAGCCCCTTTGTTTCTCGCCCTCTGTTTCTCGCCCTCTGTTTCTCGCCCTCTGTTTCAGCCCCTCTGTGTCAGCCCCTCTGTTTCAGCCCCTCTGTTTCTCGCCCTCTGTTTCTCGCCCTCTGTTTCTCGCCCTCTGTTTCTCGCTCTTTGTTTCTCGCCCTCTGTTTCTCGCCCTCTGTTTCAGCCCCTCTGTTTCAGCCCCTCTGTTTCAGCCCCTCTGTTTCATCCCCTCTGTTTCAGCCCCTCTGTTTCAGCCCCTCTGTTTCTCGCCCTCTGTTTCTCGCCCTCTGTTTCTCGCCCTCTGTTTCTCGCTCTCTGTTTCTCGCCCTCTGTTTCTCGCCCTCTGTTTCAGCCCCTCTGTTTCAGCCCCTCTGTTTCAGCCCCTCTGTTTCTCGCCCTCTGTTTCTCGCCCACTGTTTCTCGCCCTCTGTTTCAGCCCTTCTGTTTCAGCCCCTCTGTTTCTCGCCCACTGTTTCAGCCCCTCTGTTTCAGCCCCTCTGTTTCTCGCCCTCTGTTTCATCCCCGCGGTTTCAGCCCCTCTGTTTCAGCTCCTCTGTTTCAGCCCCTCTGTTTCTCGCCCTCTGTTTGTCGCCCACTGTTTCTCGCCCTCTGTTTCAGCCCCTCTGTTTCAGCCCCTCTGTTTCAGCCCCTCTGTTTCAGCCCCTCTGTTTCTCGCCCTCTGTTTCTCGCTCTCTCTTTCTCGCCCTCTGTTTCTCGCCCTCTGTTTCAGCACCTCTGTTTCAGCCCCTCTGTTTCAGCCCCTCTGTTTCTCGCCCTCTGTTTCTCGCCCTCTGTTTCTCGCCCTCTGTTTCAGCCCCTCTGTTTCAGCCCCTTTGTTTCAGCCCCTCTGTTTCAGCCCCTCTGTTTCTCGCCCTCTGTTTCAGCCCCTCTGTTTCAGCCCCTCTGTTTCAGCCCCTCTGTTTCAGCCCCTCTGTTTCTCGCCCTCTGTTTCTCGCCCTCTGTTTCTCGCCCTCTGTTTCTCGCCCTCTGTTTCAGCCCCTCTGTTTCAGCCCCTCTGTTTCAGCCCCTCTGTTTCTCGCCCTCTGTTTCTCGCCCTCTGTTTCTCGCTCTCTGTTTCTCGCCCTCTGTTTCTCGCCCTCTGTTTCAGCCCCTCTGTTTCAGCTCCTCTGTTCCTCGCTCTCTGTTTCTCGCCCTCTGTTTCAGCCCCTCTGTTTCTCGCCCACTGTTTCAGCCCCTCTGTTTCTCGCCATCTGTTTCAGCCCCTCTGTTTCAGCCCCTCTGTTTCTCGCCCTCTGTTTCAGCCCCTCTGTTTCAGCCCCTCTGGTTCTCGCCCTCTGTTTCAGCCCCTCTGTTTCAGCACCTCTGTTTCTCGCCCTTTGTTTCTCGCCCTCTGTTTCAGCCCCTCTGTTTCTCGCCCTCTGTTACAGCCCCTGTGTTTCAGTCCCTCTGTTTCAGCCCCTCTGTTTCCGCCCCTCTGTTTCAGCCCCTCTGTTTCAGCCCCTCTGTTTCAGCCCCTCTGTTTCTCGCCCTCTGTTTCAGCCCCTCTGTTTCAGCCCCTCTGTTTCAGCCACTCTGTTTCAGCCCCTCTGTTTCTCGCCCTCTGTTTCTCGCCCTCTGTTTCTCGCCCTCTGTTTCAGCCCCTCTGTTTCAGCCCCTCTGTTTCAGCCACTCTGGTTCTCGCCCTCTGTTTCTCGCCCTCTGTTTCTCGCCCTCTGTTTCTCGCTCTTTGTTTCTCGCCCTCTGATTCTCGCCCTCTGTTTCAGCCCCTCTGTTAGAGCCCCTCTGTTTCAGCCCCTCTGTTTCATCCCCTCTGTTTCAGCCCCTCTGTTTCAGCCCCTCTGTTTCTCGCCCTCTGTTTCTCGTCCTCTGTTTCTCGCCCTCTGTTTCTCGCTCTCTGTTTCTCGCCCTCTGTTTCTCGCCCTCTGTTTCAGCCCCTCTGTTTCAGCCCCTCTGTTTCAGCCCCTCTGTTTCATCCCCTCTGTTTCAGCCCCTCTGTTTCTCGCCCTCTGTTTCTCGCCCTCTGTTTCAGCCCCTCTGTTTCAGCCCCTCTGTTTCAGCCCCTCTGTTTCAGCCCCTCTGTTTCTCGCCCTCTGTTTCTCGCCCTCTGTTTCTCGCCCTCTGTTTCTCGCTCTCTATTTCTCGCCCTCTGTTTCAGCCCCTCTGTTTCTCGCCCACTGTTTCAGCCCTTCTGTTTCTCGCCATCTGTTTCAGCCCCTCTGTTTCAGCCCCTCTGTTTCTCGCCCTCTGTTTCAGACCCTCTGTTTCAGCCCCTCTGTTTCAGCCCCTCTGTTTCAGCACCTCTGTTTCTCGCCCTTTGTTTCTCGCCCTCTGTTTCAGCCCCTCTGTTTCTCGCCCTCTGTTTCAGCCACTCTGTTTCTCGCACTCTGTTTCAGCCCCTCTGTTTCAACCCCTCTGTTTCTCGCCCTCTGTTTCAGCCCCTCTGTTTCAGCCCCTCTGTATCAGCCCCTCTGTTTCAGCCCCTCTGTTTCTCGCCCTCTGTTTCTCGCCCTCTGTTTCAGCCCCTCTGTTTCAGCCCCTCTGTTTCAGCCCCTCTGTTTCAGCCCCTCTGTTTCAGCCCCTCTGATTCTCGCCCTCTGTTTCTCGCCCTCTGTTTCTCGCCCTCTGTTTCTCGCTCTCTGTTTGTCGCCCTCTGTTTCTCGCCCTCTGTTTCAGCCCCTCTGTTTCAGCCCCTCTGTTTCAGCCCCTCTGTTTCAGCCCCTCTGTTTCTCGCCCTCTGTTTCTCGCCCTCTGTTTCTTGCCCTCTGTTTCTCGCTCTCTGTTTCTCGCCCTCTGTTTCTCGCCCTCTGTTTCAGCACCTCTGTTTCAGCCCCTCTGTTTCAGCCCCTCTGTTTCTCGCCCTCTGTTTCTCGCCCTCTGTTTCTCGCCCTCTGTTTCAGCCCCTCTGTTTCAGCCCCTCTGTTTCAGCCCCTCTGTTTCAGCCCCTCTGTTTCTCGCCCTCTGTTTCTCGCCCTCTGTTTCTCGCCCTCTGTTTCTCGCTCTCTGTTTCTCGCCCTCTGTTTCAGCCCCTCTGTTTCTCGCCCACTGTTTCAGCCCCTCTGTTTCTCGCCATCTGTTTCAGACCCTCTGTTTCAGCCCCTCTATTTCTCGCCCTCTGTTTCAGACCCTCTGTTTCAGCCCCTCTGTTTCAGCCCCTCTGTTTCAGCCCCTCTGTTTCAGCCCCTCTGTTTCTCGCCCTCTGTTTCAGCCACTCTGTTTCTAGCACTCTGTTTCAGCCCCTCTGTTTCAACCCCTCTGTTTCTCGCCCTCTGTTTCAGCCCCTCTTTTTCAGCCCCTCTGTATCAGCCCCTCTGTTTCAGCCCCTCTGTTTCTCGCCCTCTGTTTCTCGCCCTCTGTTTCAGCCCCTCTGTTTCAGCCCCTCTGTTTCAGCCCCTCTGTTTCAGCCCCTCTGTTTCAGCCCCTCTGATTCTCGCCCTCTGTTTCTCGCCCTCTGTTTCTCGCCCTCTGTTTCTCGCTCTCTGTTTGTCGCCCTCTGTTTCTCGCCCTCTGGTTCAGCCCCTCTGTTTCTGCCCCTCTGTTTCAGCCCCTCTGTTTCAGCCCCTCTGTTTCTCGCCCTCTGTTTCTCGCCCTCTGTTTCTTGCCCTCTGTTTCTCGCTCTCTGTTTCTCGCCCTCTGTTTCTCGCCCTCTGTTTCAGCACCTCTGTTTCAGCCCCTCTGTTTCAGCCCCTCTGTTTCTCGCCCTCTGTTTCTCGCCCTCTGTTTCTCGCCCTCAGTTTCAGCCCAACTGTTTCAGCCCCTTTGTTTCAGTCCCTCTGTTTCAGCCCCTCTGTTTCTCGCCCACTGTTTCTCGCCCTCTGTTTCAGTCCCTCTGTTTCAGCCCCTCTGTTTCAGCCCCTCTGTTTCAGCCCCTCTGTTTCAGCACCTCTGTTTCAGCCCCTCTGTTTCTCGCCCTCTGTTTCTCGACCTCTGTTTCTCGCCCTCTGTTTCTCGCCCTCTGTTTCAGCCCCTCTGTTTCAGCCCCTCTGTTTCAGCCCCTCTGTTTCTCGCCCTCTGTTTCTCGCCCTCTGTTTCAGCCCCTCTGTTTCTGCCCCTCAGTTCCAGCCCCTCTGTTTCTTGCCCTCTGTTTCAGCACCTCTGTTTCTCGCCCTCTCTTTCAGCCCCTCTCTTTCTCGCCCTCTGTTGCAGGCCCTCTGTTTCAGCCCGTCTGTTTCAGCCCCTCTGTTACAGCCCCTCTGTTTCTCGCCATCTGTTTCAGCCCCTCTGTTTCTCGCCCTCTGTTTCCGCCCCTCTGTTTCTCGCCCTCTGTTGCAGACCCTCTGTTTCAGACCCTCTGTTTCAGCCCCTCTGTTTCAGCTCCTCTGTTTCAGACCCTCTGTTTCTCGCCTTCTGTTTCTCGCCCTCTGTTTCAGCCCCTCTGTTTCAGCCCCTCTGTTTTAGCCCCTCTGTTTCACGCCCTCTGTTTGAGCCCCTCTGTTTCAGCCCCTCTGTTTCAGCCCCTCTGTTTCAGGCCCACTGTTTCAGACCCTCTGTTTCTCGCCATCTGTTTCAGCCCCTCTGTTTCAGCCCCTCTGTTTCTCGCCCTCTGTTTCAGCCCCTCTGTTTCAGCCCCTCTGTTTCAGCCCCTCTTTTTCAGCCCCTCTGTTTCTCGCCCTCTGTTTCTCGCCGTCTGTTTCTCGCTCTCTGTTTCTCGCCCTCTGTTTCTCGCCCTCTGTTTCAGCCCCTCTGTTTCAGCCACTCTGTTTCATCTCCTCTGTTTCTCGCCCTCTGTTTCTCGCCCACTGTTTCTCGCCCTCTGTTTCAGCCCCTCTGTTTCAGCCCCTCTGTTTCAGCCCCTCTGTTTCAGCCCCTCTGTTTCTCGCCCTCTGTTTCTCGCTCTCTCTTTCTCGCCCTCTGTTTCTCGCCCTCTGTTTCAGCACCTCTGTTTCAGCCCCTCAGTTTCAGCCCCTCTGTTTCTCGCCCTCTGTTTCTCGCCCTCTGTTTCTCGCCCTCTGTTTCAGCCCCTCTGTTTCAGCCCCTTTGTTTCAGCCCCTCTGTTTCTCGCCCTCTGTTTCAGCCCCTCTGTTTCAGCCCCTCTGTTTCAGCCCCTCTGTTTCAGCCCCTCTGTTTCTCGCCCTCTGTTTCTCGCCCTCTGTTTCTCGCCCTCTGTTTCTCGCCCTCTGTTTCAGCCCCTCTGTTTCAGCCCCTCTGTTTCAGCCCCTCTGTTTCTCGCCCTCTGTTTCTCGCCCTCTGTTTCTCTCTCTCTGTTTCTCGCCCTCTGTTTCTCGCCCTCTGTTTCAGCCCCTCTGTTTCAGCTCCTCTGTTCCTCGCTCTCTGTTTCTCGCCCTCTGTTTCAGCCCCTCTGTTTCTCGCCCACTGTTTCAGCCCCTCTGTTTCTCGCCATCTGTTTCAGCCCCTCTGTTTCAGCCCCTCTGTTTCCCGCCCTCTGTTTCAGCCCCTCTGTTTCAGCCCCTCTGGTTCTCGCCCTCTGTTTCAGCCGCTCTGTTTCAGCACCTCTGTCTCTCGCCCTTTGTTTCTCGCCCTCTGTTTCAGCCCCTCTGTTTCTCGCCCTCTGTTACAGCCCCTCTGTTTCAGTCCCTCTGTTTCAGCCCCTCTGTTTCCGCCCCTCTGTTTCAGCCCCTCTGTTTCAGCCCCTCTGTTTCAGCCCCTCTGTTTCTCGCCCACTGTTTCAGCCCCTCTGTTTCAGCCCCTCTGTTTCAGCCACTCTGTTTCAGCCCCTCTGTTTCTCGCCCTCTGTTTCTCGCCCTCTGTTTCTCGCCCTCTGTTTCAGCCCCTCTGTTTCAGTTCCTCTGTTTCAGCCCCTCTGGTTCTCGCCCTCTGTTTCTCGCCCTCTGTTTCTCGCCCTCTGTTTCTCGCTCTTTGTTTCTCGCCCTCTGTTTCTCGCCCTCTGTTTCAGCCCCTCTGTTTCAGCCCCTCTGTTTCAGCCCCTCTGTTTCATCCCCTCTGTTTCAGCCCCTCTGTTTCAGCCCCTCTGTTTCTCGCCCTCTGTTTCTCGCCCTCTGTTTCTCGCCCTTGGTTTCTCGCTCTCTGTTTCTCGCCCTCTGTTTCTCGCCCTCTGTTTCAGCCCCTCTGTTTCAGCCCCTCTGTTTCAGCCCCTCTGTTTCTCGCCCTCTGTTTCTCGCCCACTGTTTCTCGCCCTCTGTTTCAGCCCCTCTGTTTCAGCCCCTCTGTTTCAGCCCCTCTGTTTCAGGCCCTCTGTTTCAGCCCCACTGTTTCTCGCCCTCTGTTTCAGCCCTTCTGTTTCAGCCCCTCTGTTTCTCGCCCACTGTTTCAGCCCCTCTGTTTCAGCCCCTCTGTTTCTCGCCCTCTGTTTCATCCCCGCGGTTTCAGCCCCTCTGTTTCAGCTCCTCTGTTTCAGCCCCTCTGTTTCTCGCCCTCTGTTTGTCGCCCACTGTTTCTCGCCCTCTGTTTCAGCCCCTCTGTTTCAGCCCCTCTGTTTCAGCCCCTCTGTTTCAGCCCCTCTGTTTCTCGCCCTCTGTTTCTCGCTCTCTCTTTCTCGCCCTCTGTTTCTCGCCCTCTGTTTCAGCACCTCTGTTTCAGCCCCTCTGTTTCAGCCCCTCTGTTTCTCGCCCTCTGTTTCTCGCCCTCTGTTTCTCGCCCTCTGTTTCAGCCCCTCTGTTTCAGCCCCTTTGTTTCAGCCCCTCTGTTTCAGCCCCTCTGTTTCTCGCCCTCTGTTTCAGCCCCTCTGTTTCAGCCCCTCTGTTTCAGCCCCTCTTTTTCAGCCCCTCTGTTTCTCGCCCTCTGTTTCTCGCCCTCTGTTTCTCGCCCTCTGTTTCTCGCCCTCTGTTTCAGCCCCTCTGTTTCAGCCCCTCTGTTTCAGCCCCTCTGTTTCTCGCCCTCTGTTTCTCGCCCTCTGTTTCTCGCTCTCTGTTTCTCGCCCTCTGTTTCTCGCCCTCTGTTTCAGCCCCTCTGTTTCAGCTCCTCTGTTCCTCGCTCTCTGTTTCTCGCCCTCTGTTTCAGCCCCTCTGTTTCTCGCCCACTGTTTCAGCCCCTCTGTTTCTCGCCATCTGTTTCAGCCCCTCTGTTTCAGCCCCTCTGTTTCTCGCCCTCTGTTTCAGCCCCTCTGTTTCAGCCCCTCTGGTTCTCGCCCTCTGTTTCAGCCCCTCTGTTTCAGCACCTCTGTTTCTCGCCCTTTGTTTCTCGCCCTCTGTTTCAGCCCCTCTGTTTCTCGCCCTCTGTTACAGCCCCTGTGTTTCAGTCCCTCTGTTTCAGCCCCTCTGTTTCCGCCCCTCTGTTTCAGCCCCTCTGTTTCAGCCCCTCTGTTTCAGCCCCTCTGTTTCTCGCCCTCTGTTTCAGCCCCTCTGTTTCAGCCCCTCTGTTTCAGACACTCTGTTTCAGCCCCTCTGTTTCTCGCCCTCTGTTTCTCGCCCTCTGTTTCTCGCCCTCTGTTTCAGCCCCTCTGTTTCAGCCCCTCTGTTTCAGCCACTCTGGTTCTCGCCCTCTGTTTCTCGCCCTCTGTTTCTCGCCCTCTGTTTCTCGCTCTTTGTTTCTCGCCCTCTGTTTCTCGCCCTCTGTTTCAGCCCCTCTGTTAGAGCCCCTCTGTTTCAGCCCCTCTGTTTCATCCCCTCTGTTTCAGCCCCTCTGTTTCAGCCCCTCTGTTTCTCGCCCTCTGTTTCTCGTCCTCTGTTTCTCGCCCTCTGTTTCTCGCTCTCTGTTTCTCGCCCTCTGTTTCTCGCCCTCTGTTTCAGCCCCTCTGTTTCAGCCCCTCTGTTTCAGCCCCTCTGTTTCATCCCCTCTGTTTCAGCCCCTCTGTTTCAGCCCCTCTGTATCAGCCCCTCTGTTTCAGCCCCTCTGTTTCTCGCCCTCTGTTTCTCGCCCTCTGTTTCAGCCCCTCTGTTTCAGCCCCTCTGTTTCAGCCCCTCTGTTTCAGCCCCTCTGTTTCAGCCCCTCTGATTCTCGCCCTCTGTTTCTCGCCCTCTGTTTCTCGCCCTCTGTTTCTCGCCCTCTGTTTCAGCCCCTCTGTTTCAGCCCCTCTGTTTCAGCCCTTCTGTTTCTCGCACTCTGTTTCTCGCCCTCTGTTTCATCCCCTCTGTTTCAGCCCCTCAGTTCCAGCCCCTCTGTTTCTCGCCCTCTGTTTCAGCACCTCTGTTTCTCGCCCTCTCTTTCAGCCCCTCTCTTTCTCGCCCTCTGTTGAAGACCCTCTGTTTCAGCCCCTCTGTTTCAGCCCCTCTGTTTCAGCCCCTCTGTTTCAGACCCTCTGTTTCTCGCCCTCTGATTCTCGCCCTCTGTTTCAGCCCCTCTGTTTCAGCCCCTCTGTTTCAGCTCCTCTGTTTCTCGCCCTCTGTTTGAGCACCTCTGTTTCAGCCCCTCTGTTTCAGCCCCTCTGTTTCAGCCCCTCTGTTTCAGCCCCTCTGTTTCTCGCCCTCTGTTTCTCGCCCTCGGTGTCAGCCCCTCTGTTTCTCGACCTCTGTTTCAGCCCCTCTGTTTCTCGCCCTCTGTTTCAGCCCCTCTGTTTCAGCCCCTCTGTTTCAGCCCCTCTGTTTCAGCCCTTCTGTTTCAGCCCCTCTGTTTCAGCCCCTCTGTTTCTCACCCTCTGTTTCAGCCCCTCTGTTTCTCGCCCTCTGTTTCAGACCCTCTGTTTCAGACCCTCAGTATCAGCCCCTCTGTTTCAGCCCCTCTGTTTCTCGCCCTCTGTTTCTCGCCCTCTGTTTCTCGCCCACTGTTTCACCCCCTCTGTTTCAGCCCCTCTGTTTCAGCCCCTCTGTTTCCGCCCCTCTGTTTCAGCCCCTCTGTTTCAGCCCCTCTGTTTCAGCCCCTCTGTTTCAGCCCCTCTGTTTCAGCCCCTCTGTTTCAGCCCCTCTGTTTCTCGCCCTCTGTTTCTCGCCCTCTGTTTCTCGCCCTCTGTTTCTCGCTCTCTATTTCTCGCCCTCTGTTTCAGCCCCTCTGTTTCTCGCCCACTGTTTCAGCCCCTCTGTTTCTCGCCATCTGTTTCAGCCCCTCTGTTTCAGCCCCTCTGTTTCTCGCCCTCTGTTTCAGACCCTCTGTTTCAGCCCCTCTGTTTCAGCCCCTCTGTTTCAGCACCTCTGTTTCTCGCCCTTTGTTTCTCGCCCTCTGTTTCAGCCCCTCTGTTTCTCGCCCTCTGTTTCAGCCACTCTGTTTCTCGCACTCTGTTTCAGCCCCTCTGTTTCAACCCCTCTGTTTCTCGCCCTCTGTTTCAGCCCCTCTGTTTCAGCCCCTCTGTATCAGCCCCTCTGTTTCAGCCCCTCTGTTTCTCGCCCTCTGTTTCTCGCCCTCTGTTTCAGCCCCTCTGTTTCAGCCCCTCTGTTTCAGCCCCTCTGTTTCAGCCCCTCTGTTTCAGCCCCTCTGATTCTCGCCCTCTGTTTCTCGCCCTCTGTTTCTCGCCCTCTGTTTCTCGCTCTCTGTTTGTCGCCCTCTGTTTCTCGCCCTCTGTTTCAGCCCCTCTGTTTCAGCCCCTCTGTTTCAGCCCCTCTGTTTCAGCCCCTCTGTTTCTCGCCCTCTGTTTCTCGCCCTCTGTTTCTTGCCCTCTGTTTCTCGCTCTCTGTTTCTCGCCCTCTGTTTCTCGCCCTCTGTTTCAGCACCTCTGTTTCAGCCCCTCTGTTTCAGCCCCTCTGTTTCTCGCCCTCTGTTTCTCGCCCTCTGTTTCTCGCCCTCTGTTTCAGCCCCTCTGTTTCAGCCCCTCGGTTTCAGCCCCTCTGTTTCAGCCCCTCTGTTTCTCGCCCTCTGTTTCTCGCCCTCTGTTTCTCGCCCTCTGTTTCTCGCTCTCTGTTTCTCGCCCTCTGTTTCAGCCCCTCTGTTTCTCGCCCACTGTTTCAGCCCCTCTGTTTCTCGCCATCTGTTTCAGACCCTCTGTTTCAGCCCCTCTATTTCTCGCCCTCTGTTTCAGACCCTCTGTTTCAGCCCCTCTGTTTCAGCCCCTCTGTTTCAGCCCCTCTGTTTCAGCCCCTCTGTTTCTCGCCCTCTGTTTCAGCCACTCTGTTTCTAGCACTCTGTTTCAGCCCCTCTGTTTCAACCCCTCTGTTTCTCGCCCTCTGTTTCAGCCCCTCTTTTTCAGCCCCTCTGTATCAGCCCCTCTGTTTCAGCCCCTCTGTTTCTCGCCCTCTGTTTCTCGCCCTCTGTTTCAGCCCCTCTGTTTCAGCCCCTCTGTTTCAGCCCCTCTGTTTCAGCCCCTCTGTTTCAGCCCCTCTGATTCTCGCCCTCTGTTTCTCGCCCTCTGTTTCTCGCCCTCTGTTTCTCGCTCTCTGTTTGTCGCCCTCTGTTTCTCGCCCTCTGGTTCAGCCCCTCTGTTTCTGCCCCTCTGTTTCAGCCCCTCTGTTTCAGCCCCTCTGTTTCTCGCCCTCTGTTTCTCGCCCTCTGTTTCTTGCCCTCTGTTTCTCGCTCTCTGTTTCTCGCCCTCTGTTTCTCGCCCTCTGTTTCAGCACCTCTGTTTCAGCCCCTCTGTTTCAGCCCCTCTGTTTCTCGCCCTCTGTTTCTCGCCCTCTGTTTCTCGCCCTCAGTTTCAGCCCAACTGTTTCAGCCCCTTTGTTTCAGTCCCTCTGTTTCAGCCCCTCTGTTTCTCGCCCACTGTTTCTCGCCCTCTGTTTCAGTCCCTCTGTTTCAGCCCCTCTGTTTCAGCCCCTCTGTTTCAGCCCCTCTGTTTCAGCACCTCTGTTTCAGCCCCTCTGTTTCTCGCCCTCTGTTTCTCGACCTCTGTTTCTCGCCCTCTGTTTCTCGCCCTCTGTTTCAGCCCCTCTGTTTCAGCCCCTCTGTTTCAGCCCCTCTGTTTCTCGCCCTCTGTTTCTCGCCCTCTGTTTCAGCCCCTCTGTTTCTGCCCCTCAGTTCCAGCCCCTCTGTTTCTTGCCCTCTGTTTCAGCACCTCTGTTTCTCGCCCTCTCTTTCAGCCCCTCTCTTTCTCGCCCTCTGTTGCAGGCCCTCTGTTTCAGCCCGTCTGTTTCAGCCCCTCTGTTACAGCCCCTCTGTTTCTCGCCATCTGTTTCAGCCCCTCTGTTTCTCGCCCTCTGTTTCCGCCCCTCTGTTTCTCGCCCTCTGTTGCAGACCCTCTGTTTCAGACCCTCTGTTTCAGCCCCTCTGTTTCAGCTCCTCTGTTTCAGACCCTCTGTTTCTCGCCTTCTGTTTCTCGCCCTCTGTTTCAGCCCCTCTGTTTCAGCCCCTCTGTTTTAGCCCCTCTGTTTCACGCCCTCTGTTTGAGCCCCTCTGTTTCAGCCCCTCTGTTTCAGCCCCTCTGTTTCAGGCCCACTGTTTCAGACCCTCTGTTTCTCGCCATCTGTTTCAGCCCCTCTGTTTCAGCCCCTCTGTTTCTCGCCCTCTGTTTCAGCCCCTCTGTTTCAGCCCCTCTGTTTCAGCCCCTCTTTTTCAGCCCCTCTGTTTCTCGCCCTCTGTTTCTCGCCGTCTGTTTCTCGCTCTCTGTTTCTCGCCCTCTGTTTCTCGCCCTCTGTTTCAGCCCCTCTGTTTCAGCCACTCTGTTTCATCTCCTCTGTTTCTCGCCCTCTGTTTCTCGCCCACTGTTTCTCGCCCTCTGTTTCAGCCCCTCTGTTTCAGCCCCTCTGTTTCAGCCCCTCTGTTTCAGCCCCTCTGTTTCTCGCCCTCTGTTTCTCGCTCTCTCTTTCTCGCCCTCTGTTTCTCGCCCTCTGTTTCAGCACCTCTGTTTCAGCCCCTCAGTTTCAGCCCCTCTGTTTCTCGCCCTCTGTTTCTCGCCCTCTGTTTCTCGCCCTCTGTTTCAGCCCCTCTGTTTCAGCCCCTTTGTTTCAGCCCCTCTGTTTCTCGCCCTCTGTTTCAGCCCCTCTGTTTCAGCCCCTCTGTTTCAGCCCCTCTGTTTCAGCCCCTCTGTTTCTCGCCCTCTGTTTCTCGCCCTCTGTTTCTCGCCCTCTGTTTCTCGCCCTCTGTTTCAGCCCCTCTGTTTCAGCCCCTCTGTTTCAGCCCCTCTGTTTCTCGCCCTCTGTTTCTCGCCCTCTGTTTCTCTCTCTCTGTTTCTCGCCCTCTGTTTCTCGCCCTCTGTTTCAGCCCCTCTGTTTCAGCTCCTCTGTTCCTCGCTCTCTGTTTCTCGCCCTCTGTTTCAGCCCCTCTGTTTCTCGCCCACTGTTTCAGCCCCTCTGTTTCTCGCCATCTGTTTCAGCCCCTCTGTTTCAGCCCCTCTGTTTCCCGCCCTCTGTTTCAGCCCCTCTGTTTCAGCCCCTCTGGTTCTCGCCCTCTGTTTCAGCCGCTCTGTTTCAGCACCTCTGTCTCTCGCCCTTTGTTTCTCGCCCTCTGTTTCAGCCCCTCTGTTTCTCGCCCTCTGTTACAGCCCCTCTGTTTCAGTCCCTCTGTTTCAGCCCCTCTGTTTCCGCCCCTCTGTTTCAGCCCCTCTGTTTCAGCCCCTCTGTTTCAGCCCCTCTGTTTCTCGCCCACTGTTTCAGCCCCTCTGTTTCAGCCCCTCTGTTTCAGCCACTCTGTTTCAGCCCCTCTGTTTCTCGCCCTCTGTTTCTCGCCCTCTGTTTCTCGCCCTCTGTTTCAGCCCCTCTGTTTCAGTTCCTCTGTTTCAGCCCCTCTGGTTCTCGCCCTCTGTTTCTCGCCCTCTGTTTCTCGCCCTCTGTTTCTCGCTCTTTGTTTCTCGCCCTCTGTTTCTCGCCCTCTGTTTCAGCCCCTCTGTTTCAGCCCCTCTGTTTCAGCCCCTCTGTTTCATCCCCTCTGTTTCAGCCCCTCTGTTTCAGCCCCTCTGTTTCTCGCCCTCTGTTTCTCGCCCTCTGTTTCTCGCCCTTGGTTTCTCGCTCTCTGTTTCTCGCCCTCTGTTTCTCGCCCTCTGTTTCAGCCCCTCTGTTTCAGCCCCTCTGTTTCAGCCCCTCTGTTTCTCGCCCTCTGTTTCTCGCCCACTGTTTCTCGCCCTCTGTTTCAGCCCCTCTGTTTCAGCCCCTCTGTTTCAGCCCCTCTGTTTCAGGCCCTCTGTTTCAGCCCCACTGTTTCTCGCCCTCTGTTTCAGCCCTTCTGTTTCAGCCCCTCTGTTTCTCGCCCACTGTTTCAGCCCCTCTGTTTCAGCCCCTCTGTTTCTCGCCCTCTGTTTCATCCCCGCGGTTTCAGCCCCTCTGTTTCAGCTCCTCTGTTTCAGCCCCTCTGTTTCTCGCCCTCTGTTTGTCGCCCACTGTTTCTCGCCCTCTGTTTCAGCCCCTCTGTTTCAGCCCCTCTGTTTCAGCCCCTCTGTTTCAGCCCCTCTGTTTCTCGCCCTCTGTTTCTCGCTCTCTCTTTCTCGCCCTCTGTTTCTCGCCCTCTGTTTCAGCACCTCTGTTTCAGCCCCTCTGTTTCAGCCCCTCTGTTTCTCGCCCTCTGTTTCTCGCCCTCTGTTTCTCGCCCTCTGTTTCAGCCCCTCTGTTTCAGCCCCTTTGTTTCAGCCCCTCTGTTTCAGCCCCTCTGTTTCTCGCCCTCTGTTTCAGCCCCTCTGTTTCAGCCCCTCTGTTTCAGCCCCTCTTTTTCAGCCCCTCTGTTTCTCGCCCTCTGTTTCTCGCCCTCTGTTTCTCGCCCTCTGTTTCTCGCCCTCTGTTTCAGCCCCTCTGTTTCAGCCCCTCTGTTTCAGCCCCTCTGTTTCTCGCCCTCTGTTTCTCGCCCTCTGTTTCTCGCTCTCTGTTTCTCGCCCTCTGTTTCTCGCCCTCTGTTTCAGCCCCTCTGTTTCAGCTCCTCTGTTCCTCGCTCTCTGTTTCTCGCCCTCTGTTTCAGCCCCTCTGTTTCTCGCCCACTGTTTCAGCCCCTCTGTTTCTCGCCATCTGTTTCAGCCCCTCTGTTTCAGCCCCTCTGTTTCTCGCCCTCTGTTTCAGCCCCTCTGTTTCAGCCCCTCTGGTTCTCGCCCTCTGTTTCAGCCCCTCTGTTTCAGCACCTCTGTTTCTCGCCCTTTGTTTCTCGCCCTCTGTTTCAGCCCCTCTGTTTCTCGCCCTCTGTTACAGCCCCTGTGTTTCAGTCCCTCTGTTTCAGCCCCTCTGTTTCCGCCCCTCTGTTTCAGCCCCTCTGTTTCAGCCCCTCTGTTTCAGCCCCTCTGTTTCTCGCCCTCTGTTTCAGCCCCTCTGTTTCAGCCCCTCTGTTTCAGCCACTCTGTTTCAGCCCCTCTGTTTCTCGCCCTCTGTTTCTCGCCCTCTGTTTCTCGCCCTCTGTTTCAGCCCCTCTGTTTCAGCCCCTCTGTTTCAGCCACTCTGGTTCTCGCCCTCTGTTTCTCGCCCTCTGTTTCTCGCCCTCTGTTTCTCGCTCTTTGTTTCTCGCCCTCTGTTTCTCGCCCTCTGTTTCAGCCCCTCTGTTAGAGCCCCTCTGTTTCAGCCCCTCTGTTTCATCCCCTCTGTTTCAGCCCCTCTGTTTCAGCCCCTCTGTTTCTCGCCCTCTGTTTCTCGTCCTCTGTTTCTCGCCCTCTGTTTCTCGCTCTCTGTTTCTCGCCCTCTGTTTCTCGCCCTCTGTTTCAGCCCCTCTGTTTCAGCCCCTCTGTTTCAGCCCCTCTGTTTCATCCCCTCTGTTTCAGCCCCTCTGTTTCAGCCCCTCTGTATCAGCCCCTCTGTTTCAGCCCCTCTGTTTCTCGCCCTCTGTTTCTCGCCCTCTGTTTCAGCCCCTCTGTTTCAGCCCCTCTGTTTCAGCCCCTCTGTTTCAGCCCCTCTGTTTCAGCCCCTCTGATTCTCGCCCTCTGTTTCTCGCCCTCTGTTTCTCGCCCTCTGTTTCTCGCCCTCTGTTTCAGCCCCTCTGTTTCAGCCCCTCTGTTTCAGCCCTTCTGTTTCTCGCACTCTGTTTCTCGCCCTCTGTTTCATCCCCTCTGTTTCAGCCCCTCAGTTCCAGCCCCTCTGTTTCTCGCCCTCTGTTTCAGCACCTCTGTTTCTCGCCCTCTCTTTCAGCCCCTCTCTTTCTCGCCCTCTGTTGAAGACCCTCTGTTTCAGCCCCTCTGTTTCAGCCCCTCTGTTTCAGCCCCTCTGTTTCAGACCCTCTGTTTCTCGCCCTCTGATTCTCGCCCTCTGTTTCAGCCCCTCTGTTTCAGCCCCTCTGTTTCAGCTCCTCTGTTTCTCGCCCTCTGTTTGAGCACCTCTGTTTCAGCCCCTCTGTTTCAGCCCCTCTGTTTCAGCCCCTCTGTTTCAGCCCCTCTGTTTCTCGCCCTCTGTTTCTCGCCCTCGGTGTCAGCCCCTCTGTTTCTCGACCTCTGTTTCAGCCCCTCTGTTTCTCGCCCTCTGTTTCAGCCCCTCTGTTTCAGCCCCTCTGTTTCAGCCCCTCTGTTTCAGCCCTTCTGTTTCAGCCCCTCTGTTTCAGCCCCTCTGTTTCTCACCCTCTGTTTCAGCCCCTCTGTTTCTCGCCCTCTGTTTCAGACCCTCTGTTTCAGACCCTCAGTATCAGCCCCTCTGTTTCAGCCCCTCTGTTTCTCGCCCTCTGTTTCTCGCCCTCTGTTTCTCGCCCACTGTTTCACCCCCTCTGTTTCAGCCCCTCTGTTTCAGCCCCTCTGTTTCCGCCCCTCTGTTTCAGCCCCTCTGTTTCAGCCCCTCTGTTTCAGCCCCTCTGTTTCTCGCCCTCTGTTTCAGCCCCTCTGTTTCAGCCCCTCTGTTTCAGCCACTCTGTTTCAGCCCCTCTGTTTCTCGCCCTCTGTTTCTCGCCCTCTGTTTCTCGCCCTCTGTTTCAGCCCCTCTGTTTCAGCCCCTCTGTTTCAGCCACTCTGGTTCTCGCCCTCTGTTTCTCGCCCTCTGTTTCTCGCCCTCTGTTTCTCGCTCTTTGTTTCTCGCCCTCTGTTTCTCGCCCTCTGTTTCAGCCCCTCTGTTAGAGCCCCTCTGTTTCAGCCCCTCTGTTTCATCCCCTCTGTTTCAGCCCCTCTGTTTCAGCCCCTCTGTTTCTCGCCCTCTGTTTCTCGTCCTCTGTTTCTCGCCCTCTGTTTCTCGCTCTCTGTTTCTCGCCCTCTGTTTCTCGCCCTCTGTTTCAGCCCCTCTGTTTCAGCCCCTCTGTTTCAGCCCCTCTGTTTCATCCCCTCTGTTTCAGCCCCTCTGTTTCAGCCCCTCTGTATCAGCCCCTCTGTTTCAGCCCCTCTGTTTCTCGCCCTCTGTTTCTCGCCCTCTGTTTCAGCCCCTCTGTTTCAGCCCCTCTGTTTCAGCCCCTCTGTTTCAGCCCCTCTGTTTCAGCCCCTCTGATTCTCGCCCTCTGTTTCTCGCCCTCTGTTTCTCGCCCTCTGTTTCTCGCCCTCTGTTTCAGCCCCTCTGTTTCAGCCCCTCTGTTTCAGCCCTTCTGTTTCTCGCACTCTGTTTCTCGCCCTCTGTTTCATCCCCTCTGTTTCAGCCCCTCAGTTCCAGCCCCTCTGTTTCTCGCCCTCTGTTTCAGCACCTCTGTTTCTCGCCCTCTCTTTCAGCCCCTCTCTTTCTCGCCCTCTGTTGAAGACCCTCTGTTTCAGCCCCTCTGTTTCAGCCCCTCTGTTTCAGCCCCTCTGTTTCAGACCCTCTGTTTCTCGCCCTCTGATTCTCGCCCTCTGTTTCAGCCCCTCTGTTTCAGCCCCTCTGTTTCAGCTCCTCTGTTTCTCGCCCTCTGTTTGAGCACCTCTGTTTCAGCCCCTCTGTTTCAGCCCCTCTGTTTCAGCCCCTCTGTTTCAGCCCCTCTGTTTCTCGCCCTCTGTTTCTCGCCCTCGGTGTCAGCCCCTCTGTTTCTCGACCTCTGTTTCAGCCCCTCTGTTTCTCGCCCTCTGTTTCAGCCCCTCTGTTTCAGCCCCTCTGTTTCAGCCCCTCTGTTTCAGCCCTTCTGTTTCAGCCCCTCTGTTTCAGCCCCTCTGTTTCTCACCCTCTGTTTCAGCCCCTCTGTTTCTCGCCCTCTGTTTCAGACCCTCTGTTTCAGACCCTCAGTATCAGCCCCTCTGTTTCAGCCCCTCTGTTTCTCGCCCTCTGTTTCTCGCCCTCTGTTTCTCGCCCACTGTTTCACCCCCTCTGTTTCAGCCCCTGTGTTTCAGCCCCTCTGTTTCTCGCCCTCTGATTCTCGCTCTCTGTTTCTCGCCCTCTGTTTCAGCCCCTCTGTTGCTCGCCCACTGTTTCAGCCCCTCTGTTTCAGCCCCTCTGTTTCAGCCCCTCTGTTTCTCGCCCTCTGTTTCAGCCCCTCTGTTTCAGCCCCTCTGTTTGTCGCCCTCTGTTTCAGCCCCTCTGTTTCAGCCCCTCTGTATCAGCCCCTCTGTTTCAGCCCCTCTGTTTCAGCCCCTCTGTTTCAGCCCCTCTGTTTCTCGCCCTCTGTTTCTCGCCCTCTGTTTCTCGCTCTCTGTTTCTCGCCCTCTGTTTCTCGCCCTCTGTTTCAGCCCTTCTGTTTCAGCCCCTCTGTTTCAGCCCCTCTGTTTCAGCCCCTCTGTTTCTCGCCATCTGTTTCAGCCCCTCTGTTTCTCGCCCTCTGTTTCAGCCCCTCTGTTTCAGCCCCTCTGTATCGGCACCTCTGTTTCAGCCCCTCTGTTTCTCGCCCTCTGTTTCTCGCCCTCTGTTTCAGCCCCTCTGTTTCAGCCGCTCTGTTTCAGCCCCTCTGTTTCAGCCCCTCTGTTTCTGGCCCTCTGTTTCTCGCCCTCTGTTTCTCGCTCTCTGTTTCTCGCCCTCTGTTTCTCGCCCTCTGTTTCAGCCCCTCTGTTTCAGCCCCTCTGTTTCAGCCCCTCTGTTTCTCGCCCTCTGTTTCTCGCCCACTGTTTCTCGCCCTCTGTTTCAGCACCTCTGTTTCAGCCCCTCTGTTTCAGCCCCTCTGTTTCAGCCCCTCTGTTTCTCGCCCTCTGTTTCTCGCTCTCTGTTTCTCGCCCTCTGTTTCTCGCCCTCTGTTTCAGCCCCTCTGTTTCAGCTCCTCTGTTCCACGCTCTCTGTTTCTCGCCCTCTGTTTCAGCCCCTCTGTTTCTCGCCCACTGTTTCAGCCCCACTGTTTCTCGCCATCTGTTTCAGCCCCTCTGTTTCGCGCCCTCTGTTTCTCGCCCTCTGTTTCAGCCCCTCTGTTTCAGCCCCTCTGTTTCAGCCCCTCTGTTTCAGCCCCTCTGTTACCGCACCTCTGTTTCTCGCCCTTTGTTTCACGCCCTCTGTTTCAGCCCCTCTGTTTCTCGCCCTCTGTTTCAGCCCCTCTATTTCTCGCCCTCTGTTTCAGCCCCTCTGTTTCAGTCCCTCTGTTTCAGCCCCTCTGTTTCAGCCCCTCTGTTTCAGCCCCTCATTTTCAGCCCCTCTGTTTCAGCCCCTCTGTTTCTCGCCCTCTGTTTCAGCCCCTCTGTTTCAGCCACTCTGTTTCAGCCACTCTGTTTCAGCCCCTTTGTTTCTCGCCCTCTGTTTCTCGCCCTCTGTTTCTCGCCCTCTCTTTCAGCCCCTCTGTTTCAGCCCCTCTGTTTCAGCCCCTCTGTTTCTCGCCTTCTATTTCTCGCCCTCTGTTTCTCGCCCTCTGTTTCTCGCTCTTTGTTTCTCGCCATCTGTTTCTCGCCCTCTGTTTCAGCCCCTCTGTTTCAGCCCTTCTGTTTCAGCCCCTCTGTTTCATCCCCTCTGTTTCAGCCCCTCTGTTTCAGCCCCTCTGTTTCTCGCTCTCTGTTTCTCGCCCTCTGTTTCTCGCCCTCTGTTTCAGCCCCTCCTTTTCAGCCGGTCTGTTTCAGCCCCTCTGTTTCTCGCCCTCTGTTTCTCGCCCACTGTTTCTCGCCCTCTGTTTCAGCCCCTCTGTTTCAGCCCCTCTGTTTCAGCCCCTCTGTTTCAGCCCCTCTGTTTCAGACCCTCTGTTTCTCGCCCTCTGTTTCATCCCCTCTGTTTCAGCCCCTCTGTTTCAGCTCCTCTGTTTCAGCCCCTCTGTTTCAGCCATTCTGTTTCTCGCCCTCTGTTTCTCGCCCTCGATTTCAGCCCCTCTGTTTCTCGCCCTCTGTTTCAGCCCTCTGTTTCTCGCCCTCTGTTTCAGCCCCTCTGTTTCAGCCCCTCTGTTTCAGCCCCTCTTTTAAAGCCCTCCTGTTAAAGCCCCTCTGTTTCAGCCCCTCTGTTTCTCGCCCTCTGTTTCAGACCCTCTGTTTCAGCCCCTCAGTATCAGCCCCTCTCTTTCAGCCCCTCTGTTTCTCGCCCTCTGTTTCTCGCCCTCTGTTTCTCGCCCTCTGTTTCTCGCCCACTGTTTCAGCCCCTCTGTTTCAGCCCCACTGTATCAGCCCATCTGTTTCAGCCCCTCTGTTTCAGCCCCTCTGTTTCAGCCCCTCTGTTTCAGCCCCTCTGTTTCTCGCCCTCTGTTTCTCTTTCTCTGTTTCTCGCCCTCTGTTTCATCCCCTCTGTTTCTCGCCCACTGTTTCAGCCCCTCTGTTTCTCGCCATCTGTTTCAGCCCCTCTGTTTCAGCCCCTCTGTTTCTCGCCCTCTGTTTCAGCCCCTCTGTTTCAGCCCCTCTGTTTCAGCTCCTCTGTTTCAGCCCCTCTGTTTCAGCCCCTCTGTTTCTCGCCCTCTGTTTCTCGCCCTCTGTTTCAGCCCCTCTGTTTCAGCCCCTCTGTTTCAGCCCCTCTGTTTCTCGCCCTCTGTTTCTCGCCCTCTGTTTCTCGCCCTCTGTTTCTCGCCCTCTGTTTCTCGCCCTCTGTTTCTCGCCCTCTGTTTCAGCCCCTCTGTTTCAGCCCCTCTGTTTCAGCCCCTCTGTTTCAGCCCCTCTGTTTCAGCCCCTCTGTTTCTCGCCCTCTGTTTCTCGCCCTCTGTTTCAGCCCCTCTGTTTCTCGCTCTCTGTTTCTCGCCCTCTGTTTCTCGCCCTCTGTTTCAGCCCCTCTGTTTCAGCCCCTCTGTTTCAGCCCCTCTGTTTCTCGCCCTCTGTTTCTCGCCCACTGTTTCTCGCCCTCTGTTTCAGCCCCTCTGTTTCAGCCCCTCTGTTTCTCGCCCTCTGTTTCTCGCCCTCTGTTTCTCGCCCTCTGTTTCTCGCTCTTTGTTTCTCGCACTGTGTTTCTCGCACTCTGTTTCAGCCCCTCTGTTTCAGCCCCTCTGTTTCAGCCCCTCTGTTTCAGACCCTCTGTTTCAGCCCCTCTGTTTCAGCCCCTCTGTTTCTCGCCCTCTGTTTCTCGCCCTCTGTTTCTCGGCCTCTGTTTCTCGCTCTCTGTTTCTCGCCCTCTGTTTCCGGCCCTCTGTTTCAGCCCCTCTGTTTCAGCCCCTCTGTTTCAGCACCTCTGTTTCTCGCCCTCTGTTTCTCGCCCACTGTTTCTCGCCCTCTGTTTCAGCCCCTCTGTTTCAGCCCCTCTGTTTCTCGCCCTCTGTTTCAGCCCCTCTGTTTCAGCCCCTCTGTTTCTCGCCCTCTGTTTCATCCCCTCTGTTTCAGCCCCTCTGTTTCAGCTCCTCTGTTTCAGCCCCTCTGTTTCAGCCCCTCTGTTTCTCGCCCTCTGTTTCTCGCCCTCGGTTTCAGCCCCTCTGTTTCTCGCCCTCTGTTTCAGCCCCTCTGTTTCTCGCCCTCTGTTTCAGCCCCTCTGTTTCTGCCCCTCTGTTTCAGCCCCTCTTTTAAAGCCCTTCTGTTTAAGCCCCTCTGTTTCAGCCCCTCTGTTTCTCGCCCTCTGTTTCAGACCCTCTGTTTCAGCCCCTCAGTATCAGCCCCTCTCTTTCAGCCCCACTGTATCAGCCCATCTGTTTCAGCCCCTCTGTTTCAGCCCCTCTGTTTCAGCCCCTCTGTTTCAGCCCCTCTGTTTCTCGCCCTCTGTTTCTCGCCCTCTGTTTCTCGCTCTCTGTTTCTCGCCCTCTGTTTCTCGCCCTCTGTTTCAGCCTCTCTGTTTCAGCCCCTCTGTTTCAGCCCCTCTGTTTCAGCCCCTCTGTTTCTCGCCCTCTGTTTCAGCCCCTCAGTTTCAGCCCCTTTGTTTCAGCCCCTCTGTTTCAGCCCCTCTGTTTCTCGCCCTCTGTTTCTCGCCCTCTGTTTCTCGCCCTCTGTTTCTCGATCTCAGTTTCTCGCCCTCTGTTTCTCGCCCTCTGTTTCAGCCCCTCTGTTTCAGCCCCTCTGTTTCAGCCCCTCTGTTTCTCGCCCTCTGTTTCTCGCCCTCTGTTTCAGCCCCTCTGTTTCTCGCTCTCTGTTTCTCGCCCTCTGTTTCTCGCCCTCTGTTTCAGCCCCTCTGTTTCTGCCCCTCTGTTTCAGCCCCTCTGTTTCAGCCCCTCTGTTTCAGCCCCTCTGTTTCTCGCTCTCTGTTTCTCGCCCTCTGTTTCTCGCCCTCTGTTTCTCGCCCTCTGTTTCTCGCCCTCTGTTTCAGCCCCTCTGTTTCAGCCCCTCTGTTTCTCGCCCTCTGTTTCTCGCCCTCTGTTTCTCGCCCTCAGTTTCAGCCCCTCTGTTTCAGCCCCTTTGTTTCAGCCCCTCTGTTTCAGCCCCTCTGTTTCTCGCCCTCTGTTTCTCGCTCTCTCTTTCTCGCCCTCTGTTTCTCGCCCTCTGTTTCAGCCCCTCTGTTTCAGCCCCTCTGTTTCTCGCCCTCTGTTTCTCGGCAACTGTTTCTCGACCGCTGTTTCATCCCCTCTGTTTCAGCCCCTCTGTTTCTCGCCCTCTGTTTCAGCCCCTCTGTTTCAGCCCCTCTGTTTCAGCCCCTCTGTTTCAGCCCCTCTGTTTCTCGCCCTCTGTTTCTCGCCCTCTGTTTCTCGCCCTCTGTTTCTCGCCCTCTGTTTCAGCCCCTCTGTTTCAGCCCCTCTGTTTCAGCCCCTCTGTTTCTCGCCCTCTGTTTCTCGCCCTCTGTTTCTCGCTCTCTGTTTCTCGCCCTCTGTTTCTCGCCCTCTGTTTCAGCCCCTCTGTTTCAGCTCCTCTGTTCCTCGCTCTCTGTTTCTCGCCCTCTGTTTCAGCCCCTCTGTTTCTCGCCCACTGTTTCAGCCCCTCTGTTTCTCGCCATTAGTTTCAGCACCTCTGTTTCAGCCCCTCTGTTTCTCGCCCTCTGTTTCAGCCTCTCTGTTTCAGCCCCTATGTTTCAGGTCCTCTGTTTCAGCACCTCTGTTTCTCGCCCTTTGTTTCTCGCCCTCTGTTTCAAACCCTCTGTTTCTCGCCCTCTGTTTCAGCCCCGCTGTTTCAGTCCCTCTGTTTCAGCCCCTCTGTTTCCGCCCCTCTGTTTCAGCCCCTCTGTTTCAGCCCCTCTGTTTCAGCCCCTCTGTTTCTCGCCCTCTGTTTCAGCCCCTCTGTTTCAGCCCCTCTGTTTCAGCCACTCTGTTTCAGCCCCTTTGTTTCTCGCCCTCTGTTTCTCGCCCTCTGTTTCTCGCCCTCTGTTTCAGCCCCTCTGTGTCAGCCCCTCTGTTTCAGCCCCTCTGTTTCTCGCCCTCTGTTTCTCGCCCTCTGTTTCTCGCCCTCTGTTTCTCGCTCTTTGTTTCTCGCCCTCTGTTTCTCGCCCTCTGTTTCAGCCCCTCTGTTTCAGCCCCTCTGTTTCAGCCCCTCTGTTTCATCCCCTCTGTTTCAGCCCCTCTGTTTCAGCCCCTCTGTTTCTCGCCCTCTGTTTCTCGCCCTCTGTTTCTCGCCCTCTGTTTCTCGCTCTCTGTTTCTCGCCCTCTGTTTCTCGCCCTCTGTTTCAGCCCCTCTGTTTCAGCCCCTCTGTTTCAGCCCCTCTGTTTCTCGCCCTCTGTTTCTCGCCCACTGTTTCTCGCCCTCTGTTTCAGCCCTTCTGTTTCAGCCCCTCTGTTTCTCGCCCACTGTTTCAGCCCCTCTGTTTCAGCCCCTCTGTTTCTCGCCCTCTGTTTCATCCCCGCGGTTTCAGCCCCTCTGTTTCAGCTCCTCTGTTTCAGCCCCTCTGTTTCTCGCCCTCTGTTTGTCGCCCACTGTTTCTCGCCCTCTGTTTCAGCCCCTCTGTTTCAGCCCCTCTGTTTCAGCCCCTCTGTTTCAGCCCCTCTGTTTCTCGCCCTCTGTTTCTCGCTCTCTCTTTCTCGCCCTCTGTTTCTCGCCCTCTGTTTCAGCACCTCTGTTTCAGCCCCTCTGTTTCAGCCCCTCTGTTTCTCGCCCTCTGTTTCTCGCCCTCTGTTTCTCGCCCTCTGTTTCAGCCCCTCTGTTTCAGCCCCTTTGTTTCAGCCCCTCTGTTTCAGCCCCTCTGTTTCTCGCCCTCTGTTTCAGCCCCTCTGTTTCAGCCCCTCTGTTTCAGCCCCTCTGTTTCAGCCCCTCTGTTTCTCGCCCTCTGTTTCTCGCCCTCTGTTTCTCGCCCTCTGTTTCTCGCCCTCTGTTTCAGCCCCTCTGTTTCAGCCCCTCTGTTTCAGCCCCTCTGTTTCTCGCCCTCTGTTTCTCGCCCTCTGTTTCTGGCTCTCTGTTTCTCGCCCTCTGTTTCTCGCCCTCTGTTTCAGCCCCTCTGTTTCAGCTCCTCTGTTCCTCGCTCTCTGTTTCTCGCCCTCTGTTTCAGCCCCTCTGTTTCTCGCCCACTGTTTCAGCCCCTCTGTTTCTCGCCATCTGTTTCAGCCCCTCTGTTTCAGCCCCTCTGTTTCTCGCCCTCTGTTTCAGCCCCTCTGTTTCAGCCCCTCTGGTTCTCGCCCTCTGTTTCAGCCCCTCTGTTTCAGCACCTCTGTTTCTCGCCCTTTGTTTCTCGCCCTCTGTTTCAGCCCCTCTGTTTCTCGCCCTCTGTTACAGCCCCTGTGTTTCAGTCCCTCTGTTTCAGCCCCTCTGTTTCCGCCCCTCTGTTTCAGCCCCTCTGTTTCAGCCCCTCTGTTTCAGCCCCTCTGTTTCTCGCCCTCTGTTTCAGCCCCTCTGTTTCAGCCCCTCTGTTTCAGCCACTCTGTTTCAGCCCCTCTGTTTCTCGCCCTCTGTTTCTCGCCCTCTGTTTCTCGCCCTCTGTTTCAGCCCCTCTGTTTCAGCCCCTCTGTTTCAGCCACTCTGGTTCTCGCCCTCTGTTTCTCGCCCTCTGTTTCTCGCCCTCTGTTTCTCGCTCTTTGTTTCTCGCCCTCTGTTTCTCGCCCTCTGTTTCAGCCCCTCTGTTAGAGCCCCTCTGTTTCAGCCCCTCTGTTTCATCCCCTCTGTTTCAGCCCCTCTGTTTCAGCCCCTCTGTTTCTCGCCCTCTGTTTCTCGTCCTCTGTTTCTCGCCCTCTGTTTCTCGCTCTCTGTTTCTCGCCCTCTGTTTCTCGCCCTCTGTTTCAGCCCCTCTGTTTCAGCCCCTCTGTTTCAGCCCCTCTGTTTCATCCCCTCTGTTTCAGCCCCTCTGTTTCTCGCCCTCTGTTTCTCGCCCTCTGTTTCAGCCCCTCTGTTTCAGCCCCTCTGTTTCAGCCCCTCTGTTTCAGCCCCTCTGTTTCTCGCCCTCTGTTTCTCGCCCTCTGTTTCTCGCCCTCTGTTTCTCGCTCTCTATTTCTCGCCCTCTGTTTCAGCCCCTCTGTTTCTCGCCCACTGTTTCAGCCCCTCTGTTTCTCGCCATCTGTTTCAGCCCCTCTGTTTCAGCCCCTCTGTTTCTCGCCCTCTGTTTCAGACCCTCTGTTTCAGCCCCTCTGTTTCAGCCCCTCTGTTTCAGCACCTCTGTTTCTCGCCCTTTGTTTCTCGCCCTCTGTTTCAGCCCCTCTGTTTCTCGCCCTCTGTTTCAGCCACTCTGTTTCTCGCACTCTGTTTCAGCCCCTCTGTTTCAACCCCTCTGTTTCTCGCCCTCTGTTTCAGCCCCTCTGTTTCAGCCCCTCTGTATCAGCCCCTCTGTTTCAGCCCCTCTGTTTCTCGCCCTCTGTTTCTCGCCCTCTGTTTCAGCCCCTCTGTTTCAGCCCCTCTGTTTCAGCCCCTCTGTTTCAGCCCCTCTGTTTCAGCCCCTCTGATTCTCGCCCTCTGTTTCTCGCCCTCTGTTTCTCGCCCTCTGTTTCTCGCTCTCTGTTTGTCGCCCTCTGTTTCTCGCCCTCTGTTTCAGCCCCTCTGTTTCAGCCCCTCTGTTTCAGCCCCTCTGTTTCAGCCCCTCTGTTTCAGCCCCTCTGTTTCAGCCCCTCTGTTTCTCGCCCTCTGTTTCTCGCCCTCTGTTTCTCGCCCTCTGTTTCTCGCCCTCTGTTTCAGCCCCTCTGTTTCAGCCCCTCTGTTTCAGCCCCTCTGTTTCTCGCCCTCTGTTTCTCGCCCTCTGTTTCTCGCTCTCTGTTTCTCGCCCTCTGTTTCTCGCCCTCTGTTTCAGCCCCTCTGTTTCAGCTCCTCTGTTCCTCGCTCTCTGTTTCTCGCCCTCTGTTTCAGCCCCTCTGTTTCTCGCCCACTGTTTCAGCCCCTCTGTTTCTCGCCATTAGTTTCAGCCCCTCTGTTTCAGCCCCTCTGTTTCTCGCCCTCTGTTTCAGCCTCTCTGTTTCAGCCCCTATGTTTCAGGTCCTCTGTTTCAGCACCTCTGTTTCTCGCCCTTTGTTTCTCGCCCTCTGTTTCAAACCCTCTGTTTCTCGCCCTCTGTTTCAGCCCCGCTGTTTCAGTCCCTCTGTTTCAGCCCCTCTGTTTCCGCCCCTCTGTTTCAGCCCCTCTGTTTCAGCCCCTCTGTTTCAGCCCCTCTGTTTCTCGCCCTCTGTTTCAGCCCCTCTGTTTCAGCCCCTCTGTTTCAGCCACTCTGTTTCAGCCCCTTTGTTTCTCGCCCTCTGTTTCTCGCCCTCTGTTTCTCGCCCTCTGTTTCAGCCCCTCTGTGTCAGCCCCTCTGTTTCAGCCCCTCTGTTTCTCGCCCTCTGTTTCTCGCCCTCTGTTTCTCGCCCTCTGTTTCTCGCTCTTTGTTTCTCGCCCTCTGTTTCTCGCCCTCTGTTTCAGCCCCTCTGTTTCAGCCCCTCTGTTTCAGCCCCTCTGTTTCATCCCCTCTGTTTCAGCCCCTCTGTTTCAGCCCCTCTGTTTCTCGCCCTCTGTTTCTCGCCCTCTGTTTCTCGCCCTCTGTTTCTCGCTCTCTGTTTCTCGCCCTCTGTTTCTCGCCCTCTGTTTCAGCCCCTCTGTTTCAGCCCCTCAGTTTCAGCCCCTCTGTTTCTCGCCCTCTGTTTCTCGCCCACTGTTTCTCGCCCTCTGTTTCAGCCCTTCTGTTTCAGCCCCTCTGTTTCTCGCCCACTGTTTCAGCCCCTCTGTTTCAGCCCCTCTGTTTCTCGCCCTCTGTTTCATCCCCGCGGTTTCAGCCCCTCTGTTTCAGCTCCTCTGTTTCAGCCCCTCTGTTTCTCGCCCTCTGTTTGTCGCCCACTGTTTCTCGCCCTCTGTTTCAGCCCCTCTGTTTCAGCCCCTCTGTTTCAGCCCCTCTGTTTCAGCCCCTCTGTTTCTCGCCCTCTGTTTCTCGCTCTCTCTTTCTCGCCCTCTGTTTCTCGCCCTCTGTTTCAGCACCTCTGTTTCAGCCCCTCTGTTTCAGCCCCTCTGTTTCTCGCCCTCTGTTTCTCGCCCTCTGTTTCTCGCCCTCTGTTTCAGCCCCTCTGTTTCAGCCCCTTTGTTTCAGCCCCTCTGTTTCAGCCCCTCTGTTTCTCGCCCTCTGTTTCAGCCCCTCTGTTTCAGCCCCTCTGTTTCAGCCCCTCTGTTTCAGCCCCTCTGTTTCTCGCCCTCTGTTTCTCGCCCTCTGTTTCTCGCCCTCTGTTTCTCGCCCTCTGTTTCAGCCCCTCTGTTTCAGCCCCTCTGTTTCAGCCCCTCTGTTTCTCGCCCTCTGTTTCTCGCCCTCTGTTTCTCGCTCTCTGTTTCTCGCCCTCTGTTTCTCGCCCTCTGTTTCAGCCCCTCTGTTTCAGCTCCTCTGTTCCTCGCTCTCTGTTTCTCGCCCTCTGTTTCAGCCCCTCTGTTTCTCGCCCACTGTTTCAGCCCCTCTGTTTCTCGCCATCTGTTTCAGCCCCTCTGTTTCAGCCCCTCTGTTTCTCGCCCTCTGTTTCAGCCCCTCTGTTTCAGCCCCTCTGGTTCTCGCCCTCTGTTTCAGCCCCTCTGTTTCTGCACCTCTGTTTCTCGCCCTTTGTTTCTCGCCCTCTGTTTCAGCCCCTCTGTTTCTCGCCCTCTGTTACAGCCCCTGTGTTTCAGTCCCTCTGTTTCAGCCCCTCTGTTTCCGCCCCTCTGTTTCAGCCCCTCTGTTTCAGCCCCTCTGTTTCAGCCCCTCTGTTTCTCGCCCTCTGTTTCAGCCCCTCTGTTTCAGCCCCTCTGTTTCAGCCACTCTGTTTCAGCCCCTCTGTTTCTCGCCCTCTGTTTCTCGCCCTCTGTTTCTCGCCCTCTGTTTCAGCCCCTCTGTTTCAGCCCCTCTGTTTCAGCCACTCTGGTTCTCGCCCTCTGTTTCTCGCCCTCTGTTTCTCGCCCTCTGTTTCTCGCTCTTTGTTTCTCGCCCTCTGTTTCTCGCCCTCTGTTTCAGCCCCTCTGTTAGAGCCCCTCTGTTTCAGCCCCTCTGTTTCATCCCCTCTGTTTCAGCCCCTCTGTTTCAGCCCCTCTGTTTCTCGCCCTCTGTTTCTCGTCCTCTGTTTCTCGCCCTCTGTTTCTTGCTCTCTGTTTCTCGCCCTCTGTTTCTCGCCCTCTGTTTCAGCCCCTCTGTTTCAGCCCCTCTGTTTCAGCCCCTCTGTTTCATCCCCTCTGTTTCAGCCCCTCTGTTTCTCGCCCTCTGTTTCTCGCCCTCTGTTTCAGCCCCTCTGTTTCAGCCCCTCTGTTTCAGCCCCTCTGTTTCAGCCCCTCTGTTTCTCGCCCTCTGTTTCTCGCCCTCTGTTTCTCGCCCTCTGTTTCTCGCTCTCTATTTCTCGCCCTCTGTTTCAGCCCCTCTGTTTCTCGCCCACTGTTTCAGCCCCTCTGTTTCTCGCCATCTGTTTCAGCCCCTCTGTTTCAGCCCCTCTGTTTCTCGCCCTCTGTTTCAGACCCTCTGTTTCAGCCCCTCTGTTTCAGCCCCTCTGTTTCAGCACCTCTGTTTCTCGCCCTTTGTTTCTCGCCCTCTGTTTCAGCCCCTCTGTTTCTCGCCCTCTGTTTCAGCCACTCTGTTTCTCGCACTCTGTTTCAGCCCCTCTGTTTCAACCCCTCTGTTTCTCGCCCTCTGTTTCAGCCCCTCTGTTTCAGCCCCTCTGTATCAGCCCCTCTGTTTCAGCCCCTCTGTTTCTCGCCCTCTGTTTCTCGCCCTCTGTTTCAGCCCCTCTGTTTCAGCCCCTCTGTTTCAGCCCCTCTGTTTCAGCCCCTCTGTTTCAGCCCCTCTGATTCTCGCCCTCTGTTTCTCGCCCTCTGTTTCTCGCCCTCTGTTTCTCGCTCTCTGTTTGTCGCCCTCTGTTTCTCGCCCTCTGTTTCAGCCCCTCTGTTTCAGCCCCTCTGTTTCAGCCCCTCTGTTTCAGCCCCTCTGTTTCTCGCCCTCTGTTTCTCGCCCTCTGTTTCTTGCCCTCTGTTTCTCGCTCTCTGTTTCTCGCCCTCTGTTTCTCGCCCTCTGTTTCAGCACCTCTGTTTCAACCCCTCTGTTTCAGCCCCTCTGTTTCTCGCCCTCTGTTTCTCGCCCTCTGTTTCTCGCCCTCTGTTTCAGCCCCTCTGTTTCAGCCCCTCTGTTTCAGCCCCTCTGTTTCAGCCCCTCTGTTTCTCGCCCTCTGTTTCTCGCCCTCTGTTTCTCGCCCTCTGTTTCTCGCTCTCTGTTTCTCGCCCTCTGTTTCAGCCCCTCTGTTTCTCGCCCACTGTTTCAGCCCCTCTGTTTCTCGCCATCTGTTTCAGACCCTCTGTTTCAGCCCCTCTATTTCTCGCCCTCTGTTTCAGACCCTCTGTTTCAGCCCCTCTGTTTCAGCCCCTCTGTTTCAGCCCCTCTGTTTCAGCCCCTCTGTTTCTCGCCCTCTGTTTCAGCCACTCTGTTTCTAGCACTCTGTTTCAGCCCCTCTGTTTCAACCCCTCTGTTTCTCGCCCTCTGTTTCAGCCCCTCTTTTTCAGCCCCTCTGTATCAGCCCCTCTGTTTCAGCCCCTCTGTTTCTCGCCCTCTGTTTCTCGCCCTCTGTTTCAGCCCCTCTGTTTCAGCCCCTCTGTTTCAGCCCCTCTGTTTCAGCCCCTCTGTTTCAGCCCCTCTGATTCTCGCCCTCTGTTTCTCGCCCTCTGTTTCTCGCCCTCTGTTTCTCGCTCTCTGTTTGTCGCCCTCTGTTTCTCGCCCTCTGGTTCAGCCCCTCTGTTTCTGCCCCTCTGTTTCAGCCCCTCTGTTTCAGCCCCTCTGTTTCTCGCCCTCTGTTTCTCGCCCTCTGTTTCTTGCCCTCTGTTTCTCGCTCTCTGTTTCTCGCCCTCTGTTTCTCGCCCTCTGTTTCAGCACCTCTGTTTCAGCCCCTCTGTTTCAGCCCCTCTGTTTCTCGCCCTCTGTTTCTCGCCCTCTGTTTCTCGCCCTCAGTTTCAGCCCAACTGTTTCAGCCCCTTTGTTTCAGTCCCTCTGTTTCAGCCCCTCTGTTTCTCGCCCACTGTTTCTCGCCCTCTGTTTCAGTCCCTCTGTTTCAGCCCCTCTGTTTCAGCCCCTCTGTTTCAGCCCCTCTGTTTCAGCACCTCTGTTTCAGCCCCTCTGTTTCTCGCCCTCTGTTTCTCGACCTCTGTTTCTCGCCCTCTGTTTCTCGCCCTCTGTTTCAGCCCCTCTGTTTCAGCCCCTCTGTTTCAGCCCCTCTGTTTCTCGCCCTCTGTTTCTCGCCCTCTGTTTCAGCCCCTCTGTTTCTGCCCCTCAGTTCCAGCCCCTCTGTTTCTTGCCCTCTGTTTCAGCACCTCTGTTTCTCGCCCTCTCTTTCAGCCCCTCTCTTTCTCGCCCTCTGTTGCAGGCCCTCTGTTTCAGCCCGTCTGTTTCAGCCCCTCTGTTACAGCCCCTCTGTTTCTCGCCATCTGTTTCAGCCCCTCTGTTTCTCGCCCTCTGTTTCCGCCCCTCTGTTTCTCGCCCTCTGTTGCAGACCCTCTGTTTCAGACCCTCTGTTTCAGCCCCTCTGTTTCAGCTCCTCTGTTTCAGACCCTCTGTTTCTCGCCTTCTGTTTCTCGCCCTCTGTTTCAGCCCCTCTGTTTCAGCCCCTCTGTTTTAGCCCCTCTGTTTCACGCCCTCTGTTTGAGCCCCTCTGTTTCAGCCCCTCTGTTTCAGCCCCTCTGTTTCAGGCCCACTGTTTCAGACCCTCTGTTTCTCGCCATCTGTTTCAGCCCCTCTGTTTCAGCCCCTCTGTTTCTCGCCCTCTGTTTCAGCCCCTCTGTTTCAGCCCCTCTGTTTCAGCCCCTCTTTTTCAGCCCCTCTGTTTCTCGCCCTCTGTTTCTCGCCGTCTGTTTCTCGCTCTCTGTTTCTCGCCCTCTGTTTCTCGCCCTCTGTTTCAGCCCCTCTGTTTCAGCCACTCTGTTTCATCTCCTCTGTTTCTCGCCCTCTGTTTCTCGCCCACTGTTTCTCGCCCTCTGTTTCAGCCCCTCTGTTTCAGCCCCTCTGTTTCAGCCCCTCTGTTTCAGCCCCTCTGTTTCTCGCCCTCTGTTTCTCGCTCTCTCTTTCTCGCCCTCTGTTTCTCGCCCTCTGTTTCAGCACCTCTGTTTCAGCCCCTCAGTTTCAGCCCCTCTGTTTCTCGCCCTCTGTTTCTCGCCCTCTGTTTCTCGCCCTCTGTTTCAGCCCCTCTGTTTCAGCCCCTTTGTTTCAGCCCCTCTGTTTCTCGCCCTCTGTTTCAGCCCCTCTGTTTCAGCCCCTCTGTTTCAGCCCCTCTGTTTCAGCCCCTCTGTTTCTCGCCCTCTGTTTCTCGCCCTCTGTTTCTCGCCCTCTGTTTCTCGCCCTCTGTTTCAGCCCCTCTGTTTCAGCCCCTCTGTTTCAGCCCCTCTGTTTCTCGCCCTCTGTTTCTCGCCCTCTGTTTCTCTCTCTCTGTTTCTCGCCCTCTGTTTCTCGCCCTCTGTTTCAGCCCCTCTGTTTCAGCTCCTCTGTTCCTCGCTCTCTGTTTCTCGCCCTCTGTTTCAGCCCCTCTGTTTCTCGCCCACTGTTTCAGCCCCTCTGTTTCTCGCCATCTGTTTCAGCCCCTCTGTTTCAGCCCCTCTGTTTCCCGCCCTCTGTTTCAGCCCCTCTGTTTCAGCCCCTCTGGTTCTCGCCCTCTGTTTCAGCCGCTCTGTTTCAGCACCTCTGTCTCTCGCCCTTTGTTTCTCGCCCTCTGTTTCAGCCCCTCTGTTTCTCGCCCTCTGTTACAGCCCCTCTGTTTCAGTCCCTCTGTTTCAGCCCCTCTGTTTCCGCCCCTCTGTTTCAGCCCCTCTGTTTCAGCCCCTCTGTTTCAGCCCCTCTGTTTCTCGCCCACTGTTTCAGCCCCTCTGTTTCAGCCCCTCTGTTTCAGCCACTCTGTTTCAGCCCCTCTGTTTCTCGCCCTCTGTTTCTCGCCCTCTGTTTCTCGCCCTCTGTTTCAGCCCCTCTGTTTCAGTTCCTCTGTTTCAGCCCCTCTGGTTCTCGCCCTCTGTTTCTCGCCCTCTGTTTCTCGCCCTCTGTTTCTCGCTCTTTGTTTCTCGCCCTCTGTTTCTCGCCCTCTGTTTCAGCCCCTCTGTTTCAGCCCCTCTGTTTCAGCCCCTCTGTTTCATCCCCTCTGTTTCAGCCCCTCTGTTTCAGCCCCTCTGTTTCTCGCCCTCTGTTTCTCGCCCTCTGTTTCTCGCCCTTGGTTTCTCGCTCTCTTTTTCTCGCCCTCTGTTTCTCGCCCTCTGTTTCAGCCCCTCTGTTTCAGCCCCTCTGTTTCAGCCCCTCTGTTTCTCGCCCTCTGTTTCTCGCCCACTGTTTCTCGCCCTCTGTTTCAGCCCCTCTGTTTCAGCCCCTCTGTTTCAGCCCCTCTGTTTCAGGCCCTCTGTTTCAGCCCCACTGTTTCTCGCCCTCTGTTTCAGCCCTTCTGTTTCAGCCCCTCTGTTTCTCGCCCACTGTTTCAGCCCCTCTGTTTCAGCCCCTCTGTTTCTCGCCCTCTGTTTCATCCCCGCGGTTTCAGCCCCTCTGTTTCAGCTCCTCTGTTTCAGCCCCTCTGTTTCTCGCCCTCTGTTTGTCGCCCACTGTTTCTCGCCCTCTGTTTCAGCCCCTCTGTTTCAGCCCCTCTGTTTCAGCCCCTCTGTTTCAGCCCCTCTGTTTCTCGCCCTCTGTTTCTCGCTCTCTCTTTCTCGCCCTCTGTTTCTCGCCCTCTGTTTCAGCACCTCTGTTTCAGCCCCTCTGTTTCAGCCCCTCTGTTTCTCGCCCTCTGTTTCTCGCCCTCTGTTTCTCGCCCTCTGTTTCAGCCCCTCTGTTTCAGCCCCTTTGTTTCAGCCCCTCTGTTTCAGCCCCTCTGTTTCTCGCCCTCTGTTTCAGCCCCTCTGTTTCAGCCCCTCTGTTTCAGCCCCTCTTTTTCAGCCCCTCTGTTTCTCGCCCTCTGTTTCTCGCCCTCTGTTTCTCGCCCTCTGTTTCTCGCCCTCTGTTTCAGCCCCTCTGTTTCAGCCCCTCTGTTTCAGCCCCTCTGTTTCTCGCCCTCTGTTTCTCGCCCTCTGTTTCTCGCTCTCTGTTTCTCGCCCTCTGTTTCTCGCCCTCTGTTTCAGCCCCTCTGTTTCAGCTCCTCTGTTCCTCGCTCTCTGTTTCTCGCCCTCTGTTTCAGCCCCTCTGTTTCTCGCCCACTGTTTCAGCCCCTCTGTTTCTCGCCATCTGTTTCAGCCCCTCTGTTTCAGCCCCTCTGTTTCTCGCCCTCTGTTTCAGCCCCTCTGTTTCAGCCCCTCTGGTTCTCGCCCTCTGTTTCAGCCCCTCTGTTTCAGCACCTCTGTTTCTCGCCCTTTGTTTCTCGCCCTCTGTTTCAGCCCCTCTGTTTCTCGCCCTCTGTTACAGCCCCTGTGTTTCAGTCCCTCTGTTTCAGCCCCTCTGTTTCCGCCCCTCTGTTTCAGCCCCTCTGTTTCAGCCCCTCTGTTTCAGCCCCTCTGTTTCTCGCCCTCTGTTTCAGCCCCTCTGTTTCAGCCCCTCTGTTTCAGCCACTCTGTTTCAGCCCCTCTGTTTCTCGCCCTCTGTTTCTCGCCCTCTGTTTCTCGCCCTCTGTTTCAGCCCCTCTGTTTCATCCCCTCTGTTTCAGCCACTCTGGTTCTCGCCCTCTGTTTCTCGCCCTCTGTTTCTCGCCCTCTGTTTCTCGCTCTTTGTTTCTCGCCCTCTGTTTCTCGCCCTCTGTTTCAGCCCCTCTGTTAGAGCCCCTCTGTTTCAGCCCCTCTGTTTCATCCCGTCTGTTTCAGCCCCTCTGTTTCAGCCCCTCTGTTTCTCGCCCTCTGTTTCTCGTCCTCTGTTTCTCGCCCTCTGTTTCTCGCTCTCTGTTTCTCGCCCTCTGTTTCTCGCCCTCTGTTTCAGCCCCTCTGTTTCAGCCCCTCTGTTTCAGCCTCTCTGTTTCATCCCCTCTGTTTCAGCCCCTCTGTTTCAGCCCCTCTGTATCAGCCCCTCTGTTTCAGCCCCTCTGTTTCTCGCCCTCTGTTTCTCGCCCTCTGTTTCAGCCCCTCTGTTTCAGCCCCTCTGTTTCAGCCCCTCTGTTTCAGCCCCTCTGTTTCTCGCCCTCTGTTTCTCGCCCTCTGTTTCTCGCCCTCTGTTTCTCGCTCTCTATTTCTCGCCCTCTGTTTCAGCCCCTCTGTTTCTCGCCCACTGTTTCAGCCCCTCTGTTTCTCGCCATCTGTTTCAGCCCCTCTGTTTCAGCCCCTCTGTTTCTCGCCCTCTGTTTCAGACCCTCTGTTTCAGCCCCTCTGTTTCAGCCCCTCTGTTTCAGCACCTCTGTTTCTCGCCCTTTGTTTCTCGCCCTCTGTTTCAGCCCCTCTGTTTCTCGCCCTCTGTTTCAGCCACTCTGTTTCTCGCACTCTGTTTCAGCCCCTCTGTTTCAACCCCTCTGTTTCTCGCCATCTGTTTCAGCCCCTCTGTTTCAGCCCCTCTGTATCAGCCCCTCTGTTTCAGCCCCTCTGTTTCTCGCCCTCTGTTTCTCGCCCTCTGTTTCAGCCCCTCTGTTTCAGCCCCTCTGTTTCAGCCCCTCTGTTTCAGCCCCTCTGTTTCAGCCCCTCTGATTCTCGCCCTCTGTTTCTCGCCCTCTGTTTCTCGCCCTCTGTTTCTCGCTCTCTGTTTGTCGCCCTCTGTTTCTCGCCCTCTGTTTCAGCCCCTCTGTTTCAGCCCCTCTGTTTCAGCCCCTCTGTTTCAGCCCCTCTGTTTCTCGCCCTCTGTTTCTCGCCCTCTGTTTCTTGCCCTCTGTTTCTCGCTCTCTGTTTCTCGCCCTCTGTTTCTCGCCCTCTGTTTCAGCACCTCTGTTTCAGCCCCTCTGTTTCAGCCCCTCTGTTTCTCGCCCTCTGTTTCTCGCCCTCTGTTTCTCGCCCTCTGTTTCAGCCCCTCTGTTTCAGCCCCTCTGTTTCAGCCCCTCTGTTTCAGCCCCTCTGTTTCTCGCCCTCTGTTTCTCGCCCTCTGTTTCTCGCCCTCTGTTTCTCGCTCTCTGTTTCTCGCCCTCTGTTTCAGCCCCTCTGTTTCTCGCCCACTGTTTCAGCCCCTCTGTTTCTCGCCATCTGTTTCAGACCCTCTGTTTCAGCCCCTCTATTTCTCGCCCTCTGTTTCAGACCCTCTGTTTCAGCCCCTCTGTTTCAGCCCCTCTGTTTCAGCCCCTCTGTTTCAGCCCCTCTGTTTCTCGCCCTCTGTTTCTCGCCCACTGTTTCTCGCCCTCTGTTTCAGCCCCTCTGTTTCAGCCCCTCTGTTTCAGCCCCTCTGTTTCAGGCCCTCTGTTTCAGCCCCACTGTTTCTCGCCCTCTGTTTCAGCCCTTCTGTTTCAGCCCCTCTGTTTCTCGCCCACTGTTTCAGCCCCTCTGTTTCAGCCCCTCTGTTTCTCGCCCTCTGTTTCATCCCCGCGGTTTCAGCCCCTCTGTTTCAGCTCCTCTGTTTCAGCCCCTCTGTTTCTCGCCCTCTGTTTGTCGCCCACTGTTTCTCGCCCTCTGTTTCAGCCCCTCTGTTTCAGCCCCTCTGTTTCAGCCCCTCTGTTTCAGCCCCTCTGTTTCTCGCCCTCTGTTTCTCGCTCTCTCTTTCTCGCCCTCTGTTTCTCGCCCTCTGTTTCAGCACCTCTGTTTCAGCCCCTCTGTTTCAGCCCCTCTGTTTCTCGCCCTCTGTTTCTCGCCCTCTGTTTCTCGCCCTCTGTTTCAGCCCCTCTGTTTCAGCCCCTTTGTTTCAGCCCCTCTGTTTCAGCCCCTCTGTTTCTCGCCCTCTGTTTCAGCCCCTCTGTTTCAGCCCCTCTGTTTCAGCCCCTCTTTTTCAGCCCCTCTGTTTCTCGCCCTCTGTTTCTCGCCCTCTGTTTCTCGCCCTCTGTTTCTCGCCCTCTGTTTCAGCCCCTCTGTTTCAGCCCCTCTGTTTCAGCCCCTCTGTTTCTCGCCCTCTGTTTCTCGCCCTCTGTTTCTCGCTCTCTGTTTCTCGCCCTCTGTTTCTCGCCCTCTGTTTCAGCCCCTCTGTTTCAGCTCCTCTGTTCCTCGCTCTCTGTTTCTCGCCCTCTGTTTCAGCCCCTCTGTTTCTCGCCCACTGTTTCAGCCCCTCTGTTTCTCGCCATCTGTTTCAGCCCCTCTGTTTCAGCCCCTCTGTTTCTCGCCCTCTGTTTCAGCCCCTCTGTTTCAGCCCCTCTGGTTCTCGCCCTCTGTTTCAGCCGCTCTGTTTCAGCACCTCTGTTTCTCGCCCTTTGTTTCTCGCCCTCTGTTTCAGCCCCTCTGTTTCTCGCCCTCTGTTACAGCCCCTGTGTTTCAGTCCCTCTGTTTCAGCCCCTCTGTTTCCGCCCCTCTGTTTCAGCCCCTCTGTTTCAGCCCCTCTGTTTCAGCCCCTCTGTTTCTCGCCCTCTGTTTCAGCCCCTCTGTTTCAGCCCCTCTGTTTCAGCCACTCTGTTTCAGCCCCTCTGTTTCTCGCCCTCTGTTTCTCGCCCTCTGTTTCTCGCCCTCTGTTTCAGCCCCTCTGTTTCATCCCCTCTGTTTCAGCCACTCTGGTTCTCGCCCTCTGTTTCTCGCCCTCTGTTTCTCGCCCTCTGTTTCTCGCTCTTTGTTTCTCGCCCTCTGTTTTTCGCCCTCTGTTTCAGCCCCTCTGTTAGAGCCCCTCTGTTTCAGCCCCTCTGTTTCATCCCGTCTGTTTCAGCCCCTCTGTTTCAGCCCCTCTGTTTCTCGCCCTCTGTTTCTCGTCCTCTGTTTCTCGCCCTCTGTTTCTCGCTCTCTGTTTCTCGCCCTCTGTTTCTCGCCCTCTGTTTCAGCCCCTCTGTTTCAGCCCCTCTGTTTCAGCCTCTCTGTTTCATCCCCTCTGTTTCAGCCCCTCTGTTTCAGCCCCTCTGTATCAGCCCCTCTGTTTCAGCCCCTCTGTTTCTCGCCCTCTGTTTCTCGCCCTCTGTTTCAGCCCCTCTGTTTCAGCCCCTCTGTTTCAGCCCCTCTGTTTCAGCCCCTCTGTTTCTCGCCCTCTGTTTCTCGCCCTCTGTTTCTCGCCCTCTGTTTCTCGCTCTCTATTTCTCGCCCTCTGTTTCAGCCCCTCTGTTTCTCGCCCACTGTTTCAGCCCCTCTGTTTCTCGCCATCTGTTTCAGCCCCTCTGTTTCAGCCCCTCTGTTTCTCGCCCTCTGTTTCAGACCCTCTGTTTCAGCCCCTCTGTTTCAGCCCCTCTGTTTCAGCACCTCTGTTTCTCGCCCTTTGTTTCTCGCCCTCTGTTTCAGCCCCTCTGTTTCTCGCCCTCTGTTTCAGCCACTCTGTTTCTCGCACTCTGTTTCAGCCCCTCTGTTTCAACCCCTCTGTTTCTCGCCCTCTGTTTCAGCCCCTCTGTTTCAGCCCCTCTGTATCAGCCCCTCTGTTTCAGCCCCTCTGTTTCTCGCCCTCTGTTTCTCGCCCTCTGTTTCAGCCCCTCTGTTTCAGCCCCTCTGTTTCAGCCCCTCTGTTTCAGCCCCTCTGTTTCAGCCCCTCTGATTCTCGCCCTCTGTTTCTCGCCCTCTGTTTCTCGCCCTCTGTTTCTCGCTCTCTGTTTGTCGCCCTCTGTTTCTCGCCCTCTGTTTCAGCCCCTCTGTTTCAGCCCCTCTGTTTCAGCCCCTCTGTTTCAGCCCCTCTGTTTCTCGCCCTCTGTTTCTCGCCCTCTGTTTCTTGCCCTCTGTTTCTCGCTCTCTGTTTCTCGCCCTCTGTTTCTCGCCCTCTGTTTCAGCACCTCTGTTTCAGCCCCTCTGTTTCAGCCCCTCTGTTTCTCGCCCTCTGTTTCTCGCCCTCTGTTTCTCGCCCTCTGTTTCAGCCCCTCTGTTTCAGCCCCTCTGTTTCAGCCCCTCTGTTTCAGCCCCTCTGTTTCTCGCCCTCTGTTTCTCGCCCTCTGTTTCTCGCCCTCTGTTTCTCGCTCTCTGTTTCTCGCCCTCTGTTTCAGCCCCTCTGTTTCTCGCCCACTGTTTCAGCCCCTCTGTTTCTCGCCATCTGTTTCAGACCCTCTGTTTCAGCCCCTCTATTTCTCGCCCTCTGTTTCAGACCCTCTGTTTCAGCCCCTCTGTTTCAGCCCCTCTGTTTCAGCCCCTCTGTTTCAGCCCCTCTGTTTCTCGCCCTCTGTTTCAGCCACTCTGTTTCTAGCACTCTGTTTCAGCCCCTCTGTTTCAACCCCTCTGTTTCTCGCCCTCTGTTTCAGCCCCTCTGTTTCAGCCCCTCTGTATCAGCCCCTCTGTTTCAGCCCCTCTGTTTCTCGCCCTCTGTTTCTCGCCCTCTGTTTCAGCCCCTCTGTTTCAGCCCCTCTGTTTCAGCCCCTCTGTTTCAGCCCCTCTGTTTCAGCCCCTCTGATTCTCGCCCTCTGTTTCTCGCCCTCTGTTTCTCGCCCTCTGTTTCTCGCTCTCTGTTTGTCGCCCTCTGTTTCTCGCCCTCTGTTTCAGCCCCTCTGTTTCTGCCCCTCTGTTTCAGCCCCTCTGTTTCAGCCCCTCTGTTTCTCGCCCTCTGTTTCTCGCCCTCTGTTTCTTGCCCTCTGTTTCTCGCTCTCTGTTTCTCGCCCTCTGTTTCTCGCCCTCTGTTTCAGCACCTCTGTTTCAGCCCCTCTGTTTCAGCCCCTCTGTTTCTCGCCCTCTGTTTCTCGCCCTCTGTTTCTCGCCCTCAGTTTCAGCCCAACTGTTTCAGCCCCTTTGTTTCAGTCCCTCTGTTTCAGCCCCTCTGTTTCTCGCCCACTGTTTCTCGCCCTCTGTTTCAGTCCCTCTGTTTCAGCCCCTCTGTTTCAGCCCCTCTGTTTCAGCCCCTCTGTTTCAGCACCTCTGTTTCAGCCCCTCTGATTCTCGCCCTCTGTTTCTCGACCTCTGTTTCTCGCCCTCTGTTTCTCGCCCTCTGTTTCAGCCCCTCTGTTTCAGCCCCTCTGTTTCAGCCCCTCTGTTTCTCGCCCTCTGTTTCTCGCCCTCTGTTTCAGCCCCTCTGTTTCTGCCCCTCAGTTCCAGCCCCTCTGTTTCTTGCCCTCTGTTTCAGCACCTCTGTTTCTCGCCCTCTCTTTCAGCCCCTCTCTTTCTCGCCCTCTGTTGCAGGCCCTCTGTTTCAGCCCGTCTGTTTCAGCCCCTCTGTTACAGCCCCTCTGTTTCTCGCCCTCTGTTTCAGCCCCTCTGTTTCTCGCCCTCTGTTTCCGCCCCTCTGTTTCTCGCCCTCTGTTGCAGACCCTCTGTTTCAGACCCTCTGTTTCAGCCCCTCTGTTTCAGCTCCTCTGTTTCAGACCCTCTGTTTCTCGCCTTCTGTTTCTCGCCCTCTGTTTCAGCCCCTCTGTTTCAGCCCCTCTGTTTTAGCCCCTCTGTTTCACGCCCTCTGTTTGAGCCCCTCTGTTTCAGCCCCTCTGTTTCAGCCCCTCTGTTTCAGGCCCACTGTTTCAGACCCTCTGTTTCTCGCCATCTGTTTCAGCCCCTCTGTTTCAGCCCCTCTGTTTCTCGCCCTCTGTTTCAGCCCCTCTGTTTCAGCCCCTCTGTTTCAGCCCCTCTTTTTCAGCCCCTCTGTTTCTCGCCCTCTGTTTCTCGCCGTCTGTTTCTCGCTCTCTGTTTCTCGCCCTCTGTTTCTCGCCCTCTGTTTCAGCCCCTCTGTTTCAGCCACTCTGTTTCATCTCCTCTGTTTCTCGCCCTCTGTTTCTCGCCCACTGTTTCTCGCCCTCTGTTTCAGCCCCTCTGTTTCAGCCCCTCTGTTTCAGCCCCTCTGTTTCAGCCCCTCTGTTTCTCGCCCTCTGTTTCTCGCTCTCTCTTTCTCGCCCTCTGTTTCTCGCCCTCTGTTTCAGCACCTCTGTTTCAGCCCCTCAGTTTCAGCCCCTCTGTTTCTCGCCCTCTGTTTCTCGCCCTCTGTTTCTCGCCCTCTGTTTCAGCCCCTCTGTTTCAGCCCCTTTGTTTCAGCCCCTCTGTTTCTCGCCCTGTTTCAGCCCCTCTGTTTCAGCCCCTCTGTTTCAGCCCCTCTGTTTCAGCCCCTCTGTTTCTCGCCCTCTGTTTCTCGCCCTCTGTTTCTCGCCCTCTGTTTCTCGCCCTCTGTTTCAGCCCCTCTGTTTCAGCCCCTCTGTTTCAGCCCCTCTGTTTCTCGCCCTCTGTTTCTCGCCCTCTGTTTCTCTCTCTCTGTTTCTCGCCCTCTGTTTCTCGCCCTCTGTTTCAGCCCCTCTGTTTCAGCTCCTCTGTTCCTCGCTCTCTGTTTCTCGCCCTCTGTTTCAGCCCCTCTGTTTCTCGCCCACTGTTTCAGCCCCTCTGTTTCTCGCCATCTGTTTCAGCCCCTCTGTTTCAGCCCCTCTGTTTCCCGCCCTCTGTTTCAGCCCCTCTGTTTCAGCCCCTCTGGTTCTCGCCCTCTGTTTCAGCCGCTCTGTTTCAGCACCTCTGTCTCTCGCCCTTTGTTTCTCGCCCTCTGTTTCAGCCCCTCTGTTTCTCGCCCTCTGTTACAGCCCCTCTGTTTCAGTCCCTCTGTTTCAGCCCCTCTGTTTCCGCCCCTCTGTTTCAGCCCCTCTGTTTCAGCCCCTCTGTTTCAGCCCCTCTGTTTCTCGCCCACTGTTTCAGCCCCTCTGTTTCAGCCCCTCTGTTTCAGCCACTCTGTTTCAGCCCCTCTGTTTCTCGCCCTCGGTTTCTCGCCCTCTGTTTCTCGCCCTCTGTTTCAGCCCCTCTGTTTCAGTTCCTCTGTTTCAGCCCCTCTGGTTCTCGCCCTCTGTTTCTCGCCCTCTGTTTCTCGCCCTCTGTTTCTCGCTCTTTGTTTCTCGCCCTCTGTTTCTCGCCCTCTGTTTCAGCCCCTCTGTTTCAGCCCCTCTGTTTCAGCCCCTCTGTTTCATCCCCTCTGTTTCAGCCCCTCTGTTTCAGCCCCTCTGTTTCTCGCCCTCTGTTTCTCGCCCTCTGTTTCTCGCCCTTGGTTTCTCGCTCTCTGTTTCTCGCCCTCTGTATCTCGCCCTCTGTTTCAGCCCCTCTGTTTCAGCCCCTCTGTTTCAGCCCCTCTGTTTCTCGCCCTCTGTTTCTCGCCCACTGTTTCTCGCCCTCTGTTTCAGCCCCTCTGTTTCAGCCCCTCTGTTTCAGCCCCTCTGTTTCAGGCCCTCTGTTTCAGCCCCTCTGTTTCTCGCCTTCTGTTTCATCCCCTCTGTTTCAGCCCCTCTGTTTCAGACCCTCTGTTTCAGCCACTCTGTTTCAGCCCCTCTGTTTCAGCCCCTCTGTTTCAGCACCTCTGTTTCTCGCCCTTTGTTTCTCGCCCTCTGTTTCAGCCCAACTGTTTCTCGCCCTCTGTTTCAGCCCCTCTGTTTCAGCCCCTCTGATTCTCGCCCTCTGTTTCTCGCCCTCTGTTTCTCGCCCTCTGTTTCTCGCTCTCTGTTTGTCGCCCTCTGTTTCTCGCCCTCTGTTTCAGCCCCTTTTTTTCAGCCCCTCTGTTTCAGCCCCTCTGTTTCAGCCCCTCTGTTTCTCGCCCTCTGTTTCTCGCCCTCTGTTTCTTGCCCTCTGTTTCTCGCTCTCTGTTTCTCGCCCTCTGTTTCTCGCCCTCTGTTTCAGCACCTCTGTTTCAGCCCCTCTGTTTCAGCCCCTCTGTTTCTCGCCCTCTGTTTCTCGCCCTCTGTTTCTCGCCCTCTGTTTCAGCCCCTCTGTTTCAGCCCCTCTGTTTCAGCCCCTCTGTTTCAGCCCCTCTGTTTCTCGCCCTCTGTTTCTCGCCCTCTGTTTCTCGCCCTCTGATTCTCGCTCTCTGTTTCTCGCCCTCTGTTTCAGCCCCTCTGTTTCTCGCCCACTGTTTCAGCCCCTCTGTTTCTCGCCATCTGTTTCAGACCCTCTGTTTCAGCCCCTCTGTTTCTCGCCCTCTGTTTCAGACCCTCTGTTTCAGCCCCTCTGTTTCAGCCCCTCTGTTTCAGCCCCTCTGTTTCAGCCCCTCTGTTTCTCGCCCTCTGTTTCAGCCCCTCTGTTTCTCGCACTCTGTTTCAGCCCCTCTGTTTCAACCCCTCTGTTTCTCGCCCTCTGTTTCAGCCCCTCTGTTTCAGCCCCTCTGTATCAGCCCCTCTGTTTCAGCCCCTCTGTTTCTCGCCCTCTGTTTCTCGCCCTCTGTTTCAGCCCCTCTGTTTCAGCCCCTCTGTTTCAGCCCCTCTGTTTCAGCCCCTCTGTTTCAGCCCCTCTGATTCTCGCCCTCTGTTTCTCGCCATCTGTTTCTCGCCCTCTGTTTCTCGCTCTCTGTTTGTCGCCCTCTGTTTCTCGCCCTCTGTTTCAGCCCCTCTGTTTCTGCCCCTCTGTTTCAGCCCCACTGTTTCAGCCCCTCTGTTTCAGCCCCTCTGTTTCTCGCCCTCTGTTTCTCGCCCTCTGTTTCTTGCCCTCTGTTTCTCGCTCTCTGTTTCTCGCCCTCTGTTTCTCGCCCTCTGTTTCAGCACCTCTGTTTCAGCCCCTCTGTTTCAGCCCCTCTGTTTCTCGCCCTCTGTTTCTCGCTCTCTGTTTCTCGCCCTCAGTTTCAGCCCAACTGTTTCAGCCCCTTTGTTTCAGTCCCTCTGTTTCAGCCCCTCTGTTTCTCGCCAACTGTTTCTCGCCCTCTGTTTCAGTCCCTCTGTTTCAGCCCCTCTGTTTCAGCCCCTCTGTTTCAGCACCTCTGTTTCAGCCCCTCTGTTTCTCGCCCTCTGTTTCTCGACCTCTGTTTCTCGCCCTCTGTTTCTCGCCCTCTGTTTCAGCCCCTCTGTTTCAGCCCCTCTGTTTCAGCCCCTCTGTTTCTCGCCCTCTGTTTCTCGCCCTCTGTTTCAGCCCCTCTGTTTCTGCCCCTCAGTTCCAGCCCCTCTGTTTCTTGCCCTCTGTTTCAGCACCTCTGTTTCACGCCCTCTCTTTCAGCCCCTCTCTTTCTCGCCCTCTGTTGCAGGTCCTCTGTTTCAGCCCGTCTGTTTCAGCCCCTCTGTTACAGCCCCTCTGTTTCTCGCCCTCTGTTTCAGCCCCTCTGTTTCTCGCCCTCTGTTTCCGCCCCTCTGCTTCTCGCCCTCTGTTGCAGACCCTCTGTTTCAGACCCTCTGTTTCAGCCCCTCAGTTTCAGCTCCTCTGTTTCAGACCCTCTGTTTCTCGCCTTCTGTTTCTCGCTCTCTGTTTCAGCCCCTCTGTTTCAGCCCCTCTGTTTTAGCCCCTCTGTTTCACGCCCTCTGTTTGAGCCCCTCTGTTTCAGCCCCTCTGTTTCAGGCCCACTGTTTCAGACCCTCTGTTTCTCGCCATCTGTTTCAGCCCCTCTGTTTCAGCCCCTCTGTTTCTTGCCCTCTGTTTCAGCCCCTCTGTTTCAGCCCCTCTGTTTCAGCCCCTCTTTTTCAGCCCCTCTGTTTCTCGCCCTCTGTTTCTCGCCGTCTGTTTCTCGCTCTCTGTTTCTCGCCCTCTGTTTCTCGCCCTCTGTTTCAGCCCCTCTGTTTCAGCCACTCTGTTTCAGCTCCTCTGTTTCTCGCCCTCTGTTTCTCGCCCACTGTTTCTCGCCCTCTGTTTCAGCCCCTCTGTTTCAGCCCCTCTGTTTCAGCCCCTCTGTTTCAGCCCCTCTGTTTCTCGCCCTCTGTTTCTCGCTCTCTCTTTCTCGCCCTCTGTTTCTCGCCCTCTGTTTCAGCACCTCTGTTTCTGCCCCTCAGTTTCAGCCCCTCTGTTTCTCGCCCTCTGTTTCTCGCCCTCTGTTTCTCGCCCTCTGTTTCAGCCCCTCTGTTTCAGCCCCTTTGTTTCAGCCCCTCTGTTTCTCGCCCTCTGTTTCAGCCCCTCTGTTTCAGCCCCTCTGTTTCAGCCCCTGTGTTTCAGCCCCTCTGTTTCTCGCCTCTGTTTCTCGCCCTCTGTTTCTCGCCCTCTGTTTCTCGCCCTCTGTTTCAGCCCCTCTGTTTCAGCCCCTCTGTTTCAGCCCCTCTGTTTCTCGCCCTCTGTTTCTCGCCCTCTGTTTCTCTCTCTCTTTTTCTCGCCCTCTGTTTCTCGCCCTCTGTTTCAGCCCCTCTGTTTCAGCTCCTCTGTTCCTCGCTCTCTGTTTCTCGCCCTCTGTTTCAGCCCCTCTGTTTCTCGCCCACTGTTTCAGCCCCTCTGTTTCTCGCCATCTGTTTCAGCCCCTCTGTTTCAGCCCCTCTGTTTCCCGCCCTCTGTTTCAGCCCCTCTGTTTCAGCCCCTCTGGTTCTCGCCCTCTGTTTCAGCCGCTCTGTTACAGCACCTCTGTCTCTCGCCCTTTGTTTCTCGCCCTCTGTTTCAGCCCCTCTGTTTCTCGCCCTCTGTTACAGCCCCTCTGTTTCAGTCCCTCTGTTTCAGCCCCTCTGTTTCCGCCCCTCTGTTTCAGCCCCTCTGTTTCAGCCCCTCTGTTTCAGCCCCTCTGTTTCTCGCCCACTGTTTCAGCCCCTCTGTTTCAGCCCCTCTGTTTCAGCCACTCTGTTTCAGCCCCTCTGTTTCTCGCCCTCTGTTTCTTGCCCTCTGTTTCTCGCTCTCTGTTTCTCGCCCTCTGTTTCTCGCCCTCTGTTTCAGCACCTCTGTTTCAGCCCCTCTGTTTCAGCCCCTCTGTTTCTCGCCCTCTGTTTCTCGCCCTCTGTTTCTCGCCCTCAGTTTCAGCCCAACTGTTTCAGCCCCTTTGTTTCAGTCCCTCTGTTTCAGCCCCTCTGTTTCTCGCCCACTGTTTCTCGCCCTCTGTTTCAGTCCCTCTGTTTCAGCCCCTCTGTTTCAGCCCCTCTGTTTCAGCCCCTCTGTTTCAGCACCTCTGTTTCAGCCCCTCTGTTTCTCGCCCTCTGTTTCTCGACCTCTGTTTCTCGCCCTCTGTTTCTCGCCCTCTGTTTCAGCCCCTCTGTTTCAGCCCCTCTGTTTCAGCCCCTCTGTTTCTCGCCCTCTGTTTCTCGCCCTCTGTTTCAGCCCCTCTGTTTCTGCCCCTCAGTTCCAGCCCCTCTGTTTCTTGCCCTCTGTTTCAGCACCTCTGTTTCACGCCCTCTCTTTCAGCCCCTCTCTTTCTCGCCCTCTGTTGCAGGTCCTCTGTTTCAGCCCGTCTGTTTCAGCCCCTCTGTTACAGCCCCTCTGTTTCTCGCCCTCTGTTTCAGCCCCTCTGTTTCTCGCCCTCTGTTTCCGCCACTCTGCTTCTCGCCCTCTGTTGCAGACCCTCTGTTTCAGACCCTCTGTTTCAGCCCCTCAGTTTCAGCTCCTCTGTTTCAGACCCTCTGTTTCTCGCCCTCTGTTTCTCGCTCTCTGTTTGTCGCCCTCTGTTTCTCGCCCTCTGTTTCAGCCCCTCTGTTTCTGCCCCTCTGTTTCAGCCCCACTGTTTCAGCCCCTCTGTTTCAGCCCCTCTGTTTCTCGCCCTCTGTTTCTCGCCCTCTGTTTCTTGCCCTCTGTTTCTCGCTCTCTGTTTCTCGCCCTCTGTTTCTCGCCCTCTGTTTCAGCACCTCTGTTTCAGCCCCTCTGTTTCAGCCCCTCTGTTTCTCGCCCTCTGTTTCTCGCTCTCTGTTTCTCGCCCTCAGTTTCAGCCCAACTGTTTCAGCCCCTTTGTTTCAGTCCCTCTGTTTCAGCCCCTCTGTTTCTCGCCAACTGTTTCTCGCCCTCTGTTTCAGTCCCTCTGTTTCAGCCCCTCTGTTTCAGCCCCTCTGTTTCAGCACCTCTGTTTCAGCCCCTCTGTTTCTCGCCCTCTGTTTCTCGACCTCTGTTTCTCGCCCTCTGTTTCTCGCCCTCTGTTTCAGCCCCTCTGTTTCAGCCCCTCTGTTTCAGCCCCTCTGTTTCTCGCCCTCTGTTTCTCGCCCTCTGTTTCAGCCCCTCTGTTTCTGCCCCTCAGTTCCAGCCCCTCTGTTTCTTGCCCTCTGTTTCAGCACCTCTGTTTCACGCCCTCTCTTTCAGCCCCTCTCTTTCTCGCCCTCTGTTGCAGGTCCTCTGTTTCAGCCCGTCTGTTTCAGCCCCTCTGTTACAGCCCCTCTGTTTCTCGTCCTCTGTTTCAGCCCCTCTGTTTCTCGCCCTCTGTTTCCGCCCCTCTGCTTCTCGCCCTCTGTTGCAGACCCTCTGTTTCAGACCCTCTGTTTCAGCCCCTCAGTTTCAGCTCCTCTGTTTCAGACCCTCTGTTTCTCGCCTTCTGTTTCTCGCTCTCTGTTTCAGCCCCTCTGTTTCAGCCCCTCTGTTTTAGCCCCTCTGTTTCACGCCCTCTGTTTGAGCCCCTCTGTTTCAGCCCCTCTGTTTCAGGCCCACTGTTTCAGACCCTCTGTTTCTCGCCATCTGTTTCAGCCCCTCTGTTTCAGCCCCTCTGTTTCTTGCCCTCTGTTTCAGCCCCTCTGTTTCAGCCCCTCTGTTTCAGCGCCTCTTTTTCAGCCCCTCTGTTTCTCGCCCTCTGTTTCTCGCCGTCTGTTTCTCGCTCTCTGTTTCTCGCCCTCTGTTTCTCGCCCTCTGTTTCAGCCCCTCTGTTTCAGCCACTCTGTTTCAGCTCCTCTGTTTCTCGCCCTCTGTTTCTCGCCCACTGTTTCTCGCCCTCTGTTTCAGCCCCTCTGTTTCAGCCCCTCTGTTTCAGCCCCTCTGTTTCAGCCCCTCTGTTTCTCGCCCTCTGTTTCTCGCTCTCTCTTTCTCGCCCTCTGTTTCTCGCCCTCTGTTTCAGCACCTCTGTTTCTGCCCCTCAGTTTCAGCCCCTCTGTTTCTCGCCCTCTGTTTCTCGCCCTCTGTTTCTCGCCCTCTGTTTCAGCCCCTCTGTTTCAGCCCCTTTGTTTCAGCCCCTCTGTTTCTCGCCCTCTGTTTCAGCCCCTCTGTTTCAGCCCCTCTGTTTCAGCCCCTGTGTTTCAGCCCCTCTGTTTCTCGCCTCTGTTTCTCGCCCTCTGTTTCTCGCCCTCTGTTTCTCGCCCTCTGTTTCAGCCCCTCTGTTTCAGCCCCTCTGTTTCAGCCCCTCTGTTTCTCGCCCTCTGTTTCTCGCCCTCTGTTTCTCTCTCTCTTTTTCTCGCCCTCTGTTTCTCGCCCTCTGTTTCAGCCCCTCTGTTTCAGCTCCTCTGTTCCTCGCTCTCTGTTTCTCGCCCTCTGTTTCAGCCCCTCTGTTTCTCGCCCACTGTTTCAGCCCCTCTGTTTCTCGCCATCTGTTTCAGCCCCTCTGTTTCAGCCCCTCTGTTTCCCGCCCTCTGTTTCAGCCCCTCTGTTTCAGCCCCTCTGGTTCTCGCCCTCTGTTTCAGCCGCTCTGTTACAGCACCTCTGTCTCTCGCCCTTTGTTTCTCGCCCTCTGTTTCAGCCCCTCTGTTTCTCGCCCTCTGTTACAGCCCCTCTGTTTCAGTCCCTCTGTTTCAGCCCCTCTGTTTCCGCCCCTCTGTTTCAGCCCCTCTGTTTCAGCCCCTCTGTTTCAGCCCCTCTGTTTCTCGCCCACTGTTTCAGCCCCTCTGTTTCAGCCCCTCTGTTTCAGCCACTCTGTTTCAGCCCCTCTGTTTCTCGCCCTCTGTTTCTTGCCCTCTGTTTCTCGCTCTCTGTTTCTCGCCCTCTGTTTCTCGCCCTCTGTTTCAGCACCTCTGTTTCAGCCCCTCTGTTTCAGCCCCTCTGTTTCTCGCCCTCTGTTTCTCGCCCTCTGTTTCTCGCCCTCAGTTTCAGCCCAACTGTTTCAGCCCCTTTGTTTCAGTCCCTCTGTTTCAGCCCCTCTGTTTCTCGCCCACTGTTTCTCGCCCTCTGTTTCAGTCCCTCTGTTTCAGCCCCTCTGTTTCAGCCCCTCTGTTTCAGCCCCTCTGTTTCAGCACCTCTGTTTCAGCCCCTCTGTTTCTCGCCCTCTGTTTCTCGACCTCTGTTTCTCGCCCTCTGTTTCTCGCCCTCTGTTTCAGCCCCTCTGTTTCAGCCCCTCTGTTTCAGCCCCTCTGTTTCTCGCCCTCTGTTTCTCGCCCTCTGTTTCAGCCCCTCTGTTTCTGCCCCTCAGTTCCAGCCCCTCTGTTTCTTGCCCTCTGTTTCAGCACCTCTGTTTCACGCCCTCTCTTTCAGCCCCTCTCTTTCTCGCCCTCTGTTGCAGGTCCTCTGTTTCAGCCCGTCTGTTTCAGCCCCTCTGTTACAGCCCCTCTGTTTCTCGCCCTCTGTTTCAGCCCCTCTGTTTCTCGCCCTCTGTTTCCGCCACTCTGCTTCTCGCCCTCTGTTGCAGACCCTCTGTTTCAGACCCTCTGTTTCAGCCCCTCAGTTTCAGCTCCTCTGTTTCAGACCCTCTGTTTCTCGCCTTCTGTTTCTCGCCCTCTGTTTCAGCCCCTCTGTTTCAGCCCCTCTGTTTTAGCCCCTCTGTTTCACGCCCTCTGTTTGAGCCCCTCTGTTTCAGCCCCTCTGTTTCAGGCCCACTGTTTCAGACCCTCTGTTTCTCGCCATCTGTTTCAGCCCCTCTGTTTCAGCCCCTCTGTTTCTCGCGCTCTGTTTCAGCCCCTCTGTTTCAGCCCCTCTGTTTCAGCCCCTCTTTTTCAGCCCCTCTGTTTCTCGCCCTCTGTTTCTCGCCCTCTGTTTCTCGCCCTCTGTTTCAGCCCCTCTGTTTCAGCCACTCTGTTTCAGCTCCTCTGTTTCTCGCCCTCTGTTTCTCGCCCACTGTTTCTCGCCCTCTGTTTCAGCCCCTCTGTTTCAGCCCCTCTGTTTCAGCCCCTCTGTTTCAGCCCCTCTGTTTCTCGCCCTCTGTTTCTCGCTCTCTCTTTCTCGCCCTCTGTTTCTCGCCCTCTGTTTCAGCACCTCTGTTTCTGCCCCTCAGTTTCAGCCCCTCTGTTTCTCGCCCTCTGTTTCTCGCCCTCTGTTTCTCGCCCTCTGTTTCAGCCCCTCTGTTTCAGCCCCTTTGTTTCAGCCCCTCTGTTTCTCGCCCTCTGTTTCAGCCCCTCTGTTTCAGCCCCTCTGTTTCAGCCCCTGTGTTTCAGCCCCTCTGTTTCTCGCCTCTGTTTCTCGCCCTCTGTTTCTCGCCCTCTGTTTCTCGCCCTCTGTTTCAGCCCCTCTGTTTCAGCCCCTCTGTTTCAGCCCCTCTGTTTCTCGCCCTCTGTTTCTCGCCCTCTGTTTCTCTCTCTCTTTTTCTCGCCCTCTGTTTCTCGACCTCTGTTTCAGCCCCTCTGTTTCAGCTCCTCTGTTCCTCGCTCTCTGTTTCTCGCCCTCTGTTTCAGCCCCTCTGTTTCTCGCCCACTGTTTCAGCCCCTCTGTTTCTCGCCATCTGTTTCAGCCCCTCTGTTTCAGCCCCTCTGTTTCCCGCCCTCTGTTAAAGCCCCTCTGTTTCAGCCCCTCTGGTTCTCGCCCTCTGTTTCAGCCGCTCTGTTTCAGCACCTCTGTCTCTCGCCCTTTGTTTCTCGCCCTCTGTTTCAGCCCCTCTGTTTCTCGCCCTCTGTTACAGCCCCTCTGTTTCAGTCCCTCTGTTTCAGCCCCTCTGTTTCCGCCCCTCTGTTTCAGCCCCTCTGTTTCAGCCCCTCTGTTTCAGCCCCTCTGTTTCTCGCCCACTGTTTCAGCCCCTCTGTTTCAGCCCCTCTGTTTCAGCCACTCTGTTTCAGCCCCTCTGTTTCTCGCCCTCTGTTTCTCGCCCTCTGTTTCTCGCCCTCTGTTTCAGCCCCTCTGTTTCAGTTCCTCTGTTTCAGCCCCTCTGGTTCTCGCCCTCTGTTTCTCGCCCTCTGTTTCTCGCCCTCTGTTTCTCGCTCTTTGTTTCTCGCCCTCTGTTTCTCGCCCTCTGTTTCAGCCCCTCTGTTTCAGCCCCTCTGTTTCAGCCCCTCTGTTTCATAACCTCTGTTTCAGCCCCTCTGTTTCAGCCCCTCTGTTTCTCGCCCTCTGTTTCTCGCCCTCTGTTTCTCGCCCTCTGTTTCTCGCTCTCTGTTTCTCGCCCTCTGTTTCTCGCCCTCTGTTTCAGCCCCTCTGTTTCAGCCCCTCTGTTTCAGCCCCTCTGTTTCTCGCCCTCTGTTTCTCGCCCACTGTTTCTCGCCCTCTGTTTCAGCCCCTCTGTTTCAGCCCCTCTGTTTCAGCCCCTCTGTTTCAGCCCCTCTGTTTCAGCCCCTCTGTTTCTCGCCTTCTGTTTCATCCCCTCTGTTTCAGCCCCTCAGTTTCAGACCCTCTGTTTCAGCCCCTCTGTTTCAGCCCCTCTGTTTCAGCCCCTCTGTTTCAGCACCTCTGTTTCTCGCCCTTTGTTTCTCGCCCTCTGTTTCAGCCCAACTGTTTCTCGCCCTCTGTTTCAGCCCCTCTGTTTCTCGCACTCTGTTTCAGCCCCTCTGTTTCAGCCCCTCTGTTTCTCGCCCTCTGTTTCAGCCCCTCTGTTTCAGCCCCTCTGTATCAGCCCCTCTGTTTCAGCCCCTCTGTTTCTCGCCCTCTGTTTCTCGCCCTCTGTTTCAGCCCCTCTGTTTCAGCCCCTCTGTTTCAGCCCCTCTGTTTCAGCCTTTCTGTTTCAGCCCCTCTGATTCTCGCCCTTTGTTTCTCGCCCTCTGTTTCTCGCCCTCTGTTTCTCGCTCTCTGTTTCTCGCCCTCTGTTTCTCGCCCTCTGTTTCAGCCCCTCTGTTTCTGCACCTCTGTTTCAGCCCCTCTGTTTCAGCCCCTCTGTTTCAGCCCCTCTGTTTCTCGCCCTCTGTTTGTCGCCCTCTGTTTCTTGCCCTCTGTTTCTCGCTCTCTGTTTCTCGCCCTCTGTTTCTCGCCCTCTGTTTCTCGCCCTCTGTTTCAGCCCCTCTGTTTCAGCCCCTCTGTTTCTCGCCCTCTGTTTCTCGCCCTCTGTTTCTCGCCCTCAGTTTTAGCCCCTCTGTTTCAGCCCCTTTGTTTCAGCCCCTCTGTTTCAGCCCCTCTGTTTCTCGCCCTCTGTTTCTCGCTCTCTCTTTCTCGCCCTCTGTTTCTCGCCCTCTGTTTCAGCCCCTCTGTTTCTCGCCCTCTGTTTCAGCCCCTCTGTTTCTCGCCCTCTGTTTCTCGCCCTCTGTTTCTCGCCCTCTGTTTCTCGCTCTCTGTTTCTCGCCCTCAGTTTCAGCCACTCTGTTTCTCGCCCACTGTTTCAGCCCCTCTGTTTCTCGCCATCTGTTTCAGACCCTCTGTTTCAGCCCCTCTGTTTCAGCCCCTCTGTTTCAGCCCCTCTGTTTCAGCCCCTCTGTTTCTCGCCCTCTGTTTCAGCCACTCTGTTTCTCGCACTCTGTTTCAGCCCCTCTGTTTCAACCCCTCTGTTTCTCGCCCTCTGTTTCAGCCCCTCTGTTTCAGCCCCTCTGTATCAGCCCCTCTGTTTCAGCCCCTCTGTTTCTCGCCCTCTGTTTCTCGCCCTCTGTTTCAGCCCCTCTGTTTCAGCCCCTCTGTTTCAGCCCCTCTGTTTCAGCCCCTCTGATTCTCGCCCTCTGTTTCTCGCCCTCTGTTTCTCGCCCTCTGTTTCTCGCTCTCTGTTTGTCGCCCTCTGTTTCTCGCCCTCTGTTTCAGCCCCTCTGTTTCTGCCCCTCTGTTTCAGCCCCTCTGTTTCAGCCCCTCTGTTTCTCGCCCTCTGTTTCTCGCCCTCTGTTTCTTGCCCTCTGTTTCTCGCTCTCTGTTTCTCGCCCTCTGTTTCTCGCCCTCTGTTTCAGCACCTCTGTTTCAGCCCCTCTGTTTCAGCCCCTCTGTTTCTCGCCCTCTGTTTCTCGCCCTCTGTTTCTCGCCCTCAGTTTCAGCCCAACTGTTTCAGCCCCTTTGTTTCAGTCCCTCTGTTTCAGCCCCTCTGTTTCTCGCCCACTGTTTCTCGCCCTCTGTTTCAGTCCCTCTGTTTCAGCCCCTCTGTTTCAGCCCCTCTGTTTCAGCCCCTCTGTTTCAGCACCTCTGTTTCAGCCCCTCTGTTTCTCGCCCTCTGTTTCTCGACCTCTGTTTCTCGCCCTCTGTTTCTCGCCCTCTGTTTCAGCCCCTCTGTTTCAGCCCCTCTGTTTCAGCCCCTCTGTTTCTCGCCCTCTGTTTCACGCCCTCTGTTTCAGCCCCTCTGTTTCTGCCCCTCAGTTCCAGCCCCTCTGTTTCTTGCCCTCTGTTTCAGCACCTCTGTTTCTCGCCCTCTCTTTCAGCCCCTCTCTTTCTCGCCCTCTGTTGCAGGCCCTCTGTTTCAGCCCGTCTGTTTCAGCCCCTCTGTTACAGCCCCTCTGTTTCTCGCCCTCTGTTTCAGCCCCTCTGTTTCTCGCCCTCTGTTTCCGCCCCTCTGTTTCTCGCCCTCTGTTGCAGACCCTCTGTTTCAGACCCTCTGTTTCAGCCCCTCTGTTTCAGCTCCTCTGTTTCAGACCCTCTGTTTCTCGCCTTCTGTTTCTCGCCCTCTGTTTCAGCCCCTCTGTTTCAGCCCCTCTGTTTTAGCCCCTCTGTTTCACGCCCTCTGTTTGAGCCCCTCTGTTTCAGCCCCTCTGTTTCAGCCCCTCTGTTTCAGGCCCACTGTTTCAGACCCTCTGTTTCTCGCCATCTGTTTCAGCCCCTCTGTTTCAGCCCCTCTGTTTCTCGCCCTCTGTTTCAGCCCCTCTGTTTCAGCCCCTCTGTTTCAGCCCCTCTTTTTCAGCCCCTCTGTTTCTCGCCCTCTGTTTCTCGCCGTCTGTTTCTCGCTCTCTGTTTCTCGCCCTCTGTTTCTCGCCCTCTGTTTCAGCCCCTCTGTTTCAGCCACTCTGTTTCAGCTCCTCTGTTTCTCGCCCTCTGTTTCTCGCCCACTGTTTCTCGCCCTCTGTTTCAGCCCCTCTGTTTCAGCCCCTCTGTTTCAGCCCCTCTGTTTCAGCCCCTCTGTTTCTCGCCCTCTGTTTCTCGCTCTCTCTTTCTCGCCCTCTGTTTCTCGCCCTCTGTTTCAGCACCTCTGTTTCAGCCCCTCAGTTTCAGCCCCTCTGTTTCTCGCCCTCTGTTTCTCGCCCTCTGTTTCTCGCCCTCTGTTTCAGCCCCTCTGTTTCAGCCCCTTTGTTTCAGCCCCTCTGTTTCTCGCCCTCTGTTTCAGCCCCTCTGTTTCAGCCCCTCTGTTTCAGCCCCTCTGTTTCAGCCCCTCTGTTTCTCGCCCTCTGTTTCTCGCCCTCTGTTTCTCGCCCTCTGTTTCTCGCCCTCTGTTTCAGCCCCTCTGTTTCAGCCCCTCTGTTTCAGCCCCTCTGTTTCTCGCCCTCTGTTTCTCGCCCTCTGTTTCTCTCTCTCTGTTTCTCGCCCTCTGTTTCTCGCCCTCTGTTTCAGCCCCTCTGTTTCAGCTCCTCTGTTCCTCGCTCTCTGTTTCTCGCCCTCTGTTTCAGCCCCTCTGTTTCTCGCCCACTGTTTCAGCCCCTCTGTTTCTCGCCATCTGTTTCAGCCCCTCTGTTTCAGCCCCTCTGTTTCCCGCCCTCTGTTTCAGCCCCTCTGTTTCAGCCCCTCTGGTTCTCGCCCTCTGTTTCAGCCGCTCTGTTTCAGCACCTCTGTCTCTCGCCCTTTGTTTCTCGCCCTCTGTTTCAGCCCCTCTGTTTCTCGCCCTCTGTTACAGCCCCTCTGTTTCTCGCCCTCTGTTTCAGCCCCTCTGTTTCCGCCCCTCTGTTTCAGCCCCTCTGTTTCAGCCCCTCTGTTTCAGCCCCTCTGTTTCTCGCCCACTGTTTCAGCCCCTCTGTTTCAGCCCCTCTGTTTCAGCCACTCTGTTTCAGCCCCTCTGTTTCTCGCCCTCTGTTTCTCGCCCTCTGTTTCTCGCCCTCTGTTTCAGCCCCTCTGTTTCAGTTCCTCTGTTTCAGCCCCTCTGGTTCTCGCCCTCTGTTTCTCGCCCTCTGTTTCTCGCCCTCTGTTTCTCGCTCTTTGTTTCTCGCCCTCTGTTTCTCGCCCTCTGTTTCAGCCCCTCTGTTTCAGCCCCTCTGTTTCAGCCCCTCTGTTTCATCCCCTCTGTTTCAGCCCCTCTGTTTCAGCCCCTCTGTTTCTCGCCCTCTGTTTCTCGCCCTCTGTTTCTCGCTCTCTGTTTCTCGCCCTCTGTTTCTCGCCCTCTGTTTCAGCCCCTCTGTTTCAGCCCCTCTGTTTCAGCCCCTCTGTTTCTCGCCCTCTGTTTCTCGCCCACTGTTTCTCGCCCTCTGTTTCAGCCCCTCTGTTTCAGCCCCTCTGTTTCAGCCCCTCTGTTTCAGGCCCTCTGTTTCAGCCCCTCTGTTTCTCGCCTTCTGTTTCATCCCCTCTGTTTCAGCCCCTCTGTTTCAGACCCTCTGTTTCAGCCACTCTGTTTCAGCCCCTCTGTTTCAGCCCCTCTGTTTCAGCACCTCTGTTTCTCGCCCTTTGTTTCTCGCCCTCTGTTTCAGCCCAACTGTTTCTCGCCCTCTGTTTCAGCCCCTCTGTTTCAGCCCCTCTGATTCTCGCCCTCTGTTTCTCGCCCTCTGTTTCTCGCCCTCTGTTTCTCGCTCTCTGTTTGTCGCCCTCTGTTTCTCGCCCTCTGTTTCAGCCCCTCTGTTTCAGCCAATCTGTTTCAGCCCCTCTGTTTCAGCCCCTCTGTTTCTTGCCCTCTGTTTCTCGCCCTCTGTTTCTTGCCCTCTGTTTCTCGCTCTCTGTTTCTCGCCCTCTGTTTCTCGCCCTCTGTTTCAGCACCTCTGTTTCAGCCCCTCTGTTTCAGCCCCTCTGTTTCTCGCCCTCTGTTTCTCGCCCTCTGTTTCTCGCCCTCTGTTTCAGCCCCTCTGTTTCAGCCCCTCTGTTTCAGCCCCTCTGTTTCAGCCCCTCTGTTTCTCGCCCTCTGTTTCTCGCCCTCTGTTTCTCGCCCTCTGTTTCTCGCTCTCTGTTTCTCGCCCTCTGTTTCAGCCCCTCTGTTTCTCGCCCACTGTTTCAGCCCCTCTGTTTCTCGCCATCTGTTTCAGACCCTCTGTTTCAGCCCCTCTGTTTCTCGCCCTCTGTTTCAGACCCTCTGTTTCAGCCCCTCTGTTTCATCCCCTCTGTTTCAGCCCCTCTGTTTCAGCCCCTCTGTTTCTCGCCCTCTGTTTCAGCCCCTCTGTTTCTCGCACTCTGTTTCAGCCCCTCTGTTTCAACCCCTCTGTTTCTCGCCCTCTGTTTCAGCCCCTCTGTTTCAGCCCCTCTGTATCAGCCCCTCTGTTTCAGCCCCTCTGTTTCTCGCCCTCTGTTTCTCGCCCTCTGTTTCAGCCCCTCTGTTTCAGCCCCTCTGTTTCAGCCCCTCTGTTTCAGCCCCTCTGTTTCAGCCCCTCTGATTCTCGCCCTCTGTTTCTCGCCCTCTGTTTCTCGCCCTCTGTTTCTCGCTCTCTGTTTGTCGCCCTCTGTTTCTCGCCCTCTGTTTCAGCCCCTCTGTTTCTGCCCCTCTGTTTCAGCCCCTCTGTTTCAGCCCCTCTGTTTCAGCCCCTCTGTTTCTCGCCCTCTGTTTCTCGCCCTCTGTTTCTTGCCCTCTGTTTCTCGCTCTCTGTTTCTCGCCCTCTGTTTCTCGCCCTCTGTTTCAGCACCTCTGTTTCAGCCCCTCTGTTTCAGCCCCTCTGTTTCTCGCCCTCTGTTTCTCGCCCTCTGTTTCTCGCCCTCAGTTTCAGCCCAACTGTTTCAGCCCCTTTGTTTCAGTCCCTCTGTTTCAGCCCCTCTGTTTCTCGCCCACTGTTTCTCGCCCTCTGTTTCAGTCCCTCTGTTTCAGCCCCTCTGTTTCAGCCCCTCTGTTTCAGCCCCTCTGTTTCAGCACCTCTGTTTCAGCCCCTCTGTTTCTCGCCCTCTGTTTCTCGACCTCTGTTTCTCGCCCTCTGTTTCTCGCCCTCTGTTTCAGCCCCTCTGTTTCAGCCCCTCTGTTTCAGCCCCTCTGTTTCTCGCCCTCTGTTTCTCGCCCTCTGTTTCAGCCCCTCTGTTTCTGCACCTCAGTTCCAGCCCCTCTGTTTCTTGCCCTCTGTTTCAGCACCTCTGTTTCACGCCCTCTCTTTCAGCCCCTCTCTTTCTCGCCCTCTGTTGCAGGTCCTCTGTTTCAGCCCGTCTGTTTCAGCCCCTCTGTTACAGCCCCTCTGTTTCTCGCCCTCTGTTTCAGCCCCTCTGTTTCTCGCCCTCTGTTTCCGCCCCTCTGCTTCTCGCCCTCTGTTGCAGACCCTCTGTTTCAGACCCTCTGTTTCAGCCCCTCTGTTTCAGCTCCTCTGTTTCAGACCCTCTGTTTCTCGCCTTCTGTTTCTCGCCCTCTGTTTCAGCCCCTCTGTTTCAGCCCCTCTGTTTCACGCCCTCTGTTTGAGGCCCTCTGTTTCAGCCCCTCTGTTTCAGGCCCACTGTTTCAGACCCTCTGTTTCTCGCCATCTGTTTCAGCCCCTCTGTTTCAGCCCCTCTGTTTCTCGCCCTCTGTTTCAGCCCCTCTGTTTCAGCCCCTCTGTTTCAGCCCCTCTTTTTCAGCCCCTCTGTTTCTCGCCCTCTGTTTCTCGCCGTCTGTTTCTCGCTCTCTGTTTCTCGCCCTCTGTTTCTCGCCCTCTGTTTCAGCCCCTCTGTTTCAGCCACTCTGTTTCAGCTCCTCTGTTTCTCGCCCTCTGTTTCTCGCCCACTGTTTCTCGCCCTCTGTTTCAGCCCCTCTGTTTCAGCCCCTCTGTTTCAGCCCCTCTGTTTCAGCCCCTCTGTTTCTCGCCCTCTGTTTCTCGCTCTCTCTTTCTCGCCCTCTGTTTCTCGCCCTCTGTTTCAGCACCTCTGTTTCTGCCCCTCAGTTTCAGCCCCTCTGTTTCTCGCCCTCTGTTTCTCGCCCTCTGTTTCTCGCCCTCTGTTTCAGCCCCTCTGTTTCAGCCCCTTTGTTTCAGCCCCTCTGTTTCTCGCCCTCTGTTTCAGCCCCTCTGTTTCAGCCCCTCTGTTTCAGCCCCTGTGTTTCAGCCCCTCTGTTTCTCGCCTCTGTTTCTCGCCCTCTGTTTCTCGCCCTCTGTTTCTCGCCCTCTGTTTCAGCCCCTCTGTTTCAGCCCCTCTGTTTCAGCCCCTCTGTTTCTCGCCCTCTGTTTCTCGCCCTCTGTTTCTCTCTCTCTTTTTCTCGCCCTCTGTTTCTCGCCCTCTGTTTCAGCCCCTCTGTTTCAGCTCCTCTGTTCCTCGCTCTCTGTTTCTCGCCCTCTGTTTCAGCCCCTCTGTTTCTCGCCCACTGTTTCAGCCCCTCTGTTTCTCGCCATCTGTTTCAGCCCCTCTGTTTCAGCCCCTCTGTTTCCCGCCCTCTGTTTCAGCCCCTCTGTTTCAGCCCCTCTGGTTCTCGCCCTCTGTTTCAGCCGCTCTGTTTCAGCACCTCTGTCTCTCGCCCTTTGTTTCTCGCCCTCTGTTTCAGCCCCTCTGTTTCTCGCCCTCTGTTACAGCCCCTCTGTTTCAGTCCCTCTGTTTCAGCCCCTCTGTTTCCGCCCCTCTGTTTCAGCCCCTCTGTTTCAGCCCCTCTGTTTCAGCCCCTCTGTTTCTCGCCCACTGTTTCAGCCCCTCTGTTTCAGCCCCTCTGTTTCAGCCACTCTGTTTCAGCCCCTCTGTTTCTCGCCCTCTGTTTCTCGCCCTCTGTTTCTCGCCCTCTGTTTCAGCCCCTCTGTTTCAGTTCCTCTGTTTCAGCCCCTCTGGTTCTCGCCCTCTGTTTCTCGCCCTCTGTTTCTCGCCCTCTGTTTCTCGCTCTTTGTTTCTCGCCCTCTGTTTCTCGCCCTCTGTTTCAGCCCCTCTGTTTCAGCCCCTCTGTTTCAGCCCCTCTGTTTCATCCCCTCTGTTTCAGCCCCTCTGTTTCAGCCCCTCTGTTTCTCGCCCTCTGTTTCTCGCCCTCTGTTTCTCGCCCTCTGTTTCTCGCTCTCTGTTTCTCGCCCTCTGTTTCTCGCCCTCTGTTTCAGCCCCTCTGTTTCAGCCCCTCTGTTTCAGCCCCTCTGTTTCTCGCCCTCTGTTTCTCGCCCACTGTTTCTCGCCCTCTGTTTCAGCCCCTCTGTTTCAGCCCCTCTGTTTCAGCCCCTCTGTTTCAGCCCCTCTGTTTCAGCCCCTCTGTTTCTCGCCTTCTGTTTCATCCCCTCTGTTTCAGCCCCTCAGTTTCAGACCCTCTGTTTCAGCCCCTCTGTTTCAGCCCCTCTGTTTCAGCCCCACTGTTTCAGCACCTCTGTTTCTCGCCCTTTGTTTCTCGCCCTCTGTTTCAGCCCAACTGTTTCTCGCCCTCTGTTTCAGCCCCTCTGTTTCTCGCACTCTGTTTCAGCCCCTCTGTTTCAGCCCCTCTGTTTCTCGCCCTCTGTTTCAGCCCCTCTGTTTCAGCCCCTCTGTATCAGCCCCTCTGTTTCAGCCCCTCTGTTTCTCGCCCTCTGTTTCTCGCCCTCTGTTTCAGCCCCTCTGTTTCAGCCCCTCTGTTTCAGCCCCTCTGTTTCAGCCTTTCTGTCTCAGCCCCTCTGATTCTCGCCCTTTGTTTCTCGCCCTCTGTTTCTCGCCCTCTGTTTCTCGCTCTCTGTTTCTCGCCCTCTGTTTCTCGCCCTCTGTTTCAGCCCCGCTGTTTCTGCACCTCTGTTTCAGCCCCTCTGTTTCAGCCCCTCTGTTTCAGCCCCTCTGTTTCTCGCCCTCTGTTTGTCGCCCTCTGTTTCTTGCCCTCTGTTTCTCGCTCTCTGTTTCTCGCCCTCTGTTTCTCGCCCTCTGTTTCTCGCCCTCTGTTTCAGCCCCTCTGTTTCAGCCCCTCTGTTTCTCGCCCTCTGTTTCTCGCCCTCTGTTTCTCGCCCTCAGTTTTAGCCCCTCTGTTTCAGCCCCTTTGTTTCAGCCCCTCTGTTTCAGCCCCTCTGTTTCTCGCCCTCTGTTTCTCGCTCTCTCTTTCTCGCCCTCTGTTTCTCGCCCTCTGTTTCAGCCCCTCTGTTTCAGCCCCTCTGTTTCTCGCCCTCTGTTTCTCGGCAACTGTTTCTCGACCGCTGTTTCAGCCCCTCTGTTTCAGCCCCTTTGTTTCATCCCCTCTGTTTCAGCCCCTCTGTTTCTCGCCCTCTGTTTCAGCCCCTCTGTTTCAGCCCCTCTGTTTAAGCCCCTCTGTTTCAGCCCCTCTGTTTCTCGCCCTCTGTTTCTCGCCCTCTGTTTCTCGCCCTCTGTTTCTCGCCCTCTGTTTCAGCCCCCCTTTTTTTATCCCCTCTGTTTCAGCCCCTCTGTTTCTCGCCCTCTGTTTCTCGCCCTCTGTTTCTCGCTCTCTGTTTCTCGCCCTCTGTTTCTCGCCCTCTGTTTCAGCCCCTCTGTTTCAGCTCCTCTGTTCCTCGCTCTCTGTTTCTCGCCCTCTGTTTCAGCCCCTCTGTTTCTCGCCCACTGTTTCAGCCCCTCTGTTTCTCGCCATTAGTTTCAGTCCCTCTGTTTCAGCCCCTCTGTGTCTCGCCCTCTGTTTCAGCCTCTCTGTTTCAGCCCCATTGTTTCAGCCCCTCTGTTTCAGCACCTCTGTTTCTCGCCCTTTGTTTCTCGCCCTCTGTTTCAGCCCCTCTGTTTCTCGCCCTCTGTTTCAGCCCCTCTGTTTCAGCCCCTCTTTTTCAGCCCCTCTGTTTCTCGCCCTCTGTTTCTCGCCGTCTGTTTCTCGCTCTCTGTTTCTCGCCCTCTGTTTCTCGCCCTCTGTTTCAGCCCCTCTGTTTCAGCCACTCTGTTTCAGCTCCTCTGTTTCTCGCCCTCTGTTTCTCGCCCACTGTTTCTCGCCCTCTGTTTCAGCCCCTCTGTTTCAGCCCCTCTGTTTCAGCCCCTCTGTTTCAGCCCCTCTGTTTCTCGCCCTCTGTTTCTCGCTCTCTCTTGCTCGCCCTCTGTTTCTCGCCCTCTGTTTCAGCACCTCTGTTTCAGCCCCTCAGTTTCAGCCCCTCTGTTTCTCGCCCTCTGTTTCTCGCCCTCTGTTTCTCGCCCTCTGTTTCAGCCCCTCTGTTTCAGCCCCTTTGTTTCAGCCCCTCTGTTTCTCGCCCGCTGTTTCAGCCCCTCTGTTTCAGCCCCTCTGTTTCAGCCCCTCTGTTTCAGGCCCTCTGTTTCTCGCCCTCTGTTTCTCGCCCTCTGTTTCTCGCCCTCTGTTTCTCGCCCTCTGTTTCAGCCCCTCTGTTTCAGCCCCTCTGTTTCAGCCCCTCTGTTTCTCGCCCTCTGTTTCTCGCCCTCTGTTTCTCGCTCTCTGTTTCTCGCCCTCTGTTTCTCGCCCTCTGTTTCAGCCCCTCTGTTTCAGCTCCTCTGTTCCTCGCTCTCTGTTTCTCGCCCTCTGTTTCAGCCCCTCTGTTTCTCGCCCACTGTTTCAGCCCCTCTGTTTCTCGCCATTAGTTTCAGCCCCTCTGTTTCAGCCCCTCTGTTTCTCGCCCTCTGTTTCAGCCTCTCTGTTTCAGCCCCTCTGTTTCAGCCCCTCTGTTTCAGCACCTCTGTTTCTCGCCCTTTGTTTCTCGCCCTCTGTTTCAGCCCCTCTGTTTCTCGACCTCTGTTTCAGCCCCGCTGTTTCAGTCCCTCTGTTTCAGCCCCTCTGTTTCCGCCCCTCTGTTTCAGCCCCTCTGTTTCAGCCCCTCTGTTTCAGCCCCTCTGTTTCTCGCCCTCTGTTTCAGCCCCTCTGTTTCAGCCCCTCTGTTTCAGCCACTCTGTTTCAGCCCCTCTGTTTCTCGCCCTCTGTTTCTCGCCCTCTGTTTCTCACCCTCTGTTTCAGCCCCTGTGTGTCAGCCCCTCTGTTTCAGCCCCTCTGTTTCTCGCCCTCTGTTTCTCGCCCTCTGTTTCTCGCCCTCTGTTTCTCGCTCTTTGTTTCTCGCCATCTGTTTCTCGCCCTCTGTTTCAGCCCCTCTGTTTCAGCCCCTCTGTTTCAGCCCCTCTGTTTCATCCCCTCTGTTTCAGCCCCTCAGTTTCAGCCCCTCTGTTTCTCGCCCTCTGTTTCTCGCCCTCTGTTTCTCGCCCTCTGTTTCTCGCTCTCTGTTTCTCGCCCTCTGTTTCTCGCCCTCTGTTTCAGCCCCTCTGTTTCAGCCCCTCTGTTTCAGCCCCTCTGTTTCTCGCCCTCTGTTTCTCGCCCACTGTTTCTCGCCCTCTGTTTCAGCCCTTCTGTTTCAGCCCCTCTGTTTCAGCCCCTCTGTTTCTCGACCTCTGTTTCTCGCCCTCTGTTTCTCGCCCTCTGTTTCATCCCCGCGGTTTCAGCCCCTCTGTTTCAGCTCCTCTGTTTCAGCCCCTCTGTTTCTCGCCCTCTGTTTCTCGCCCACTGTTTCTCGCCCTCTGTTTCAGCCCCTCTGTTTCCCCTCTGTTCCAGCCCCTGTGTTTCAGCCCCTCTGTTTCTCGCCCTCTGTTTCTCGCTCTCTCTTTCTCGCCCTCTGTTTCTCGCCCTCTGTTTCAGCACCTCTGTTTCAGCCCCTCTGTTTCAGCCCCTCTGTTTCTCGCCCTCTGTTTATCGCCCTCTGTTTCTCGCCCTCTGTTTCAGCCCCTCTGTTTCAGCCCCTTTGTTTCAGCCCCTCTGTTTCAGCCCCTCTGTTTCTCGCCCTCTGTTTCAGCCCCTCTGTTTCAGCCCCTCTGTTTCAGCCCCTCTGTTTCAGCCCCTCTGTTTCTCGCCCTCTGTTTCTCGCCCTCTGTTTCTCGCCCTCTGTTTCTCGCCCTCTGTTTCAGCCCCTCTGTTTCAGCCCCTCTGTTTCAGCCCCTCTGTTTCTCGCCCTCTGTTATCTCGCCCTCTGTTTCTCGCTCTCTGTTTCTCGCCCTCTGTTTCTCGCCCTCTGTTTCAGCCCCTCTGTTTCAGCTCCTCTGTTCCTCGCTCTCTGTTTCTCGCCCTCTGTTTCAGCCCCTCTGTTTCTCGCCAACTGTTTCTCGCCCTCTGTTTCTCGCCATCTGTTTCAGCCCCTCTGTTTCAGCCCCTCTGTTTCTCGCCCTCTGTTTCAGCCCCTCTGTTTCAGCCCCTCTGGTTCTCGCCCTCTGTTTCAGCCCCTCTGTTTCAGCACCTCTGTTTCTCGCCCTTTGTTTCTCGCCCTCTGTTTCAGCACCTCTGTTTCAGCCCCTCAGTTTCAGCCCCTCTGTTTCTCGCCCTCTGTTTCTCGCCCTCTGTTTCTCGCCCTCTGTTTCAGCCCCTCTGTTTCAGCCCCTTTGTTTCAGCCCCTCTGTTTCTCGCCCGCTGTTTCAGCCCCTCTGTTTCAGCCCCTCTGTTTCAGCCCCTCTGTTTCAGGCCCTCTGTTTCTCGCCCTCTGTTTCTCGCCCTCTGTTTCTCGCCCTCTGTTTCTCGCCCTCTGTTTCAGCCCCTCTGTTTCAGCCCCTCTGTTTCAGCCCCTCTGTTTCTCGCCCTCTGTTTCTCGCCCTCTGTTTCTCGCTCTCTGTTTCTCGCCCTCTGTTTCTCGCCCTCTGTTTCAGCCCCTCTGTTTCAGCTCCTCTGTTCCTCGCTCTCTGTTTCTCGCCCTCTGTTTCAGCCCCTCTGTTTCTCGCCCACTGTTTCAGCCCCTCTGTTTCTCGCCATTAGTTTCAGCCCCTCTGTTTCAGCCCCTCTGTTTCTCGCCCTCTGTTTCAGCCTCTCTGTTTCAGCCCCTCTGTTTCAGCCCCTCTGTTTCAGCACCTCTGTTTCTCGCCCTTTGTTTCTCGCCCTCTGTTTCAGCCCCTCTGTTTCTCGACCTCTGTTTCAGCCCCGCTGTTTCAGTCCCTCTGTTTCAGCCCCTCTGTTTCCGCCCCTCTGTTTCAGCCCCTCTGTTTCAGCCCCTCTGTTTCAGCCCCTCTGTTTCTCGCCCTCTGTTTCAGCCCCTCTGTTTCAGCCCCTCTGTTTCAGCCACTCTGTTTCAGCCCCTCTGTTTCTCGCCCTCTGTTTCTCGCCCTCTGTTTCTCACCCTCTGTTTCAGCCCCTGTGTGTCAGCCCCTCTGTTTCAGCCCCTCTGTTTCTCGCCCTCTGTTTCTCGCCCTCTGTTTCTCGCCCTCTGTTTCTCGCTCTTTGTTTCTCGCCCTCTGTTTCTCGCCCTCTGTTTCAGCCCCTCTGTTTCAGCCCCTCTGTTTCAGCCCCTCTGTTTCATCCCCTCTGTTTCAGCCCCTCAGTTTCAGCCCCTCTGTTTCTCGCCCTCTGTTTCTCGCCCTCTGTTTCTCGCCCTCTGTTTCTCGCTCTCTGTTTCTCGCCCTCTGTTTCTCGCCCTCTGTTTCAGCCCCTCTGTTTCAGCCCCTCTGTTTCAGCCCCTCTGTTTCTCGCCCTCTGTTTCTCGCCCACTGTTTCTCGCCCTCTGTTTCAGCCCTTCTGTTTCAGCCCCTCTGTTTCAGCCCCTCTGTTTCTCGACCTCTGTTTCTCGCCCTCTGTTTCTCGCCCTCTGTTTCATCCCCGCGGTTTCAGCCCCTCTGTTTCAGCTCCTCTGTTTCAGCCCCTCTGTTTCTCGCCCTCTGTTTCTCGCCCACTGTTTCTCGCCCTCTGTTTCAGCCCCTCTGTTTCCCCTCTGTTCCAGCCCCTGTGTTTCAGCCCCTCTGTTTCTCGCCCTCTGTTTCTCGCTCTCTCTTTCTCGCCCTCTGTTTCTCGCCCTCTGTTTCAGCACCTCTGTTTCAGCCCCTCTGTTTCAGCCCCTCTGTTTCTCGCCCTCTGTTTATCGCCCTCTGTTTCTCGCCCTCTGTTTCAGCCCCTCTGTTTCAGCCCCTTTGTTTCAGCCCCTCTGTTTCAGCCCCTCTGTTTCTCGCCCTCTGTTTCAGCCCCTCTGTTTCAGCCCCTCTGTTTCAGCCCCTCTGTTTCAGCCCCTCTGTTTCTCGCCCTCTGTTTCTCGCCCTCTGTTTCTCGCCCTCTGTTTCTCGCCCTCTGTTTCAGCCCCTCTGTTTCAGCCCCTCTGTTTCAGCCCCTCTGTTTCTCGCCCTCTGTTATCTCGCCCTCTGTTTCTCGCTCTCTGTTTCTCGCCCTCTGTTTCTCGCCCTCTGTTTCAGCCCCTCTGTTTCAGCTCCTCTGTTCCTCGCTCTCTGTTTCTCGCCCTCTGTTTCAGCCCCTCTGTTTCTCGCCAACTGTTTCTCGCCCTCTGTTTCTCGCCATCTGTTTCAGCCCCTCTGTTTCAGCCCCTCTGTTTCTCGCCCTCTGTTTCAGCCCCTCTGTTTCAGCCCCTCTGGTTCTCGCCCTCTGTTTCAGCCCCTCTGTTTCAGCACCTCTGTTTCTCGCCCTTTGTTTCTCGCCCTCTGTTTCAGCCCCTCTGTTTCTCGCCCTCTGTTACAGCCCCTCTGTTTCAGTCCCTCTGTTTCAGCCCCTCTGTTTCCGCCCCTCTGTTTCAGCCCCTCTGTTTCAGCCCCTCTGTTTCAGCCCCTCTGTTTCTCGCCCTCTGTTTCAGCCCCTCTGTTTCAGCCCCTCTGTTTCAGCCACTCTGTTTCAGCCCCTCTGTTTCTCGCCCTCTGTTTCTCGCCCTCTGTTTCTCGCCCTCTGTTTCAGCCCCTCTGTTTCAGCTCCTCTGTTTCAGCCACTCTGGTTCTCGCCCTCTGTTTCTCGCCCTCTGTTTCTCGCCCTCTGTTTCTCGCTCTTTGTTTCTCGCCCTCTGTTTCTCGCCCTCTGTTTCAGCCCCTCTGTTTCAGCCCCTCTGTTTCAGCCCCTCTGTTTCATCCCCTCTGTTTCAGCCCCTCTCTTTCAGCCCCTCTGTTTCTCGCCCTCTGTTTCTCGTCCTCTGTTTCTCGCCCTCTGTTTCTCGCTCTCTGTTTCTCGCCCTCTGTTTCTCGCCCTCTGTTTCAGCCCCTCTGTTTCAGCCCCTCTGTTTCAGCCCCTCTGTTTCATCCCCTCTGTTTCAGCCCCTCTGTTTCAGCCCCTCTGTATCAGCCCCTCTGTTTCAGCCCCTCTGTTTCTCGCCCTCTGTTTCTCTCCCTCTGTTTCAGCCCCTCTGTTTCAGCCCCTCTGTTTCAGCCCCTCTGTTTCAGCCCCTCTGTTTCTCGCCCTCTGTTTCTCGCCCTCTGTTTCAGCCCCTCTGTTTCAGCCCCTCTGTTTCAGCCCCTCTGTTTCTCGCCCTCTGTTTCAGCCCCTCTGTTTCATCCCCTCTGTTTCTTGCCCTCTGTTTCAGCCCCTCTGTTTCAGCCCCTCTGTATCAGCCCCTCTGTTTCAGCCCATCTGTTTCTCGCCCTCTGTTTCTCGCCCTCTGTTTCAGCCCCTCTGTTTCAGCCCCTCTGTTTCACCCCCCTCTGTTTCAGCCCCTCTGTTTCTCGCCCTCTGTTTCTCGCCCTCTGTTTCTCGCCCTCTGTTTCTCGCTCTCTGTTTCTCGCCCTCTGTTTCAGCCCCTCTGTTTCTCGCCCACTGTTTCAGCCCCTCTGTTTCTCGCCATCTGTTTCAGCCCCTCTGTTTCAGCCCCTCTGTTTCTCGCCCTCTGTTTCAGACCCTCTGTTTCAGCCCCTCTGTTTCAGCCCCTCTGTTTCAGCACCTCTGTTTCTCGCCCTTTGTTTCTCGCCCTCTGTTTCAGCCCCTCTGTTTCTCGCCCTCTGTTTCAGCCCCTCTGCTTCTCGCACTCTGTTTCAGCCCCTCTGTTTCAACCCCTCTGTTTCTCGCCCTCTGTTTTAGCCCCTCTGTTTCAGCCCCTCTGTATCAGCCCCTCTGTTTCAGCCCCTCTGTTTCTCGCCCTCTGTTTCTCGCCCTCTGTTTCAGCCCCTCTGTTTCAGCCCCTCTGTTTCAGCCCCTCTGTTTCAGCCCCTCTGTTTCAGCCCCTCTGATTCTCGCCCTCTGTTTCTCGCCCTCTGTTTCTCGCCCTCTGTTTCTCGCTCTCTGTTTGTCGCCCTCTGTTTCTCGCCCTCTGTTTCAGCCCCTCTGTTTCTGCCCCTCTGTTTCAGCCCCTCTGTTTCAGCCCCTCTGTTTCAGCCCCTCTGTTTCTCGCCCTCTGTTTCTCGCCCTCTGTTTCTTGCCCTCTGTTTCTCGCTCTCTGTTTCTCGCCCTCTGTTTCTCGCCCTCTGTTTCAGCACCTCTGTTTCAGCCCCTCTGTTTCAGCCCCTCTGTTTCTCGCTCTCTGTTTCTCGCCCTCTGTTTCTCGCCCTCTGTTTCAGCCCCTCTGTTTCAGCCCCTCTGTTTCAGCCCCTCTGTTTCAGCCCCTCTGTTTCTCGCCCTCTGTTTCTCGCCCTCTGTTTCTCGCCCTCTGATTCTCGCTCTCTGTTTCTCGCCCTCTGTTTCAGCCCCTCTGTTTCTCGCCCACTGTTTCAGCCCCTCTGTTTCTCGCCATCTGTTTCAGCCCCTCTGTTTCAGCCCCTCTGTTTCTCGCCCTCTGTTTCAGACCCTCTGTTTCAGCCCCTCTGTTTCAGCCCCTCTGTTTCAGCCCCTCTGTTTCAGCCCCTCTGTTTCTCGCCCTCTGTTTCAGCCCCTCTGTTTCTCGCACTCTGTTTCAGCCCCTCTGTTTCAACCCCTCTGTTTCTCGCCCTCTGTTTCAGCCCCTCTGTTTTAGCCCCTCTGTATCAGCCCCTCTGTTTCAGCCCCTCTGTTTCTCGCCCTCTGTTTCTCGCCCTCTGTTTCAGCCACCCTGTTTCAGCCCCTCTGTTTCAGCCCCTCTGTTTCAGCCCCTCTGTTTCAGCCCCTCTGATTCTCGCCCTCTGTTTCTCGCCCTCTGTTTCTCGCCCTCTGTTTCTCGCTCTCTGTTTGTCGCCCTCTGTTTCTCGCCCTCTGTTTCAGCCCCTCTGTTTCTGCCCCTCTGTTTCAGCCCCTCTGTTTCAGCCCCTCTGTTTCAGCCCCTCTGTTTCTCGCCCTCTGTTTCTCGCCCTCTGTTTCTTGCCCTCTGTTTCTCGCTCTCTGTTTCTCGCCCTCTGTTTCTCGCCCTCTGTTTCAGCACCTCTGTTTCAGCCCCTCTGTTTCAGCCCCTTTGTTTCTCGCCCTCTGTTTCTCGCCCTCTGTTTCTCGCAATCAGTTTCAGCCCAACTGTTTCAGCCCCTTTGTTTCAGTCCCTCTGTTTCAGCCCCTCTGTTTCTCGCCCACTGTTTCTCGCCCTCTGTTTCAGTCCCTCTGTTTCAGCCCCTCTGTTTCAGCCCCTCTGTTTCAGCCCCTCTGTTTCAGCACCTCTGTTTCAGCCCCTCTGTTTCTCGCCCTCTGTTTCTCGACCTCTGTTTCTCGCCCTCTGTTTCTCGCCCTCTGTTTCAGCCCCTCTGTTTCAGCCCCTCTGTTTCAGCCCCTCTGTTTCTCGCCCTCTGTTTCTCGCCCTCTGTTTCAGCCCCTCTGTTTCAGCCCCTCTGTTTCAGCCCCTCTGTTTCATCCCCTCTGTTTCAGCCCCTCTGTTTCAGCCCCTCTGTATCAGCCCCTCTGTTTCAGCCCCTCTGTTTCTCGCCCTCTGTTTCTCGCCCTCTGTTTCAGCCCCTCTGTTTCAGCCCCTCTGTTTCAGCCCCTCTGTTTCAGCCCCTCTGTTTCTCGCCCTCTGTTTCTCGCCCTCTGTTTCAGCCCCTCTGTTTCAGCCCCTCTGTTTCAGCCCCTCTGTTTCTCGCCCTCTGTTTCAGCCCCTCTGTTTCATCCCCTCTGTTTCTTGCCCTCTGTTTCAGCCCCTCTGTTTCAGCCCCTCTGTATCAGCCCCTCTGTTTCAGCCCCTCTGTTTCTCGCCCTCTGTTTCTCGCCCTCTGTTTCAGCCCCTCTGTTTCAGCCCCTCTGTTTCACCCCCTCTGTTTCAGCCCCTCTGTTTCTCGCCCTCTGTTTCTCGCCCTCTGTTTCTCGCCCTCTGTTTCTCGCTCTCTGTTTCTCGCCCTCTGTTTCAGCCCCTCTGTTTCTCGCCCACTGTTTCAGCCCCTCTGTTTCTCGCCATCTGTTTCAGCCCCTCTGTTTCAGCCCCTCTGTTTCTCGCCCTCTGTTTCAGACCCTCTGTTTCAGCCCCTCTGTTTCAGCCCCTCTGTTTCAGCACCTCTGTTTCTCGCCCTTTGTTTCTCGCCCTCTGTTTCAGCCCCTCTGTTTCTCGCCCTCTGTTTCAGCCCCTCTGCTTCTCGCACTCTGTTTCAGCCCCTCTGTTTCAACCCCTCTGTTTCTCGCCCTCTGTTTCAGCCCCTCTGTTTCAGCCCCTCTGTATCAGCCCCTCTGTTTCAGCCCCTCTGTTTCTCGCCCTCTGTTTCTCGCCCTCTGTTTCAGCCCCTCTGTTTCAGCCCCTCTGTTTCAGCCCCTCTGTTTCAGCCCCTCTGTTTCAGCCCCTCTGATTCTCGCCCTCTGTTTCTCGCCCTCTGTTTCTCGCCCTCTGTTTCTCGCTCTCTGTTTGTCGCCCTCTGTTTCTCGCCCTCTGTTTCAGCCCCTCTGTTTCTGCCCCTCTGTTTCAGCCCCTCTGTTTCAGCCCCTCTGTTTCAGCCCCTCTGTTTCTCGCCCTCTGTTTCTCGCCCTCTGTTTCTTGCCCTCTGTTTCTCGCTCTCTGTTTCTCGCCCTCTGTTTCTCGCCCTCTGTTTCAGCACCTCTGTTTCAGCCCCTCTGTTTCAGCCCCTCTGTTTCTCGCTCTCTGTTTCTCGCCCTCTGTTTCTCGCCCTCTGTTTCAGCCCCTCTGTTTCAGCCCCTCTGTTTCAGCCCCTCTGTTTCAGCCCCTCTGTTTCTCGCCCTCTGTTTCTCGCCCTCTGTTTCTCGCCCTCTGATTCTCGCTCTCTGTTTCTCGCCCTCTGTTTCAGCCCCTCTGTTTCTCGCCCACTGTTTCAGCCCCTCTGTTTCTCGCCATCTGTTTCAGCCCCTCTGTTTCAGCCCCTCTGTTTCTCGCCCTCTGTTTCAGACCCTCTGTTTCAGCCCCTCTGTTTCAGCCCCTCTGTTTCAGCCCCTCTGTTTCAGCCCCTCTGTTTCTCGCCCTCTGTTTCAGCCCCTCTGTTTCTCGCACTCTGTTTCAGCCCCTCTGTTTCAACCCCTCTGTTTCTCGCCCTCTGTTTCAGCCCCTCTGTTTTAGCCCCTCTGTATCAGCCCCTCTGTTTCAGCCCCTCTGTTTCTCGCCCTCTGTTTCTCGCCCTCTGTTTCAGCCACCCTGTTTCAGCCCCTCTGTTTCAGCCCCTCTGTTTCAGCCCCTCTGTTTCAGCCCCTCTGATTCTCGCCCTCTGTTTCTCGCCCTCTGTTTCTCGCCCTCTGTTTCTCGCTCTCTGTTTGTCGCCCTCTGTTTCTCGCCCTCTGTTTCAGCCCCTCTGTTTCTGCCCCTCTGTTTCAGCCCCTCTGTTTCAGCCCCTCTGTTTCAGCCCCTCTGTTTCTCGCCCTCTGTTTCTCGCCCTCTGTTTCTTGCCCTCTGTTTCTCGCTCTCTGTTTCTCGCCCTCTGTTTCTCGCCCTCTGTTTCAGCACCTCTGTTTCAGCCCCTCTGTTTCAGCCCCTTTGTTTCTCGCCCTCTGTTTCTCGCCCTCTGTTTCTCGCAATCAGTTTCAGCCCAACTGTTTCAGCCCCTTTGTTTCAGTCCCTCTGTTTCAGCCCCTCTGTTTCTCGCCCACTGTTTCTCGCCCTCTGTTTCAGTCCCTCTGTTTCAGCCCCTCTGTTTCAGCCCCTCTGTTTCAGCCCCTCTGTTTCAGCACCTCTGTTTCAGCCCCTCTGTTTCTCGCCCTCTGTTTCTCGACCTCTGTTTCTCGCCCTCTGTTTCTCGCCCTCTGTTTCAGCCCCTCTGTTTCAGCCCCTCTGTTTCAGCCCCTCTGTTTCTCGCCCTCTGTTTCTCGCCCTCTGTTTCAGCCCCTCTGTTTCAGCCCCTCTGTTTCAGCCCCTCTGTTTCATCCCCTCTGTTTCAGCCCCTCTGTTTCAGCCCCTCTGTATCAGCCCCTCTGTTTCAGCCCCTCTGTTTCTCGCCCTCTGTTTCTCGCCCTCTGTTTCAGCCCCTCTGTTTCAGCCCCTCTGTTTCAGCCCCTCTGTTTCAGCCCCTCTGTTTCTCGCCCTCTGTTTCTCGCCCTCTGTTTCAGCCCCTCTGTTTCAGCCCCTCTGTTTCAGCCCCTCTGTTTCTCGCCCTCTGTTTCAGCCCCTCTGTTTCATCCCCTCTGTTTCTTGCCCTCTGTTTCAGCCCCTCTGTTTCAGCCCCTCTGTATCAGCCCCTCTGTTTCAGCCCCTCTGTTTCTCGCCCTCTGTTTCTCGCCCTCTGTTTCAGCCCCTCTGTTTCAGCCCCTCTGTTTCACCCCCTCTGTTTCAGCCCCTCTGTTTCTCGCCCTCTGTTTCTCGCCCTCTGTTTCTCGCCCTCTGTTTCTCGCTCTCTGTTTCTCGCCCTCTGTTTCAGCCCCTCTGTTTCTCGCCCACTGTTTCAGCCCCTCTGTTTCTCGCCATCTGTTTCAGCCCCTCTGTTTCAGCCCCTCTGTTTCTCGCCCTCTGTTTCAGACCCTCTGTTTCAGCCCCTCTGTTTCAGCCCCTCTGTTTCAGCACCTCTGTTTCTCGCCCTTTGTTTCTCGCCCTCTGTTTCAGCCCCTCTGTTTCTCGCCCTCTGTTTCAGCCCCTCTGCTTCTCGCACTCTGTTTCAGCCCCTCTGTTTCAACCCCTCTGTTTCTCGCCCTCTGTTTCAGCCCCTCTGTTTCAGCCCCTCTGTATCAGCCCCTCTGTTTCAGCCCCTCTGTTTCTCGCCCTCTGTTTCTCGCCCTCTGTTTCAGCCCCTCTGTTTCAGCCCCTCTGTTTCAGCCCCTCTGTTTCAGCCCCTCTGTTTCAGCCCCTCTGATTCTCGCCCTCTGTTTCTCGCCCTCTGTTTCTCGCCCTCTGTTTCTCGCTCTCTGTTTGTCGCCCTCTGTTTCTCGCCCTCTGTTTCAGCCCCTCTGTTTCTGCCCCTCTGTTTCAGCCCCTCTGTTTCAGCCCCTCTGTTTCAGCCCCTCTGTTTCTCGCCCTCTGTTTCTCGCCCTCTGTTTCTTGCCCTCTGTTTCTCGCTCTCTGTTTCTCGCCCTCTGTTTCTCGCCCTCTGTTTCAGCACCTCTGTTTCAGCCCCTCTGTTTCAGCCCCTCTGTTTCTCGCTCTCTGTTTCTCGCCCTCTGTTTCTCGCCCTCTGTTTCAGCCCCTCTGTTTCAGCCCCTCTGTTTCAGCCCCTCTGTTTCAGCCCCTCTGTTTCTCGCCCTCTGTTTCTCGCCCTCTGTTTCTCGCCCTCTGATTCTCGCTCTCTGTTTCTCGCCCTCTGTTTCAGCCCCTCTGTTTCTCGCCCACTGTTTCAGCCCCTCTGTTTCTCGCCATCTGTTTCAGCCCCTCTGTTTCAGCCCCTCTGTTTCTCGCCCTCTGTTTCAGACCCTCTGTTTCAGCCCCTCTGTTTCAGCCCCTCTGTTTCAGCCCCTCTGTTTCAGCCCCTCTGTTTCTCGCCCTCTGTTTCAGCCCCTCTGTTTCTCGCACTCTGTTTCAGCCCCTCTGTTTCAACCCCTCTGTTTCTCGCCCTCTGTTTCAGCCCCTCTGTTTCAGCCCCTCTGTATCAGCCCCTCTGTTTCAGCCCCTCTGTTTCTCGCCCTCTGTTTCTCGCCCTCTGTTTCAGCCACCCTGTTTCAGCCCCTCTGTTTCAGCCCCTCTGTTTCAGCCCCTCTGTTTCAGCCCCTCTGATTCTCGCCCTCTGTTTCTCGCCCTCTGTTTCTCGCCCTCTGTTTCTCGCTCTCTGTTTGTCGCCCTCTGTTTCTCGCCCTCTGTTTCAGCCCCTCTGTTTCTGCCCCTCTGTTTCAGCCCCTCTGTTTCAGCCCCTCTGTTTCAGCCCCTCTGTTTCTCGCCCTCTGTTTCTCGCCCTCTGTTTCTTGCCCTCTGTTTCTCGCTCTCTGTTTCTCGCCCTCTGTTTCTCGCCCTCTGTTTCAGCACCTCTGTTTCAGCCCCTCTGTTTCAGCCCCTTTGTTTCTCGCCCTCTGTTTCTCGCCCTCTGTTTCTCGCCCTCAGTTTCAGCCCAACTGTTTCAGCCCCTTTGTTTCAGTCCCTCTGTTTCAGCCCCTCTGTTTCTCGCCCACTGTTTCTCGCCCTCTGTTTCAGTCCCTCTGTTTCAGCCCCTCTGTTTCAGCCCCTCTGTTTCAGCCCCTCTGTTTCAGCACCTCTGTTTCAGCCCCTCTGTTTCTCGCCCTCTGTTTCTCGACCTCTGTTTCTCGCCCTCTGTTTCTCGCCCTCTGTTTCAGCCCCTCTGTTTCAGCCCCTCTGTTTCAGCCCCTCTGTTTCTCGCCCTCTGTTTCTCGCCCTCTGTTTCAGCCCCTCTGTTTCTGCCCCTCAGTTCCACCCCCTCTGTTTCTTGCCCTCTGTTTCAGCACCTCTGTTTCTCGCCCTCTCTTTCAGCCCCTCTCTTTCTCGCCCTCTGTTGCAGGCCCTCTGTTTCAGCCCGTCTGTTTCAGCCCCTCTGTTACAGCCCCTCTGTTTCTCGCCCTCTGTTTCAGCCCCTCTGTTTCTCGCCCTCTGTTTCCGTCCCTCTGTTTCTCGCCCTCTGTTGCAGCCCCTCTGTTTCAGACCCTCTGTTTCAGCCCCTCTGTTTCAGCTCCTCTGTTTCAGACACTCTGTTTCTCGCCTTCTGTTTCTCGCCCTCTGTTTCAGCCCCTCTGTTTCAGCCCCTCTGTTTTAGCCCCTCTGTTTCACGCCCTCTGTTTGAGCCCCTCTGTTTCAGCCCCTCTGTTTCAGCCCCTCTGTTTCAGCCCCTCTGTTTCAGGCCCACTGTTTCAGACCCTCTGTTTCTCGCCATCTGTTTCAGCCCCTCTGTTTCAGCCCCTCTGTTTCTCGCCCTCTGTTTCAGCCCCTCTGTTTCAGCCCCTCTGTTTCAGCCCCTCTTTTTCAGCCCCTCTGTTTCTCGCCCTCTGTTTCTCGCCCTCTGTTTCTTGCCCTCTGTTTCAGCCCCTCTGTTTCAGCCCCTCTGTTTCTCGCCCTCTGTTTCAGCCCCTCTGCTTCTCGCACTCTGTTTCAGCCCCTCTGTTTCAACCCCTCTGTTTCTCGCCCTCTGTTTCAGCCCCTCTGTTTCAGCCCCTCTGTATCAGCCCCTCTGTTTCAGCCCCTCTGTTTCTCGCCCTCTGTTTCTCGCCCTCTGTTTCAGCCCCTCTGTTTCAGCCCCTCTGTTTCAGCCCCTCTGTTTCAGCCCCTTTGTTTCAGCCCCTCTGTTTCTCGCCCTCTGTTTCTCGCCCTCTGTTTCTCGCCCTCTGTTTCTCGCTCTCTGTTTGTCGCCCTCTGTTTCTCGCCCTCTGTTTCAGCCCCTCTGTTTCTGCCCCTCTGTTTCAGCCCCTCTGTTTCAGCCCCTCTGTTTCAGCCCCTCTGTTTCTCGCCCTCTGTTTCTCGCCCTCTGTTTCTTGCCCTCTGTTTCTCGCTCTCTGTTTCTCGCCCTCTGTTTCTCGCCCTCTGTTTCAGCACCTCTGTTTCAGCCCCTCTGTTTCAGCCCCTCTGTTTCTCGCCCTCTGTTTCTCGCCCTCTGTTTCTCGCCCTCTGTTTCAGCCCCTCTGTTTCAGCCCCTCTGTTTCAGCCCCTCTGTTTCAGCCCCTCTGTTTCTCGCCCTCTTTTTCTGGCCCTCTGTTTCTCGCCCTCTGATTCTCGCTCTCTGTTTCTCGCCCTCTGTTTCAGCCCCTCTGTTTCTCGCCCACTGTTTCAGCCCCTCTGTTTCTCGCCATCTGTTTCAGCCCCTCTGTTTCAGCCCCTCTGTTTCTCGCCCTCTGTTTCAGACCCTCTGTTTCAGCCCCTCTGTTTCAGCCCCTCTGTTTCAGCCCCTCTGTTTCAGCCCCTCTGTTTCTCGCCCTCTGTTTCAGCCCCTCTGTTTCTCGCACTCTGTTTCAGCCCCTCTGTTTCAACCCCTCTGTTTCTCGCCCTCTGTTTCAGCCCCTCTGTTTCAGCCCCTCTGTATCAGCCCCTCTGTTTCAGCCCCTCTGTTTCTCGCCCTCTGTTTCTCGCCCTCTGTTTCAGCCACCCTGTTTCAGCCCCTCTGTTTCAGCCCCTCTGTTTCAGCCCCTCTGTTTCAGCCCCTCTGATTCTCGCCCTCTGTTTCTCGCCCTCTGTTTCTCGCCCTCTGTTTCTCGCTCTCTGTTTGTCGCCCTCTGTTTCTCGCCCTCTGTTTCAGCCCCTCTGTTTCTGCCCCTCTGTTTCAGCCCCTCTGTTTCAGCCCCTCTGTTTCAGCCCCTCTGTTTCTCGCCCTCTGTTTCTCGCCCTCTGTTTCTTGCCCTCTGTTTCTCGCTCTCTGTTTCTCGCCCTCTGTTTCTCGCCCTCTGTTTCAGCACCTCTGTTTCAGCCCCTCTGTTTCAGCCCCTCTGTTTCTCGCCCTCTGTTTCTCGCCCTCTGTTTCTCGCCCTCAGTTTCAGCCCAACTGTTTCAGCCCCTTTGTTTCAGTCCCTCTGTTTCAGCCCCTCTGTTTCTCGCCCACTGTTTCTCGCCCTCTGTTTCAGTCCCTCTGTTTCAGCCCCTCTGTTTCAGCCCCTCTGTTTCAGCCCCTCTGTTTCAGCACCTCTGTTTCAGCCCCTCTGTTTCTCGCCCTCTGTTTCTCGACCTCTGTTTCTCGCCCTCTGTTTCTCGCCCTCTGTTTCAGCCCCTCTGTTTCAGCCCCTCTGTTTCAGCCCCTCTGTTTCTCGCCCTCTGTTTCTCGCCCTCTGTTTCAGCCCCTCTGTTTCTGCCCCTCAGTTCCAGCCCCTCTGTTTCTTGCCCTCTGTTTCAGCACCTCTGTTTCTCGCCCTCTCTTTCAGCCCCTCTCTTTCTCGCCCTCTGTTGCAGGCCCTCTGTTTCAGCCCGTCTGTTTCAGCCCCTCTGTTACAGCCCCTCTGTTTCTCGCCCTCTGTTTCAGCCCCTCTGTTTCTCGCCCTCTGTTTCCGTCCCTCTGTTTCTCGCCCTCTGTTGCAGCCCCTCTGTTTCAGACCCTCTGTTTCAGCCCCTCTGTTTCAGCTCCTCTGTTTCAGACCCTCTGTTTCTCGCCTTCTGTTTCTCGCCCTCTGTTTCAGCCCCTCTGTTTCAGCCCCTCTGTTTTAGCCCCTCTGTTTCACGCCCTCTGTTTGAGCCCCTCTGTTTCAGCCCCTCTGTTTCAGCCCCTCTGTTTCAGGCCCACTGTTTCAGACCCTCTGTTTCTCGCCATCTGTTTCAGCCCCTCTGTTTCAGCCCCTCTGTTTCTCGCCCTCTGTTTCAGCCCCTCTGTTTCAGCCCCTCTGTTTCAGCCCCTCTTTTTCAGCCCCTCTGTTTCTCGCCCTCTGTTTCTCGCCGTCTGTTTCTCGCTCTCTGTTTCTCGCCCTCTGTTTCTCGCCCTCTGTTTCAGCCCCTCTGTTTCAGCCACTCTGTTTCAGCTCCTCTGTTTCTCGCCCTCTGTTTCTCGCCCACTGTTTCTCGCCCTCTGTTTCAGCCCCTCTGTTTCAGCCCCTCTGTTTCAGCCCCTCTGTTTCAGCCCCTCTGTTTCTCGCCCTCTGTTTCTCGCTCTCTCTTTCTCGCCCTCTGTTTCTCGCCCTCTGTTTCAGCACCTCTGTTTCAGCCCCTCTGTTTCAGCCCCTCTGTTTCTCGCCCTCTGTTTCTCGCCCTCTGTTTCTCGCCCTCTGTTTCAGCCCCTCTGTTTCAGCCCCTTTGTTTCAGCCCCTCTGTTTCAGCCCCTCTGTTTCTCGCCCTCTGTTTCAGCCCCTCTGTTTCAGCCCCTCTGTTTCAGCCCCTCTGTTTCAGCCCCTCTGTTTCTCGCCCTCTGTTTCTCGCCCTCTGTTTCTCGCCCTCTGTTTCTCGCCCTCTGTTTCAGCCCCTCTGTTTCAGCCCCTCTGTTTCTCGCCCCTCTGTTTCTCGCCCTCTGTTTCTCGCCCTCTGTTTCTCTCTCTCTGTTTCTCGCCCTCTGTTTCTCGCCCTCTGTTTCAGACCCTCTGTTTCAGCTCCTCTGTTCCTCGCTCTCTGTTTCTCGCCCTCTGTTTCAGCCCCTCTGTTTCTCGCCCACTGTTTCAGCCCCTCTGTTTCTCGCCATCTGTTTCAGCCCCTCTGTTTCAGCCCCTCTGTTTCTCGCCCTCTGTTTCAGCCCCTCTGTTTCAGCCCCTCTGGTTCTCGCCCTCTGTTTCAGCCCCTCTGTTTCAGCACCTCTGTGTCTCGCCCTTTGTTTCTCGCCCTCTGTTTCAGCCCCTCTGTTTCTCGCCCTCTGTTACAGCCCCTCTGTTTCAGTCCCTCTGTTTCAGCCCCTCTGTTTCCGCCCCTCTGTTTCAGCCCCTCTGTTTCAGCCCCTCTGTTTCAGCCCCTCTGTTTCTCGCCCACTGTTTCAGCCCTTCTGTTTCAGCCCCTCTGTTTCAGCCACTCTGTTTCAGCCCCTCTGTTTCTCGCCCTCTGTTTCTCGCCCTCTGTTTCTCGCCCTCTGTTTCAGCCCCTCTGTTTCAGCCCCTCTGTTTCAGCCCCTCTGGTTCTCGCCCTCTGTTTCTCGCCCTCTGTTTCTCGCCCTCTGTTTCTCGCTCTTTGTTTCTCGCCCTCTGTTTCTCGCCCTCTGTTTCAGCCCCTCTGTTTCAGCCCCTCTGTTTCAGCCCCTCTGTTTCATCCCCTCTGTTTCAGCCCCTCTGTTTCAGCCCCTCTGTTTCTCGCCCTCTGTTTCTCGCCCTCTGTTTCTCGCCCTCTGTTTCTCGCTCTCTGTTTCTCGCCCTCTGTTTCAGCCCCTCTGTTTCAGCCCCTCTGTTTCAGCCCCTCTGTTTCAGCCCCTCTGTTTCACCCCCTCTGTTTCTCGCCTTCTGTTTCATCCCCTCTGTTTCAGCCCCTCTGTTTCAGACCCTCTGTTTCAGCCCCTCTGTTTCAGCCCCTCTGTTTCAGCCCCTCTGTTTCTCGCCCTCTGTTTCTCGCCCTTTGTTTCTCGCCCTCTGTTTCAGCCCAACTGTTTCTCGCCCTCTGTTTCAGCCCCTCTGTTTCTCGCACTCTGTTTCAGCCCCTCTGATTCAGCCCCTCTGTTTCTCGCCCTCTGTTTCAGCCCCTCTGTTTCAGCCCCTCTGTATCAGCCCCTCTGTTTCAGCCCCTCTGTTTCTCGCCCTCTGTTTCTCGCCCTCTGTTTCAGACCCTCTGTTTCAGCCCCTCTGTTTCAGCCCCTCTGTTTCAGCCTCTCTGTTTCAGCCCCTCTGATTCTCGCCCTCTGTTTCTCGCCCTCTGTTTCTCGCCCTCTGTTTCTCGATCTCTGTTTCTCGCCCTCTGTTTCTCGCCCTCTGTTTCAGCCCCTCTGTTTCTGCCCCTCTGTTTCAGCCCCTCTGTTTCAGCCCCTCTGTTTCAGCCCCTCTAATTCTCGCCCTCTGTTTCTCGCCCTCTGTTTCTTGCCCTCTGTTTCTCGCTCTCTGTTTCTCGCCCTCTGTTTCTCGCCCTCTGTTTCTCGCCCTCTGTTTCAGCCCCTCTGTTTCAGCCCCTCTGTTTCTCGCCCTCTGTTTCTCGCCCTCTGTTTCTCGCCCTCAGTTTCAGCCCCTCTGTTTCAGCCCATTTGTTTCAGCCCCTCTGTTTCAGCCCCTCTGTTTCTCGCCCTCTGTTTCTCGCTCTCTCTTTCTCGCCCTCTGTTTCTCGCCCTCTGTTTCAGCCCCTCTGTTTCAGCCCCTCTGTTTCTCGCCCTCTGTTTCTCGGCAACTGTTTCTCGACCGCTGTTTCAGCCCCTCTGTTTCAGCCACTTTGTTTCATCCCCTCTGTTTCAGCCCCTCTGTTTCTCGCCCTCTGTTTCAGCCCCTCTGTTTCAGCCCCTCTGTTTCAGCCCCTCTGTTTCAGCCCCTCTGTTTCTCGCCCTCTGTTTCTCGCCCTCTGTTTCTCGCCCTCTGTTTCTCGCCCTCTGTTTCAGCCCCTCTGTTTCAGCCCCTCTGTTTCAGCCCCTCTGTTTCTCGCCCTCTGTTTCTCGCCCTCTGTTTCTCGCTCTCTGTTTCTCGCCCTCTGTTTCTCGCCCTCTGTTTCAGCCCCTCTGTTTCAGCTCCTCTGTTCCTCGCTCTCTGTTTCTCGCCCTCTGTTTCAGCCCCTCTGTTTCTCGCCCACTGTTTCAGCCCCTCTGTTTCTCGCCATTAGTTTCAGCCCCTCTGTTTCAGCCCCTCTGTTTCTCGCCCTCTGTTTCAGCCTCTCTGTTTCAGCCCCTCTGTTTCAGCCCCTCTGTTTCAGCACCTCTGTTTCTCGCCCTTTGTTTCTCGCCCTCTGTTTCAGCCCCTCTGTTTCTCGCCCTCTGTTTCAGCCCCGCTGTTTCAGTCCCTCTGTTTCAGCCCCTCTGTTTCCGCCCCTCTGTTTCAGCCCCTCTGTTTCAGCCCCTCTGTTTCAGCCCCTCTGTTTCTCGCCCTCTGTTTCAGCCCCTCTGTTTCAGCCCCTCTGTTTCAGCCACTCTGTTTCAGCCCCTCTGTTTCTCGCCCTCTGTTTCTCGCCCTCTGTTTCTCGCCCTCTGTTTCAGCACCTCTGTGTCAGCCCCTCTGTTTCAACCCCTCTGTTTCTCGCCCTCTGTTTCTCGCCCTCTGTTTCTCGCCCTCTGTTTCTCGCTCTTTGTTTCTCGCCCTCTGTTTCTCGCCCTCTGTTTCAGCCCCTCTGTTTCAGCCCCTCTGTTTCAGCCCCTCTGTTTCATCCCCTCTGTTTCAGCCCCTCTGTTTCAGCCCCTCTGTTTCTCGCCCTCTGTTTCTCGCCCTCTGTTTCTCGCCCTCTGTTTCTCGCTCTCTGTTTCTCGCCCTCTGTTTCTCGCCCTCTGTTTCAGCCCCTCTGTTTCAGCCCCTCTGTTTCAGCCCCTCTGTTTCTCGCCCTCTGTTTCTCGCCCACTGTTTCTCGCCCTCTGTTTCAGCCCTTCTGTTTCAGCCCCTCTGTTTCTGCCCCTCTGTTTCAGCCCCTCTGTTTCAGCCCCTCTGTTTCTCGCCCTCTGTTTCATCCCCGCGGTTTCAGCACCTCTGTTTCAGCTCCTCTGTTTCAGCCCCTCTGTTTCTCGCCCTCTGTTTCTCGCCCGCTGTTTCTCGCCCTCTGTTTCAGCCCCTCTGTTTCAGCCCCTCTGTTTCAGCCCCTCTGTTTCAGCCCCTCTGTTTCTCGCCCTCTGTTTCTCGCTCTCTCTTTCTCGCCCTCTGTTTCTCGCCCTCTGTTTCAGCACCTCTGTTTCAGCCCCTCTGTTTCAGCCCCTCTGTTTCTCGCCCTATGTTTCTCGCCCTCTGTTTCTCGCCCTCTGTTTCAGCCCCTCTGTTTCAGCCCCTTTGTTTCAGCCCCTCTGTTTCAGCCCCTCTGTTTCTCGCCCTCTGTTTCAGCCCCTCTGTTTCAGCCCCTCTGTTTCAGCCCCACTGTTTCTCGCCCTCTGTTTCTCGCCCTCTGTTTCTCTCTCTCTGTTTCTCGCCCTCTGTTTCTCGCCCTCTGTTTCAGACCCTCTGTTTCAGCTCCTCTGTTCCTCGCTCTCTGTTTCTCGCCCTCTGTTTCAGCCCCTCTGTTTCTCGCCCACTGTTTCAGCCCCTCTGTTTCTCGCCATCTGTTTCAGCCCCTCTGTTTCAGCCCCTCTGTTTCTCGCCCTCTGTTTCAGCCCCTCTGTTTCAGCCCCTCTGGTTCTCGCCCTCTGTTTCAGCCCCTCTGTTTCAGCACCTCTGTGTCTCGCCCTTTGTTTCTCGCCCTCTGTTTCAGCCCCTCTGTTTCTCGCCCTCTGTTACAGCCCCTCTGTTTCAGTCCCTCTGTTTCAGCCCCTCTGTTTCCGCCCCTCTGTTTCAGCCCCTCTGTTTCAGCCCCTCTGTTTCAGCCCCTCTGTTTCTCGCCCACTGTTTCAGCCCCTCTGTTTCAGCCCCTCTGTTTCAGCCACTCTGTTTCAGCCCCTCTGTTTCTCGCCCTCTGTTTCTCGCCCTCTGTTTCTCGCCCTCTGTTTCAGCCCCTCTGTTTCAGCCCCTCTGTTTCAGCCCCTCTGGTTCTCGCCCTCTGTTTCTCGCCCTCTGTTTCTCGCCCTCTGTTTCTAGCTCTTTGTTTCTCGCCCTCTGTTTCTCGCCCTCTGTTTCAGCCCCTCTGTTTCAGCCCCTCTGTTTCAGCCCCTCTGTTTCATCCCCTCTGTTTCAGCCCCTCTGTTTCAGCCCCTCTGTTTCTCGCCCTCTGTTTCTCGCCCTCTGTTTCTCGCCCTCTGTTTCTCGCTCTCTGTTTCTCGCCCTCTGTTTCTCGCCCTCTGTTTCAGCCCCTCTGTTTCAGCCCCTCTGTTTCAGCCCCTCTGTTTCTCGCCCTCTGTTTCTCGCCCACTGTTTCTCGCCCTCTGTTTCAGCCCCTCTGTTTCAGCCCCTCTGTTTCAGCCCCTCTGTTTCAGCCCCTCTGTTTCAGCCCCTCTGTTTCTCGCCTTCTGTTTCATCCCCTCTGTTTCAGCCCCTCTGTTTCAGACCCTCTGTTTCAGCCCCTCTGTTTCAGCCCCTCTGTTTCAGCCCCTCTGTTTCTCGCCCTCTGTTTCTCGCCCTTTGTTTCTCGCCCTCTGTTTCAGCCCAACTTTTTCTCGCCCTCTGTTTCAGCCCCTCTGTTTCTCGCACTCTGTTTCAGCCCCTCTGTTTCAGCCCCTCTGTTTCTCGCCCTCTGTTTCAGCCCCTCTGTTTCAGCCCCTCTGTATCAGCCCCTCTGTTTCAGCCCCTCTGTTTCTCGCCCTCTGTTTCTCGCCCTCTGTTTCAGCCCCTCTGTTTCAGCCCCTCTGTTTCAGCCCCTCTGTTTCAGCCTCTCTGTTTCAGCCCCTCTGATTCTCGCCCTCTGTTTCTCGCCCTCTGTTTCTCGCCCTCTGTTTCTCGCTCTCTGTTTCTCGCCCTCTGTTTCTCGCCCTCTGTTTCAGCCCCTCTGTTTCTGCCCCTCTGTTTCAGCCCCTCTGTTTCAGCCCCTCTGTTTCAGCCCCTCTGTTTCTCGCTCTCTGTTTCTCGCCCTCTGTTTCTTGCCCTCTGTTTCTCGCTCTCTGTTTCTCTCCCTCTGTTTCTCGCCCTCTGTTTCTCGCCCTCTGTTTCAGCCCCTCTGTTTCAGCCCCTCTGTTTCTCGCCCTCTGTTTCTCGCCCTCTGTTTCTCGCCCTCAGTTTCAGCCCCTCTGTTTCAGCCCCTTTGTTTCAGCCCCTCTGTTTCAGCCCCTCTGTTTCTCGCCCTCTGTTTCTCGCTCTCTCTTTCTCGCCCTCTGTTTCTCGCCCTCTGTTTCAGCCCCTCTGTTTCAGCCCCTCTGTTTCTCGCCCTCTGTTTCTCGGCAACTGTTTCTCGACCGCTGTTTCAGCCCCTCTGTTTCAGCCCCTTTGTTTCATCCCCTCTGTTTCAGCCCCTCTGTTTCTCGCCCTCTGTTTCAGCCCCTCTGTTTCAGCCCCTCTGTTTCAGCCCCTCTGTTTCAGCACCTCTGTTTCTCGCCCTCTGTTTCTCGCCCTCTGTTTCTCGCCCTCTGTTTCTCGCCCTCTGTTTCAGCCCCTCTGTTTCAGCCCCTCTGTTTCAGCCCCTCTGTTTCTCGCCCTCTGTTTCTCGCCCTCTGTTTCTCGCTCTCTGTTTCTCGCCCTCTGTTTCTCGCCCTCTGTTTCAGCCCCTCTGTTTCAGCTCCTCTGTTCCTCGCTCTCTGTTTCTCGCCCTCTGTTTCAGCCCCTCTGTTTCTCGCCCACTGTTTCAGCCTCTCTGTTTCAGCCCCTATGTTTCAGGTCCTCTGTTTCAGCACCTCAGTTTCTCGCCCTTTGTTTCTCGCCCTCTGTTTCAGCCCCTCTGTTTCTCGACCTCTGTTTCAGCCCCGCTGTTTCAGTCCCTCTGTTTCAGCCCCTCTGTTTCCGCCCCTCTGTTTCAGCCCCTCTGTTTCAGCCCCTCTGTTTCAGCCCCTCTGTTTCTCGCCCTCTGTTTCAGCCCCTCTGTTTCAGCCCCTCTGTTTCAGCCACTCTGTTTCAGCCCCTTTGTTTCTCGCCCTCTGTTTCTCGCCCTCTGTTTCTCGCCCTCTGTTTCAGCCCCTCTGTGTCAGCCCCTCTGTTTCAGCCCCTCTGTTTCTCGCCCTCTGTTTCTCGCCCTCTGTTTCTCGCCCTCTGTTTCTCGCTCTTTGTTTCTCGCCCTCTGTTTCTCGCCCTCTGTTTCAGCCCCTCTGTTTCAGCCCCTCTGTTTCAGCCCCTCTGTTTCATCCCCTCTGTTTCAGCCCCTCTGTTTCAGCCCCTCTGTTTCTCGCCCTCTGTTTCTCGCCCTCTGTTTCTCGCTCTCTGTTTGTCGCCCTCTGTTTCTCGCCCTCTGTTTCAGCCCCTCTGTTTCAGCCCCTCTGTTTCAGCCCCTCTGTTTCAGCCCCTCTGTTTCTCGCCCTCTGTTTCTCGCCCTCTGTTTCTTGCCCTCTGTTTCTCGCCCTCTGTTTCTCGCCCTCTGTTTCTCGCCCTCTGTTTCTCGCCCACTGTTTCTCGCCCTCTGTTTCAGCCCTTCTGTTTCAGCCCCTCTGTTTCTCGTCCACTGTTTCAGCCCCTCTGTTTCAGCCCCTCTGTTTCTCGCCCTCTGTTTCATCCCCGCGGTTTCAGCCCCTCTGTTTCAGCTCCTCTGTTTCAGCCCCTCTGTTTCTCGCCCTCTGTTTGTCGCCCACTGTTTCTCGCCCTCTGTTTCAGCCCCTCTGTTTCAGCCCCTCTGTTTCAGCCCCTCTGTTTCAGCCCCTCTGTTTCTCGCCCTCTGTTTCTCGCTCTCTCTTTCTCGCCCTCTGTTTCTCGCCCTCTGTTTCAGCACCTCTGTTTCAGCCCCTCTGTTTCAGCCCCTCTGTTTCAGCCCCTTTGTTTCAGCCCCTCTGTTTCAGCCCCTCTGTTTCTCGCCCTCTGTTTCAGCCCCTCTGTTTCAGCCCCTCTGTTTCAGCCCCTCTGTTTCAGCCCCTCTGTTTCTCGCCCTCTGTTTCTCGCCCTCTGTTTCTCGCCCTCTGTTTCTCGCCCTCTGTTTCAGCCCCTCTGTTTCAGCCCCTCTGTTTCAGCCCCTCTGTTTCTCGCCCTCTGTTTCTCGCCCTCTGTTTCTTGCTCTCTGTTTCTCGCCCTCTGTTTCTCGCCCTCTGTTTCAGCCCCTCTGTTTCAGCTCCTCTGTTCCTCGCTCTCTGTTTCTCGCCCTCTGTTTCAGCCCCTCTGTTTCTCGCCCACTGTTTCAGCCCCTCTGTTTCTCGCCATCTGTTTCAGCCCCTCTGTTTCAGCCCCTCTGTTTCTCGCCCTCTGTTTCAGCCCCTCTGTTTCAGCCCCTCTGGTTCTCGCCCTCTGTTTCAGCCCCTCTGTTTCAGCACCTCTGTTTCTCGCCCTTTGTTTCTCGCCCTCTGTTTCAGCCCCTCTGTTTCTCGCCCTCTGTTACAGCCCCTGTGTTTCAGTCCCTCTGTTTCAGCCCCTCTGTTTCCGCCCCTCTGTTTCAGCCCCTCTGTTTCAGCCCCTCTGTTTCAGCCCCTCTGTTTCTCGCCCTCTGTTTCAGCCCCTCTGTTTCAGCCCCTCTGTTTCAGCCACTCTGTTTCAGCCCCTCTGTTTCTCGCCCTCTGTTTCTCGCCCTCTGTTTCTCGCCCTCTGTTTCAGCCCCTCTGTTTCAGCCCCTCTGTTTCAGCCACTCTGGTTCTCGCCCTCTGTTTCTCGCCCTCTGTTTCTCGCCCTCTGTTTCTCGCTCTTTGTTTCTCGCCCTCTGTTTCTCGCCCTCTGTTTCAGCCCCTCTGTTAGAGCCCCTCTGTTTCAGCCCCTCTGTTTCATCCCCTCTGTTTCAGCCCCTCTGTTTCAGCCCCTCTGTTCCTCGCCCTCTGTTTCTCGTCCTCTGTTTCTCGCCCTCTGTTTCTCGCTCTCTGTTTCTCGCCCTCTGTTTCTCGCCCTCTGTTTCAGCCCCTCTGTTTCAGCCCCTCTGTTTCAGCCCCTCTGTTTCATCCCCTCTGTTTCAGCCCCTCTGTTTCAGCCCCTCTGTATCAGCCCCTCTGTTTCAGCCCCTCTGTTTCTCGCCCTCTGTTTCTCGCCCTCTGTTTCAGCCCCTCTGTTTCAGCCCCTCTGTTTCAGCCCCTCTGTTTCAGCCCCTCTGTTTCTCGCCCTCTGTTTCTCGCCCTCTGTTTCTCGCCCTCTGTTTCTCGCTCTCTATTTCTCGCCCTCTGTTTCAGCCCCTCTGTTTCTCGCCCACTGTTTCAGCCCCTCTGTTTCTCGCCATCTGTTTCAGCCCCTCTGTTTCAGCCCCTCTGTTTCTCGCCCTCTGTTTCAGACCCTCTGTTTCAGCCCCTCTGTTTCAGCCCCTCTGTTTCAGCACCTCTGTTTCTCGCCCTTTGTTTCTCGCCCTCTGTTTCAGCCCCTCTGTTTCTCGCCCTCTGTTTCAGCCACTCTGTTTCTCGCACTCTGTTTCAGCCCCTCTGTTTCAACCCCTCTGTTTCTCGCCCTCTGTTTCAGCCCCTCTGTTTCAGCCCCTCTGTATCAGCCCCTCTGTTTCAGCCCCTCTGTTTCAGCCCCTCTGTTTCAGCCCCTCTGTTTCAGCCCCTCTGTTTCAGCCCCTCTGATTCTCGCCCTCTGTTTCTCGCCCTCTGTTTCTCGCCCTCTGTTTCTCGCTCTCTGTTTGTCGCCCTCTGTTTCTCGCCCTCTGTTTCAGCCCCTCTGTTTCAGCCCCTCTGTTTCAGCCCCTCTGTTTCAGCCCCTCTGTTTCTCGCCCTCTGTTTCTCGCCCTCTGTTTCTTGCCCTCTGTTTCTCGCTCTCTGTTTCTCGCCCTCTGTTTCTCGCCCTCTGTTTCAGCACCTCTGTTTCAGCCCCTCTGTTTCAGCCCCTCTGTTTCTCGCCCTCTGTTTCTCGCCCTCTGATTCTCGCCCTCTGTTTCAGCCCCTCTGTTTCAGCCCCTCTGTTTCAGCCCCTCTGTTTCAGCCCCTCTGTTTCTCGCCCTCTGTTTCTCGCCCTCTGTTTCTCGCCCTCTGTTTCTCGCTCTCTGTTTCTCGCCCTCTGTTTCAGCCCCTCTGTTTCTCGCCCACTGTTTCAGCCCCTCTGTTTCTCGCCATCTGTTTCAGACCCTCTGTTTCAGCCCCTCTGTTTCTCGCCCTCTGTTTCAGACCCTCTGTTTCAGCCCCTCTGTTTCAGCCCCTCTGTTTCAGCCCCTCTGTTTCAGCCCCTCTGTTTCTCGCCCTGTTTCAGCCACTCTGTTTCTCGCACTCTGTTTCAGCCCCTCTGTTTCAACCCCTCTGTTTCTCGCCCTCTGTTTCAGCCCCTCTGTTTCAGCCCCTCTGTATCAGCCCCTCTGTTTCAGCCCCTCTGTTTCTCGCCCTCTGTTTCTCGCCCTCTGTTTCAGCCCCTCTGTTTCAGCCCCTCTGTTTCAGCCCCTCTGTTTCAGCCCCTCTGTTTCAGCCCCTCTGATTCTCGCCCTCTGTTTCTCGCCCTCTGTTTCTCGCCCTCTGTTTCTCGCTCTCTGTTTGTCGCCCTCTGTTTCTCGCCCTCTGTTTCAGCCCCTCTGTTTCTGCCCCTCTGTTTCAGCCCCTCTGTTTCAGCCCCTCTGTTTCTCGCCCTCTGTTTCTTGCCCTCTGTTTCTCGCTCTCTGTTTCTCGCCCTCTGTTTCTCGCCCTCTGTTTCAGCACCTCTGTTTCTCGCCCTCTGTTTCAGCCCCTCTGTTTCTCGCCCTCTGTTTCTCGCCCTCTGTTTCTCGCCCTCAGTTTCAGCCCAACTGTTTCAGCCCCTTTGTTTCAGTCCCTCTGTTTCAGCCCCTCTGTTTCTCGCCCACTGTTTCTCGCCCTCTGTTTCAGTCCCTCTGTTTCAGCCCCTCTGTTTCAGCCCCTCTGTTTCAGCCCCTCTGTTTCAGCACCTCTGTTTCAGCCCCTCTGTTTCTCGCCCTCTGTTTCTCGACCTCTGTTTCTCGCCCTCTGTTTCTCGCCCTCTGTTTCAGCCCCTCTGTTTCAGCCCCTCTGTTTCAGCCCCTCTGTTTCTCGCCCTCTGTTTCTCGCCCTCTGTTTCAGCCCCTCTGTTTCTGCCCCTCAGTTCCAGCCCCTCTGTTTCTTGCCCTCTGTTTCAGCACCTCTGTTTCTCGCCCTCTCTTTCAGCCCCTCTCTTTCTCGCCCTCTGTTGCAGGCCCTCTGTTTCAGCCCGTCTGTTTCAGCCCCTCTGTTACAGCTCCTCTGTTTCTCGCCCTCTGTTTCAGCCCCTCTGTTTCTCGCCCTCTGTTTCTCGCTCTCTGTTTCTCGCCCTCTGTTTCTCGCCCTCTGTTTCAGCCCCTCTGTTTCAGCCCCTCTGTTTCAGCCCCTCTGTTTCTCGCCCTCTGTTTCTCGCCCACTGTTTCTCGCCCTCTGTTTCAGCCCTTCTGTTTCAGCCCCTCTGTTTCTCGCCCTCTGTTTCAGCCCCTCTGTTTCAGCCCCTCTGTTTCTCGCCCTCTGTTTCATCCCCGCGGTTTCAGCCCCTCTGTTTCAGCTCCTCTGTTTCAGCCCCTCTGTTTCTCGCCCTCTGTTTGTCGCCCACTGTTTCTCGCCCTCTGTTTCAGCCCCTCTGTTTCAGCCCCTCTGTTTCAGCCCCTCTGTTTCAGCCCCTCTGTTTCTCGCCCTCTGTTTCTCGCTCTCTCTTTCTCGCCCTCTGTTTCTCGCCCTCTGTTTCAGCACCTCTGTTTCAGCCCCTCTGTTTCAGCCCCTCTGTTTCTCGCCCTCTGTTTCTCGCCCTCTGTTTCTCGCCCTCTGTTTCAGCCCCTCTGTTTCAGCCCCTTTGTTTCAGCCCCTCTGTTTCAGCCCCTCTGTTTCTCGCCCTCTGTTTCAGCCCCTCTGTTTCAGCCCCTCTGTTTCAGCCCCTCTGTTTCAGCCCCTCTGTTTCTCGCCCTCTGTTTCTCGCCCTCTGTTTCTCGCCCTCTGTTTCTCGCCCTCTGTTTCAGCCCCTCTGTTTCAGCCCCTCTGTTTCAGCCCCTCTGTTTCTCGCCCTCTGTTTCTCGCCCTCTGTTTCTCGCTCTCTGTTTCTCGCCCTCTGTTTCTCGCCCTCTGTTTCAGCCCCTCTGTTTCAGCTCCTCTGTTCCTCGCTCTCTGTTTCTCGCCCTCTGTTTCAGCCCCTCTGTTTCTCGCCCACTGTTTCAGCCCCTCTGTTTCTCGCCATCTGTTTCAGCCCCTCTGTTTCAGCCCCTCTGTTTCTCGCCCTCTGTTTCAGCCCCTCTGTTTCAGCCCCTCTGGTTCTCGCCCTCTGTTTCAGCCCCTCTGTTTCAGCACCTCTGTTTCTCGCCCTTTGTTTCTCGCCCTCTGTTTCAGCCCCTCTGTTTCTCGCCCTCTGTTACAGCCCCTGTGTTTCAGTCCCTCTGTTTCAGCCCCTCTGTTTCCGCCCCTCTGTTTCAGCCCCTCTGTTTCAGCCCCTCTGTTTCAGCCCCTCTGTTTCTCGCCCTCTGTTTCAGCCCCTCTGTTTCAGCCCCTCTGTTTCAGCCACTCTGTTTCAGCCCCTCTGTTTCTCGCCCTCTGTTTCTCGCCCTCTGTTTCTCGCCCTCTGTTTCAGCCCCTCTGTTTCAGCCCCTCTGTTTCAGCCACTCTGGTTCTCGCCCTCTGTTTCTCGCCCTCTGTTTCTCGCCCTCTGTTTCTCGCTCTTTGTTTCTCGCCCTCTGTTTCTCGCCCTCTGTTTCAGCCCCTCTGTTAGAGCCCCTCTGTTTCAGCCCCTCTGTTTCATCCCCTCTGTTTCAGCCCCTCTGTTTCAGCCCCTCTGTTTCTCGCCCTCTGTTTCTCGTCCTCTGTTTCTCGCCCTCTGTTTCTCGCTCTCTGTTTCTCGCCCTCTGTTTCTCGCCCTCTGTTTCAGCCCCTCTGTTTCAGCCCCTCTGTTTCAGCCCCTCTGTTTCATCCCCTCTGTTTCAGCCCCTCTGTTTCAGCCCCTCTGTATCAGCCCCTCTGTTTCAGCCCCTCTGTTTCTCGCCCTCTGTTTCTCGCCCTCTGTTTCAGCCCCTCTGTTTCAGCCCCTCTGTTTCAGCCCCTCTGTTTCAGCCCCTCTGTTTCTCGCCCTCTGTTTCTCGCCCTCTGTTTCTCGCCCTCTGTTTCTCGCTCTCTATTTCTCGCCCTCTGTTTCAGCCCCTCTGTTTCTCGCCCACTGTTTCAGCCCCTCTGTTTCTCGCCATCTGTTTCAGCCCCTCTGTTTCAGCCCCTCTGTTTCTCGCCCTCTGTTTCAGACCCTCTGTTTCAGCCCCTCTGTTTCAGCCCCTCTGTTTCAGCACCTCTGTTTCTCGCCCTTTGTTTCTCGCCCTCTGTTTCAGCCCCTCTGTTTCTCGCCCTCTGTTTCAGCCACTCTGTTTCTCGCACTCTGTTTCAGCACCTCTGTTTCAACCCCTCTGTTTCTCGCCCTCTGTTTCAGCCCCTCTGTTTCAGCCCCTCTGTATCAGCCCCTCTGTTTCAGCCCCTCTGTTTCTCGCCCTCTGTTTCTCGCCCTCTGTTTCAGCCCCTCTGTTTCAGCCCCTCTGTTTCAGCCCCTCTGTTTCAGCCCCTCTGTTTCTCGCCCTCTGTTTCTCGCCCTCTGTTTCTCGCCCTCTGTTTCTCGCTCTCTATTTCTCGCCCTCTGTTTCAGCCCCTCTGTTTCTCGCCCACTGTTTCAGCCCCTCTGTTTCTCGCCATCTGTTTCAGCCCCTCTGTTTCAGCCCCTCTGTTTCTCGCCCTCTGTTTCAGACCCTCTGTTTCAGCCCCTCTGTTTCAGCCCCTCTGTTTCAGCACCTCTGTTTCTCGCCCTTTGTTTCTCGCCCTCTGTTTCAGCCCCTCTGTTTCTCGCCCTCTGTTTCAGCCACTCTGTTTCTCGCACTCTGTTTCAGCCCCTCTGTTTCAACCCCTCTGTTTCTCGCCCTCTGTTTCAGCCCCTCTGTTTCAGCCCCTCTGTATCAGCCCCTCTGTTTCAGCCCCTCTGTTTCAGCCCCTCTGTTTCAGCCCCTCTGTTTCAGCCCCTCTGTTTCAGCCCCTCTGATTCTCGCCCTCTGTTTCTCGCCCTCTGTTTCTCGCCCTCTGTTTCTCGCTCTCTGTTTGTCGCCCTCTGTTTCTCGCCCTCTGTTTCAGCCCCTCTGTTTCAGCCCCTCTGTTTCAGCCCCTCTGTTTCAGCCCCTCTGTTTCTCGCCCTCTGTTTCTCGCCCTCTGTTTCTTGCCCTCTGTTTCTCGCTCTCTGTTTCTCGCCCTCTGTTTCTCGCCCTCTGTTTCAGCACCTCTGTTTCAGCCCCTCTGTTTCAGCCCCTCTGTTTCTCGCCCTCTGTTTCTCGCCCTCTGATTCTCGCCCTCTGTTTCAGCCCCTCTGTTTCAGCCCCTCTGTTTCAGCCCCTCTGTTTCAGCCCCTCTGTTTCTCGCCCTCTGTTTCTCGCCCTCTGTTTCTCGCCCTCTGTTTCTCGCTCTCTGTTTCTCGCCCTCTGTTTCAGCCCCTCTGTTTCTCGCCCACTGTTTCAGCCCCTCTGTTTCTCGCCATCTGTTTCAGACCCTCTGTTTCAGCCCCTCTGTTTCTCGCCCTCTGTTTCAGACCCTCTGTTTCAGCCCCTCTGTTTCAGCCCCTCTGTTTCAGCCCCTCTGTTTCAGCCCCTCTGTTTCTCGCCCTGTTTCAGCCACTCTGTTTCTCGCACTCTGTTTCAGCCCCTCTGTTTCAACCCCTCTGTTTCTCGCCCTCTGTTTCAGCCCCTCTGTTTCAGCCCCTCTGTATCAGCCCCTCTGTTTCAGCCCCTCTGTTTCTCGCCCTCTGTTTCTCGCCCTCTGTTTCAGCCCCTCTGTTTCAGCCCCTCTGTTTCAGCCCCTCTGTTTCAGCCCCTCTGTTTCAGCCCCTCTGATTCTCGCCCTCTGTTTCTCGCCCTCTGTTTCTCGCCCTCTGTTTCTCGCTCTCTGTTTGTCGCCCTCTGTTTCTCGCCCTCTGTTTCAGCCCCTCTGTTTCTGCCCCTCTGTTTCAGCCCCTCTGTTTCAGCCCCTCTGTTTCTCGCCCTCTGTTTCTTGCCCTCTGTTTCTCGCTCTCTGTTTCTCGCCCTCTGTTTCTCGCCCTCTGTTTCAGCACCTCTGTTTCAGCCCCTCTGTTTCAGCCCCTCTGTTTCTCGCCCTCTGTTTCTCGCCCTCTGTTTCTCGCCCTCAGTTTCAGCCCAACTGTTTCAGCCCCTTTGTTTCAGTCCCTCTGTTTCAGCCCCTCTGTTTCTCGCCCACTGTTTCTCGCCCTCTGTTTCAGTCCCTCTGTTTCAGCCCCTCTGTTTCAGCCCCTCTGTTTCAGCCCCTCTGTTTCAGCACCTCTGTTTCAGCCCCTCTGTTTCTCGCCCTCTGTTTCTCGACCTCTGTTTCTCGCCCTCTGTTTCTCGCCCTCTGTTTCAGCCCCTCTGTTTCAGCCCCTCTGTTTCAGCCCCTCTGTTTCTCGCCCTCTGTTTCTCGCCCTCTGTTTCAGCCCCTCTGTTTCTGCCCCTCAGTTCCAGCCCCTCTGTTTCTTGCCCTCTGTTTCAGCACCTCTGTTTCTCGCCCTCTCTTTCAGCCCCTCTCTTTCTCGCCCTCTGTTGCAGGCCCTCTGTTTCAGCACGTCTGTTTCAGCCCCTCTGTTACAGCCCCTCTGTTTCTCGCCCTCTGTTTCAGCCCCTCTGTTTCTCGCCCTCTGTTTCTCGCTCTCTGTTTCTCGCCCTCTGTTTCTCGCCCTCTGTTTCAGCCCCTCTGTTTCAGCCCCTCTGTTTCAGCCCCTCTGTTTCTCGCCCTCTGTTTCTCGCCCACTGTTTCTCGCCCTCTGTTTCAGCCCTTCTGTTTCAGCCCCTCTGTTTCTCGCCCTCTGTTTCAGCCCCTCTGTTTCAGCCCCTCTGTTTCTCGCCCTCTGTTTCATCCCCGCGGTTTCAGCCCCTCTGTTTCAGCTCCTCTGTTTCAGCCCCTCTGTTTCTCGCCCTCTGTTTGTCGCCCACTGTTTCTCGCCCTCTGTTTCAGCCCCTCTGTTTCAGCCCCTCTGTTTCAGCCCCTCTGTTTCAGCCCCTCTGTTTCTCGCCCTCTGTTTCTCGCTCTCTCTTTCTCGCCCTCTGTTTCTCGCCCTCTGTTTCAGCACCTCTGTTTCAGCCCCTCTGTTTCAGCCCCTCTGTTTCTCGCCCTCTGTTTCTCGCCCTCTGTTTCTCGCCCTCTGTTTCAGCCCCTCTGTTTCAGCCCCTTTGTTTCAGCCCCTCTGTTTCAGCCCCTCTGTTTCTCGCCCTCTGTTTCAGCCCCTCTGTTTCAGCCCCTCTGTTTCAGCCCCTCTGTTTCTCGCCATCTGTTTCTCGCCCTCTGTTTCTCGCCCTCTGTTTCTCGCCCTCTGTTTCAGCCCCTCTGTTTCAGCCCCTCTGTTTCAGCCCCTCTGTTTCTCGCCCTCTGTTTCTCGCCCTCTGTTTCTCGCTCTCTGTTTCTCGCCCTCTGTTTCTCGCCCTCTGTTTCAGCCCCTCTGTTTCAGCTCCTCTGTTCCTCGCTCTCTGTTTCTCGCCCTCTGTTTCAGCCCCTCTGTTTCTCGCCCACTGTTTCAGCCCCTCTGTTTCTCGCCATCTGTTTCAGCCCCTCTGTTTCAGCCCCTCTGTTTCTCGCCCTCTGTTTCAGCCCCTCTGTTTCAGCCCCTCTGGTTCTCGCCCTCTGTTTCAGCCCCTCTGTTTCAGCACCTCTGTTTCTCGCCCTTTGTTTCTCGCCCTCTGTTTCAGCCCCTCTGTTTCTCGCCCTCTGTTACAGCCCCTGTGTTTCAGTCCCTCTGTTTCAGCCCCTCTGTTTCCGCCCCTCTGTTTCAGCCCCTCTGTTTCAGCCCCTCTGTTTCAGCCCCTCTGTTTCTCGCCCTCTGTTTCAGCCCCTCTGTTTCAGCCCCTCTGTTTCAGCCACTCTGTTTCAGCCCCTCTGTTTCTCGCCCTCTGTTTCTCGCCCTCTGTTTCTCGCCCTCTGTTTCAGCCCCTCTGTTTCAGCCCCTCTGTTTCAGCCACTCTGGTTCTCGCCCTCTGTTTCTCGCCCTCTGTTTCTCGCCCTCTGTTTCTTGCTCTTTGTTTCTCGCCCTCTGTTTCTCGCCCTCTGTTTCAGCCCCTCTGTTAGAGCCCCTCTGTTTCAGCCCCTCTGTTTCATCCCCTCTGTTTCAGCCCCTCTGTTTCAGCCCCTCTGTTTCTCGCCCTCTGTTTCTCGTCCTCTGTTTCTCGCCCTCTGTTTCTCGCTCTCTGTTTCTCGCCCTCTGTTTCTCGCCCTCTGTTTCAGCCCCTCTGTTTCAGCCCCTCTGTTTCAGCCCCTCTGTTTCATCCCCTCTGTTTCAGCCCCTCTGTTTCAGCCCCTCTGTATCAGCCCCTCTGTTTCAGCCCCTCTGTTTCTCGCCCTCTGTTTCTCGCCCTCTGTTTCAGCCCCTCTGTTTCAGCCCCTCTGTTTCAGCCCCTCTGTTTCAGCCCCTCTGTTTCTCGCCCTCTGTTTCTCGCCCTCTGTTTCTCGCCCTCTGTTTCTCGCTCTCTATTTCTCGCCCTCTGTTTCAGCCCCTCTGTTTCTCGCCCACTGTTTCAGCCCCTCTGTTTCTCGCCATCTGTTTCAGCCCCTCTGTTTCAGCCCCTCTGTTTCTCGCCCTCTGTTTCAGACCCTGTGTTTCAGCCCCTCTGTTTCAGCCCCTCTGTTTCAGCACCTCTGTTTCTCGCCCTTTGTTTCTCGCCCTCTGTTTCAGCCCCTCTGTTTCTCGCCCTCTGTTTCAGCCACTCTGTTTCTCGCACTCTGTTTCAGCACCTCTGTTTCAACCCCTCTGTTTCTCGCCCTCTGTTTCAGCCCCTCTGTTTCAGCCCCTCTGTATCAGCCCCTCTGTTTCAGCCCCTCTGTTTCTCGCCCTCTGTTTCTCGCCCTCTGTTTCAGCCCCTCTGTTTCAGCCCCTCTGTTTCAGCCCCTCTGTTTCAGCCCCTCTGTTTCAGCCCCTCTGATTCTCGCCCTCTGTTTCTCGCCCTCTGTTTCTCGCCCTCTGTTCCTCGCTCTCTGTTTGTCGCCTTCTGTTTCTCGCCCTCTGTTTCAGCCCCTCTGTTTCAGCCCCTCTGTTTCAGCCCCTCTGTTTCAGCCCCTCTGTTTCTCGCCCTCTGTTTCTCGCCCTCTGTTTCTTGCCCTCTGTTTCTCGCTCTCTGTTTCTCGCCCTCTGTTTCTCGCCCTCTGTTTCAGCACCTCTGTTTCAGCCCCTCTGTTTCAGCCCCTCTGTTTCTCGCCCTCTGTTTCTCGCCCTCTGATTCTCGCCCTCTGTTTCAGCCCCTCTGTTTCAGCCCCTCTGTTTCAGCCCCTCTGTTTCAGCCCCTCTGTTTCTCGCCCTCTGTTTCTCGCCCTCTGTTTCTCGCCCTCTGTTTCTCGCTCTCTGTTTCTCGCCCTCTGTTTCAGCCCCTCTGTTTCTCGCCCACTGTTTCAGCCCCTCTGTTTCTCGCCATCTGTTTCAGACCCTCTGTTTCAGCCCCTCTGTTTCTCGCCCTCTGTTTCAGACCCTCTGTTTCAGCCCCTCTGTTTCAGCCCCTCTGTTTCAGCCCCTCTGTTTCAGCCCCTCTGTTTCTCGCCCTCTGTTTCAGCCACTCTGTTTCTTGCACTCTGTTTCAGCCCCTCTGTTTCAACCCCTCTGTTTCTCGCCCTCTGTTTCAGCCCCTCTGTTTCAGCCCCTCTGTATCAGCCCCTCTGTTTCAGCCCCTCTGTTTCTCGCCCTCTGTTTCTCGCCCTCTGTTTCAGCCCCTCTGTTTCAGCCCCTCTGTTTCAGCCCCTCTGTTTCAGCCCCTCTGTTTCAGCCCCTCTGATTCTCGCCCTCTGTTTCTCGCCCTCTGTTTCTCGCCCTCTGTTTCTCGCTCTCTGTTTGTCGCCCTCTGTTTCTCGCCCTCTGTTTCAGCCCCTCTGTTTCTGCCCCTCTGTTTCAGCCCCTCTGTTTCAGCCCCTCTGTTTCTCGCCCTCTGTTTCTCGCCCTCTGTTTCTTGCCCTCTGTTTCTCGCTCTCTGTTTCTCGCCCTCTGTTTCTCGCCCTCTGTTTCAGCACCTCTGTTTCAGCCCCTCTGTTTCAGCCCCTCTGTTTCTCGCCCTCTGTTTCTCGCCCTCTGTTTCTCGCCCTCAGTTTCAGCCCAACTGTTTCAGCCCCTTTGTTTCAGTCCCTCTGTTTCAGCCCCTCTGTTTCTCGCCCACTGTTTCTCGCCCTCTGTTTCAGTCCCTCTGTTTCAGCCCCTCTGTTTCAGCCCCTCTGTTTCAGCCCCTCTGTTTCAGCACCTCTGTTTCAGCCCCTCTGTTTCTCGCCCTCTGTTTCTCGACCTCTGTTTCTCGCCCTCTGTTTCTCGCCCTCTGTTTCAGCCCCTCTGTTTCAGCCCCTCTGTTTCAGCCCCTCTGTTTCTCGCCCTTTGTTTCTCGCCCTCTGTTTCAGCCCCTCTGTTTCTGCCCCTCAGTTCCAGCCCCTCTGTTTCTTGCCCTCTGTTTCAGCACCTCTGTTTCTCGCCCTCTCTTTCAGCCCCTCTCTTTCTCGCCCTCTGTTGCAGGCCCTCTGTTTCAGCCCGTCTGTTTCAGCCCCTCTGTTACAGCCCCTCTGTTTCTCGCCCTCTGTTTCAGCCCCTCTGTTTCTCGCCCTCTGTTTCCGCCCCTCTGTTTCTCGCCCTCTGTTGCAGACCCTCTGTTTCAGACCCTCTGTTTCAGCCCCTCTGTTTCAGCTCCTCTGTTTCAGTCCCTCTGTTTCTCGCCTTCTGTTTCTCGCCCTCTGTTTCAGCCCCTCTGTTTCAGCCCCTCTGTTTTAGCCCCTCTGTTTCACGCCCTCTGTTTGAGCCCCTCTGTTTCAGCCCCTCTGTTTCAGCCCCTCTGTTTCAGGCCCACTGTTTCAGACCCTCTGTTTCTCGCCATCTGTTTCAGCCCCTCTGTTTCAGCCCCTCTGTTTCTCGCCCTCTGTTTCAGCCCCTCTGTTTCAGCCCCTCTGTTTCAGCCCCTCTTTTTCAGCCCCTCTGTTTCTCGCCCTCTGTTTCTCGCCGTCTGTTTCTCGCTCTCTGTTTCTCGCCCTCTGTTTCTCGCCCTCTGTTTCAGCCCCTCTGTTTCAGCCACTCTGTTTCAGCTCCTCTGTTTCTCGCCCTCTGTTTCTCGCCCACTGTTTCTCGCCCTCTGTTTCAGCCCCTCTGTTTCAGCCCCTCTGTTTCAGCCCCTCTGTTTCAGCCCCTCTGTTTCTCGCCCTCTGTTTCTCGCTCTCTCTTTCTCGCCCTCTGTTTCTCGCCCTCTGTTTCAGCACCTCTGTTTCAGCCCCTCAGTTTCAGCCCCTCTGTTTCTCGCCCTCTGTTTCTCGCCCTCTGTTTCTCGCCCTCTGTTTCAGCCCCTCTGTTTCAGCCCCTTTGTTTCAGCCCCTCTGTTTCTCGCCCTCTGTTTCAGCCCCTCTGTTTCAGCCCCTCTGTTTCAGCCCCTCTGTTTCAGCCCCTCTGTTTCTCGCCCTCTGTTTCTCGCCCTCTGTTTCTCGCCCTCTGTTTCTCGCCCTCTGTTTCAGCCCCTCTGTTTCAGCCCCTCTGTTTCAGCCCCTCTGTTTCTCGCCCTCTGTTTCTCGCCCTCTGTTTCTCTCTCTCTGTTTCTCGCCCTCTGTTTCTCGCCCTCTGTTTCAGCCCCTCTGTTTCAGCTCCTCTGTTCCTCGCTCTCTGTTTCTCGCCCTCTGTTTCAGCCCCTCTGTTTCTCGCCCACTGTTTCAGCCCCTCTGTTTCTCGCCATCTGTTTCAGCCCCTCTGTTTCAGCCCCTCTGTTTCCCGCCCTCTGTTTCAGCCCCTCTGTTTCAGCCCCTCTGGTTCTCGCCCTCTGTTTCAGCCGCTCTGTTTCAGCACCTCTGTCTCTCGCCCTTTGTTTCTCGCCCTCTGTTTCAGCCCCTCTGTTTCTCGCCCTCTGTTACAGCCCCTCTGTTTCAGTCCCTCTGTTTCAGCCCCTCTGTTTCCGCCCCTCTGTTTCAGCCCCTCTGTTTCAGCCCCTCTGTTTCAGCCCCTCTGTTTCTCGCCCACTGTTTCAGCCCCTCTGTTTCAGCCCCTCTGTTTCAGCCACTCTGTTTCAGCCCCTCTGTTTCTCGCCCTCTGTTTCTCGCCCTCTGTTTCTCGCCCTCTGTTTCAGCCCCTCTGTTTCAGTTCCTCTGTTTCAGCCCCTCTGGTTCTCGCCCTCTGTTTCTCGCCCTCTGTTTCTCGCCCTCTGTTTCTCGCTCTTTGTTTCTCGCCCTCTGTTTCTCGCCCTCTGTTTCAGCCCCTCTGTTTCAGCCCCTCTGTTTCAGCCCCTCTGTTTCATCCCCTCTGTTTCAGCCCCTCTGTTTCAGCCCCTCTGTTTCTCGCCCTCTGTTTCTCGCCCTCTGTTTCTCGCCCTCTGTTTCTCGCTCTCTGTTTCTCGCCCTCTGTTTCTCGGCCTCTGTTTCAGCCCCTCTGTTTCAGCCCCTCTGTTTCAGCCCCTCTGTTTCTCGCCTTCTGTTTCTCGCACACTGTTTCTCGCCCTCTGTTTCAGCCCCTCTGTTTCAGCCCCTCTGTTTCAGCCCCTCTGTTTCAGGCCCTCTGTTTCAGCCCCTCTGTTTCTCGCCTTCTGTTTCATCCCCTCTGTTTCAGCCCCTCTGTTTCAGACCCTCTGTTTCAGCCACTCTGTTTCAGCCCCTCTGTTTCAGCCCCTCTGTTTCAGCACCTCTGTTTCTCGCCCTTTGTTTCTCGCCCTCTGTTTCAGCCCAACTGTTTCTCGCCCTCTGTTTCAGCCCCTCTGTTTCAGCCCCTCTGATTCTCGCCCTCTGTTTCTCGCCCTCTGTTTCTCGCCCTCTGTTTCTCGCTCTCTGTTTGTCGCCCTCTGTTTCTCGCCCTTTGTTTCAGCCCCTCTGTTTCAGCCCCTCTGTTTCAGCCCCTCTGTTTCAGCCCCTCTGTTTCTCGCCCTCTGTTTCTCGCCCTCTGTTTCTTGCCCTCTGTTTCTCGCTCTCTGTTTCTCGCCCTCTGTTTCTCGCCCTCTGTTTCAGCACCTCTGTTTCAGCCCCTCTGTTTCAGCCCCTCTGTTTCTCGCCCTCTGTTTCTCGCCCTCTGTTTCTCGCCCTCTGTTTCAGCCCCTCTGTTTCAGCCCCTCTGTTTCAGCCCCTCTGTTTCAGCCCCTCTGTTTCTCGCCCTCTGTTTCTCGCCCTCTGTTTCTCGCCCTCTGTTTCTCGCTCTCTGTTTCTCGCCCTCTGTTTTAGCCCCTCTGTTTCTCGCCCACTGTTTCAGCCCCTCTGTTTCTCGCCATCTGTTTCAGACCCTCTGTTTCAGCCCCTCTGTTTCTCGCCCTCTGTTTCAGACCCTCTGTTTCAGCCCCTCTGTTTCAGCCCCTCTGTTTCAGCCCCTCTGTTTCAGCCCCTCTGTTTCTCGCACTCTGTTTCAGCCCCTCTGTTTCAACCCCTCTGTTTCTCGCCCTCTGTTTCAGCCCCTCTGTTTCAGCCCCTCTGTATCAGCCCCTCTGTTTCAGCCCCTCTGTTTCTCGCCCTCTGTTTCTCGCCCTCTGTTTCAGCCCCTCTGTTTCAGCCCCTCTGTTTCAGCCCCTCTGTTTCAGCCCCTCTGTTTCAGCCCCTCTGATTCTCGCCCTCTGTTTCTCGCCCTCTGTTTCTCGCCCTCTGTTTCTCGCTCTCTGTTTGTCGCCCTCTGTTTCTCGCCCTCTGTTTCAGCCCCTCTGTTTCTGCCCCTCTGTTTCAGCCCCTCTGTTTCAGCCCCTCTGTTTCAGCCCCTCTGTTTCTCGCCCTCTGTTTCTCGCCCTCTGTTTCTTGCCCTCTGTTTCTCGCTCTCTGTTTCTCGCCCTCTGTTTCTCGCCCTCTGTTTCAGCACCTCTGTTTCAGCCCCTCTGTTTCAGCCCCTCTGTTTCTCGCCCTCTGTTTCTCGCCCTCTGTTTCTCGCCCTCAGTTTCAGCCCAACTGTTTCAGCCCCTTTGTTTCAGTCCCTCTGTTTCAGCCCCTCTGTTTCTCGCCCACTGTTTCTCGCCCTCTGTTTCAGTCCCTCTGTTTCAGCCCCTCTGTTTCAGCCCCTCTGTTTCAGCCCCTCTGTTTCAGCACCTCTGTTTCAGCCCCTCTGTTTCTCGCCCTCTGTTTCTCGACCTCTGTTTCTCGCCCTCTGTTTCTCGCCCTCTGTTTCAGCCCCTCTGTTTCAGCCCCTCTGTTTCAGCCCCTCTGTTTCTCGCCCTCTGTTTCTCGCCCTCTGTTTCAGCCCCTCTGTTTCTGCCCCTCAGTTCCAGCCCCTCTGTTTCTTGCCCACTGTTTCAGCACCTCTGTTTCACGCCCTCTCTTTCAGCCCCTCTCTTTCTCGCCCTCTGTTGCAGGTCCTCTGTTTCAGCCCGTCTGTTTCAGCCCCTCTGTTACAGCCCCTCTGTTTCTCGCCCTCTGTTTCAGCCCCTCTGTTTCTCGCCCTCTGTTTCCGCCCCTCTGCTTCTCGCCCTCTGTTGCAGACCCTCTGTTTCAGACCCTCTGTTTCAGCCCCTCTGTTTCAGCTCCTCTGTTTCAGACCCTCTGTTTCTCGCCTTCTGTTTCTCGCCCTCTGTTTCAGCCCCTCTGTTTCAGCCCCTCTGTTTTAGCCCCTCTGTTTCACGCCCTCTGTTTGAGCCCCTCTGTTTCAGCCCCTCTGTTTCAGGCCCACTGTTTCAGACCCTCTGTTTCTCGCCATCTGTTTCAGCCCCTCTGTTTCAGCCCCTCTGTTTCTCGCCCTCTGTTTCAGCCCCTCTGTTTCAGCCCCTCTGTTTCAGCCCCTCTTTTTCAGCCCCTCTGTTTCTCGCCCTCTGTTTCTCGCCGTCTGTTTCTCGCTCTCTGTTTCTCGCCCTCTGTTTCTCGCCCTCTGTTTCAGCCCCTCTGTTTCAGCCACTCTGTTTCAGCTCCTCTGTTTCTCGCCCTCTGTTTCTCGCCCACTGTTTCTCGCCCTCTGTTTCAGCCCCTCTGTTTCAGCCCCTCTGTTTCAGCCCCTCTGTTTCAGCCCCTCTGTTTCTCGCCCTCTGTTTCTCGCTCTCTCTTTCTCGCCCTCTGTTTCTCGCCCTCTGTTTCAGCACCTCTGTTTCTGCCCCTCAGTTTCAGCCCCTCTGTTTCTCGCCCTCTGTTTCTCGCCCTCTGTTTCTCGCCCTCTGTTTCAGCCCCTCTGTTTCAGCCCCTTTGTTTCAGCCCCTCTGTTTCTCGCCCTCTGTTTCAGCCCCTCTGTTTCAGCCCCTCTGTTTCAGCCCCTCTGTTTCAGCCCCTCTGTTTCTCGCCTCTGTTTCTCGCCCTCTGTTTCTCGCCCTCTGTTTCTCGCCCTCTGTTCAGCCCCTCTGTTTCAGCCCCTCTGTTTCAGCCCCTCTGTTTCTCGCCCTCTGTTTCTCGCCCTCTGTTTCTCTCTCTCTTTTTCTCGCCCTCTGTTTCTCGCCCTCTGTTTCAGCCCCTCTGTTTCAGCTCCTCTGTTCCTCGCTCTCTGTTTCTCGCCCTCTGTTTCAGCCCCTCTGTTTCTCGCCCACTGTTTCAGCCCCTCTGTTTCTCGCCATCTGTTTCAGCCCCTCTGTTTCAGCCCCTCTGTTTCCCGCCCTCTGTTTCAGCCCCTCTGTTTCAGCCCCTCTGGTTCTCGCCCTCTGTTTCAGCCGCTCTGTTTCAGCACCTCTGTCTCTCGCCCTTTGTTTCTCGCCCTCTGTTTCAGCCCCTCTGTTTCTCGCCCTCTGTTACAGCCCCTCTGTTTCAGTCCCTCTGTTTCAGCCCCTCTGTTTCTGCCCCTCTGTTTCAGCCCCTCTGTTTCAGCCCCTCTGTTTCAGCCCCTCTGTTTCTCGCCCACTGTTTCAGCCCCTCTGTTTCAGCCCCTCTGTTTCAGCCACACTGTTTCAGCCCCTCTGTTTCTCGCCCTCTGTTTCTCGCCCTCTGTTTCTCGCCCTCTGTTTCAGCCCCTCTGTTTCAGTTCCTCTGTTTCAGCCCCTCTGGTTCTCGCCCTCTGTTTCTCGCCCTCTGTTTCTCGCCCTCTGTTTCTCGCTCTTTGTTTCTCGCCCTCTGTTTCTCGCCCTCTGTTTCAGCCCCTCTGTTTCAGCCCCTCTGTTTCAGCCCCTCTGTTTCATCCCCTCTGTTTCAGCCCCTCTGTTTCAGCCCCTCTGTTTCTCGCCCTCTGTTTCTCGCCCTCTGTTTCTCGCCCTCTGTTTCTCGCTCTCTGTTTCTCGCCCTCTGTTTCTCGCCCTCTGTTTCAGCCCCTCTGTTTCAGCCCCTCTGTTTCAGCCCCTCTGTTTCTCGCTATCTGTTTCTCGCCCACTGTTTCTCGCCCTCTGTTTCAGCCCCTCTGTTTCAGCCCCTCTGTTTCAGCCCCTCTGTTTCAGCCCCTCTGTTTCAGCCCCTCTGTTTCTCGCCTTCTGTTTCATCCCCTCTGTTTCAGCCCCTCAGTTTCAGACCCTCTGTTTCAGCCCCTCTGTTTCAGCCCCTCTGTTTCAGCCCCTCTGTTTCAGCACCTCTGTTTCTCGCCCTTTGTTTCTCGCCCTCTGTTTCAGCCCAACTGTTTCTCGCCCTCTGTTTCAGCCCCTCTGTTTCTCGCACTCTGTTTCAGCCCCTGTGTTTCAGCCCCTCTGTTTCTCGCCCTCTGTTTCAGCCCCTCTGTTTCAGCCCCTCTGTATCAGCCCCTCTGTTTCAGCCCCTCTGTTTCTCGCCCTCTGTTTCTCGCCCTCTGTTTCAGCCCCTCTGTTTCAGCCCCTCTGTTTCAGCCCCTCTGTTTCAGCCTCTCTGTTTCAGCCCCTCTGATTCTCGCCCTTTGTTTCTCGCCCTCTGTTTCTCGCCCTCTGTTTCTCGCTCTCTGTTTCTCGCCCTCTGTTTCTCGCCCTCTGTTTCAGCCCCTCTGTTTCTGCACCTCTGTTTCAGCCCCTCTGTTTCAGCCCCTCTGTTTCAGCCCCTCTGTTTCTCGCCCTCTGTTTGTCGCCCTCTGTTTCTTGCCCTCTGTTTCTCGCTCTCTGTTTCTCGCCCTCTGTTTCTCGCCCTCTGTTTCTCGCCCTCTGTTTCAGCCCCTCTGTTTCAGCCCCTCTGTTTCTCGCCCTCTGTTTCTCGCCCTCTGTTTCTCGCCCTCAGTTTTAGCCCCTCTGTTTCAGCCCCTTTGTTTCAGCCCCTCTGTTTCAGCCCCTCTGTTTCTCGCCCTCTGTTTCTCGCTCTCTCTTTCTCGCCCTCTGTTTCTCGCCCTCTGTTTCAGCCCCTCTGTTTCAGCCCCTCTGTTTCTCGCCCTCTGTTTCTCGGCAACTGTTTCTCGACCGCTGTTTCAGCCCCTCTGTTTCAGCCCCTTTGTTTCATCCCCTCTGTTTCAGCCCCTCTGTTTCTCCCCCTCTGTTTCAGCCCCTCTGTTTCAGCCCCTCTGTTTCAGCCCCTCTGTTTCAGCCCCTCTGTTTCTCGCCCTCTGTTTCTCGCCCTCTGTTTCTCGCCCTCTGTTTCTCGCCTTCTGTTTCAGCCCCCCTTTTTTTATCCCCTCTGTTTCAGCCCCTCTGTTTCTCGCCCTGTTTCTCGCCCTCTGTTTCTCGCTATCTGTTTCTCGCCCTCTGTTTCTCGCCCTCTGTTTCAGCCCCTCTGTTTCAGCTCCTCTGTTCCTCGCTCTCTGTTTCTCGCCCTCTGTTTCAGCCCCTCTGTTTCTCGCCCACTGTTTCAGCCCCTCTGTTTCTCGCCATTAGTTTCAGTCCCTCTGTTTCAGCCCCTCTGTTTCTCGCCCTCTGTTTCAGCCTCTCTGTTTCAGCCCCTCTGTTTCAGCCCCTCTGTTTCAGCACCTCTGTTTCTCGCCCTTTGTTTCTCGCCCTCTGTTTCAGCCCCTCTGTTTCTCGCCCTCTGTTTCAGCCCCTCTGTTTCAGCCCCTCTTTTTCAGCCCCTCTGTTTCTCGCCCTCTGTTTCTCGCCGTCTGTTTCTCGCTCTCTGTTTCTCGCCCTCTGTTTCTCGCCCTCTGTTTCAGCCCCTCTGTTTCAGCCACTCTGTTTCAGCTCCTCTGTTTCTCGCCCTCTGTTTCTCGCCCACTGTTTCTCGCCCTCTGTTTCAGCCCCTCTGTTTCAGCCCCTCTGTTTCAGCCCCTCTGTTTCAGCCCCTCTGTTTCTCGCCCTCTGTTTCTCGCTCTCTCTTTCTCGCCCTCTGTTTCTCGCCCTCTGTTTCAGCACCTCTGTTTCAGCCCCTCAGTTTCAGCGCCTCTGTTTCTCGCCCTCTGTTTCTCGCCCTCTGTTTCTCGCCCTCTGTTTCAGCCCCTCTGTTTCAGCCCCTTTGTTTCAGCCCCTCTGTTTCTCGCCCGCTGTTTCAGCCCCTCTGTTTCAGCCCCTCTGTTTCAGCCCCTCTGGTTCAGCCCCTCTGTTTCTCGCCCTCTGTTTCTCGCCCTCTGTTTCTCGCCCTCTGTTTCTCGCCCTCTGTTTCAGCCCCTCTGTTTCAGCCCCTCTGTTTCAGCCCCTCTGTTTCTCGCCCTCTGTTTCTCGCCCTCTGTTTCTCTCTCTCTGTTTCTCGCCCTCTGTTTCTCGCCCTCTGTTTCAGCCCCTCTGTTTCAGCTCCTCTGTTCCTCGCTCTCTGTTTCTCGCCCTCTGTTTCAGCCCCTCTGTTTCTCGCCCACTGTTTCAGTCCCTCTGTTTCTCGCCATCTGTTTCAGCCCCTCTGTTTCAGCCCCTCTGTTTCCCGCCCTCTGTTTCAGCCCCTCTGTTTCAGCCCCTCTGGTTCTCGCCCTCTGTTTCAGCCGCTCTGTTTCAGCACCTCTGTCTCTCGCCCTTTGTTTCTCGCCCTCTGTTTCAGCCCCTCTGTTTCTCGCCCTCTGTTACAGCCCCTCTGTTTCAGTCCCTCTGTTTCAGCCCCTCTGTTTCCGCCCCTCTGTTTCAGCCCCTCTGTTTCAACCCCTCTGTTTCAGCCCCTCTGTTTCTCGCCCACTGTTTCAGCCCCTCTGTTTCAGCCCCTCTGTTTCAGCCACTCTGTTTCAGTCCCTCTGTTTCTCGCCCTCTGTTTCTCGCCCTCTGTTTCTCGCCCTCTGTTTCAGCCCTTCTGTTTCAGTTCCTCTGTTTCAGCCCCTCTGGTTCTCGCCCTCTGTTTCTCGCCCTCTGTTTCTCGCCCTCTGTTTCTCGCTCTTTGTTTCTCGCCCTCTGTTTCTCGCCCTCTGTTTCTCGCCCACTGTTTCTCGCCCTCTGTTTCAGCCCTTCTGTTTCAGCCCCTCTGTTTCAGCCCCTCTGTTTCAGCCCCTCTGTTTCAGCCCCTCTATTTCTCGCCCTCTGTTTCATCCCCGCGGTTTCAGCCCCTCTGTTTCAGCTCCTCTGTTTCAGCCCCTCTGTTTCTCGCCCTCTGTTTCTCGCCCACTGTTTCTCGCCCTCTGTTTCAGCCCCTCTGTTTCAGCCCCTCTGTTTCAGCCCCTCTGTTTCAGCCCCTCTGTTTCTCGCCCTCTGTTTCTCGCTCTCTCTTTCTCGCCCTCTGTTTCTCGCCCTCTGTTTCAGCACCTCTGTTTCAGCCCCTCTGTTTCAGCCCCTCTGTTTCTCGCCCTCTGTTTCTCGCCCTCTGTTTCTCGCCCTCTGTTTCAGCCCCTCTGTTTCAGCCCCTTTGTTTCAGCCCCTCTGTTTCAGCCCCTCTGTTTCTCGCCCTCTGTTTCAGCCCCTCTGTTTCAGCACCTCTGTTTCAGCCCCTCTGTTTCAGCCCCTCTGTTTCTCGCCCTCTGTTTCTCGCCCTCTGTTTCTCGCCCTCTGTTTCTCGCCCTCTGTTTCAGCCCCTCTGTTTCAGCCCCTCTGTTTCAGCCCCTCTGTTTCTCGCCCTCTGTTTCTCGCCCTCTGTTTCTCGCTCTCTGTTTCTCGCCCTCTGTTTCTCGCCGTCTGTTTCAGCCCCTCTGTTTCAGCTCCTCTGTTCCTCGCTCTCTATTTCTCGCCCTCTGTTTCTGCCCCTCTGTTTCTCGCCCTCTGTTTCTCGCCCTCTGTTTCTTGCCCTCTGTTTCTCGCTCTCTGTTTCTCGCCCTCTGTTTCTCGCCCTCTGTTTCAGCACCTCTGTTTCAGCCCCTCTGTTTCAGCCCCTCTGTTTCTCGCCCTCTGTTTCTCGCCCTCTGTTTCTCGCCCTCAGTTTCAGCCCAACTGTTTCAGCCCCTTTGTTTCAGTCCCTCTGTTTCAGCCCCTCTGTTTCTCGCCCACTGTTTCTCGCCCTCTGTTTCAGTCCCTCTGTTTCAGCCCCTCTGTTTCAGCCCCTCTGTTTCAGCCCCTCTGTTTCAGCACCTCTGTTTCAGCCCCTCTGTTTCTCGCCCTCTGTTTCTCGACCTCTGTTTCTCGCCCTCTGTTTCTCGCCCTCTGTTTCAGCCCCTCTGTTTCAGCCCCTCTGTTTCAGCCCCTCTGTTTCTCGCCCTCTGTTTCTCGCCCTCTGTTTCAGCCCCTATGTTTCTGCCCCTCAGTTCCAGCCCCTCTGTTTCTTGCCCTCTGTTTCAGCACCTCTGTTTCTCGCCCTCTCTTTCAGCCCCTCTCTTTCTCGCCCTCTGTTGCAGGCCCTCTGTTTCAGCCCGTCTGTTTCAGCCCCTCTGTTACAGCCCCTCTGTTTCTCGCCCTCTGTTTCAGCCCCTCTGTTTCTCGCCCTCTGTTTCCGCCCCTCTGTTTCTCGCCCTCTGTTGCAGACCCTCTGTTTCAGACCCTCTGTTTCAGCCCCTCTGTTTCAGCTCCTCTGTTTCAGACCCTCTGTTTCTCGCCTTCTGTTTCTCGCCCTCTGTTTCAGCCCCTCTGTTTCAGCCCCTCTGTTTTAGCCCCTCTGTTTCACGCCCTCTGTTTGAGCCCCTCTGTTTCAGCCCCTCTGTTTCAGCCCCTCTGTTTCAGGCCCACTGTTTCAGACCCTCTGTTTCTCGCCATCTGTTTCAGCCCCTCTGTTTCAGCCCCTCTTTTCCTCGCCCTCTGTTTCAGCCCCTCTGTTTCAGCCCCTCTGTTTCAGCCCCTCTTTTTCAGCCCCTCTGTTTCTCGCCCTCTGTTTCTCGCCGTCTGTTTCTCGCTCTCTGTTTCTCGCCCTCTGTTTCTCGCCCTCTGTTTCAGCCCCTCTGTTTCAGCCACTCTGTTTCAGCTCCTCTGTTTCTCGCCCTCTGTTTCTCGCCCACTGTTTCTCGCCCTCTGTTTCAGCCCCTCTGTTTCAGCCCCTCTGTTTCAGCCCCTCTGTTTCAGCCCCTCTGTTTCTCGCCCTCTGTTTCTCGCTCTCTCTTTCTCGCCCTCTGTTTCTCGCCCTCTGTTTCAGCACCTCTGTTTCAGCCCCTCAGTTTCAGCCCCTCTGTTTCTCGCCCTCTGTTTCTCGCCCTCTGTTTCTCGTCCTCTGTTTCAGCCCCTCTGTTTCAGCCCCTTTGTTTCAGCCCCTCTGTTTCTCGCCCTCTGTTTCAGCCCCTCTGTTTCAGCCCCTCTGTTTCAGCCCCTCTGTTTCTCGCCCTCTGTTTCTCGCCCTCTGTTTCTCGCCCTCTGTTTCTCGCCCTCTGTTTCTCGCCCTCTGTTTCAGCCCCTCTGTTTCAGCCCCTCTGTTTCAGCCCCTCTGTTTCTCGCCCTCTGTTTCTCGCCCTCTGTTTCTCTCTCGCTGTTTCTCGCCCTCTGTTTCTCGCCCTCTGTTTCAGCCCCTCTGTTTCAGCTCCTCTGTTCCTCGCTCTCTGTTTCTCGCCCTCTGTTTCAGCCCCTCTGTTTCTCGCCCACTGTTTCAGCCCCTCTGTTTCTCGCCATCTGTTTCAGCCCCTCTGTTTCAGCCCCTCTGTTTCCCGCCCTCTGTTTCAGCCCCTCTGTTTCAGCCCCTCTGGTTCTCGCCCTCTGTTTCAGCCGCTCTGTTTCAGCACCTCTGTCTCTCGCCCTTTGTTTCTCGCCCTCTGTTTCAGCCCCTCTGTTTCTCGCCCTCTGTTACAGCCCCTCTGTTTCAGTCCCTCTGTTTCAGCCCCTCTGTTTCCGCCCCTCTGTTTCAGCCCCTCTGTTTCAGCCCCTCTGTTTCAGCCCCTCTGTTTCTCGCCCACTGTTTCAGCCCCTCTGTTTCAGCCCCTCTGTTTCAGCCACTCTGTTTCAGCCCCTCTGTTTCTCGCCCTCTGTTTCTCGCCCTCTGTTTCTCGCCCTCTGTTTCAGCCCCTCTGTTTCAGTTCCTCTGTTTCAGCCCCTCTGGTTCTCGCCCTCTGTTTCTCGCCCTCTGTTTCTCGCCCTCTGTTTCTCGCTCTTTGTTTCTCGCCCTCTGTTTCTCGCCCTCTGTTTCAGCCCCTCTGTTTCAGCCCCTCTGTTTCAGCCCCTCTGTTTCATCCCCTCTGTTTCAGCCCCTCTGTTTCAGCCCCTCTGTTTCTCGCCCTCTGTTTCTCGCCCTCTGTTTCTCGCCCTCTGTTTCTCGCTCTCTGTTTCTCGCCCTCTGTTTCTCGCCCTCTGTTTCAGCCCCTCTGTTTCAGCCCCTCTGTTTCAGCCCCTCTGTTTCTCGCCCTCTGCTACTCGCCCATTGTTTCTCGCCCTCTGTTTCAGCCCCTCTGTTTCAGCCCCTCTGTTTCAGCCCCTCTGTTTCAGCCCCTCTGTTTCAGCCCCTCTGTTTCTCGCCTTCTGTTTCATCCCCTCTGTTTCAGCCCCTCTGTTTCAGACCCTCTGTTTCAGCCCCTCTGTTTCAGCCCCTCTGTTTCAGCACCTCTGTTTCTCGCCCTTTGTTTCTCGCCCTCTGTTTCAGCCCAACTGTTTCTCGCCCTCTGTTTCAGCCCCTCTGTTTCTCGCACTCTGTTTCAGCCCCTCTGTTTCAGCCCCTCTGTATCAGCCCCTCTGTTTCAGCCCCTCTGTTTCTCGCCCTCTGTTTCTCGCCCTCTGTTTCAGCCCCTCTGTTTCAGCCCCTCTGTTTCAGCCCCTCTGTTTCAGCCTCTCTGTTTCAGCCCCTCTGATTCTCGCCCTTTGTTTCTCGCCCTCTGTTTCTCGTCCTCTGTTTCTCGCTCTCTGTTTCTCGCCCTCTGTTTCTCGCCCTCTGTTTCAGCCCCTCTGTTTCTGCACCTCTGTTTCAGCCCCTCTGTTTCAGCCCCTCTGTTTCAGCCCCTCTGTTTCTCGCCCTCTGTTTCTCGCCCTCTGTTTCTTGCCCTCTGTTTCTCGCTCTCTGTTTCTCGCCCTCTGTTTCTCGCCCTCTGTTTCTCGCCCTCTGTTTCAGCCCCTCTGTTTCAGCCCCTCTGTTTCTCGCCCTCTGTTTCTCGCCCTCTGTTTCTCGCCCTCAGTTTCAGCCCCTCTGTTTCAGCCCCTTTGTTTCAGCCCCTCTGTTTCAGCCCCTCTGTTTCTCGCCCTCTGTTTCTCGCTCTCTCTTTCTCGCCCTCTGTTTCTCGCCCTCTGTTTCAGCCCCTCTGTTTCAGCCCCTCTGTTTCTCGCCCTCTGTTTCTCGGCAACTGTTTCTCGACCGCTGTTTCAGCCCCTCTGTTTCAGCCCCTTTGTTTCATCCCCTCTGTTTCAGCCCCTCTGTTTCTCGCCCTCTGTTTCAGCCCCTCTGTTTCAGCCCCTCTGTTTCAGCCCCTCTGTTTCAGCCCCTCTGTTTCTCGCCCTCTGTTTCTCGCCCTCTGTTTCGCGCCCTCTGTTTCTCGCCCTCTGTTTCAGCCCCCCTTTTTTTTATCCCCTCTGTTTCAGCCCCTCTGTTTCTCGCCCTCTGTTTCTCGCCCTCTGTTTCTCGCTCTCTGTTTCTCGCCCTCTGTTTCTCGCCCTCTGTTTCAGCCCCTCTGTTTCAGCTCCTCTGTTCCTCGCTCTCTGTTTCTCGCCCTCTGTTTCAGCCCCTCTGTTTCTCGCCCACTGTTTCAGCCCCTCTGTTTCTCGCCATTAGTTTCAGCCCCTCTGTTTCAGCCCCTCTGTTTCTCGCCCTCTGTTTCAGCCTCTCTGTTTCAGCCCCTCTGTTTCAGCCCCTCTGTTTCAGCACCTCTGTTTCTCGCCCTTTGTTTCTCGCCCTCTGTTTCAGCCCCTCTGTTTCTCGCCCTCTGTTTCAGCCCCGCTGTTTCAGTCCCTCTGTTTCAGCCCCTCTGTTTCCGCCCCTCTGTTTCAGCCCCTCTGTTTCAGCCCCTCTGTTTCAGCCCCTCTGTTTCTCGCCCTCTGTTTCAGCCCCTCTGTTTCAGCCCCTCTGTTTCAGCCACTCTGTTTCAGCCCCTCTGTTTCTCGCCCTCTGTTTCTCGCCCTCTGTTTCTCGCCCTCTGTTTCAGCCCCTCTGTGTCAGCCCCTCTGTTTCAGCCCCTCTGTTTCTCGCCCTCTGTTTCTCGCCCTCTGTTTCTCGCCCTCTGTTTCTCGCTCTTTGTTTCTCGCCCTCTGTTTCTCGCCCTCTGTTTCAGCCCCTCTGTTTCAGCCCCTCTGTTTCAGCCCCTCTGTTTCATCCCCTCTGTTTCAGCCCCTCTGTTTCAGCCCCTCTGTTTCTCGCCCTCTGTTTCTCGCCCTCTGTTTCTCGCCCTCTGTTTCTCGCTCTCTGTTTCTCACCCTCTGATTCTCGCCCTCTGTTTCAGCCCCTCTGTTTCAGCCCCTCTGTTTCAGCCCCTCTGTTTCTCGCCCTCTGTTTCTCGCCCACTGTTTCTCGCCCTCTGTTTCAGCCCTTCTGTTTCAGCCCCTCTGTTTCAGCCCCTCTGTTTCAGCCCCTCTGTTTCAGCCCCTCTATTTCTCGCCCTCTGTTTCATCCCCGCGGTTTCAGCCCCTCTGTTTCAGCTCCTCTGTTTCAGCCCCTCTGTTTCTCGCCCTCTGTTTCTCGCCCACTGTTTCTCGCCCTCTGTTTCAGCCCCTCTGTTTCAGACCCTCTGTTTCAGCCCCTCTGTTTCAGCCCCTCTGTTTCTCGCCCTCTGTTTCTCGCTCTCTCTTTCTCGCCCTCTGTTTCTCGCCCTCTGTTTCAGCACCTCTGTTTCAGCCCCTCTGTTTCAGCCCCTCTGTTTCTCGCCCTCTTTTTCTCGCCCTCTGTTTCTCGCCCTCTGTTTCAGCCCCTCTGTTTCAGCCCCTTTGTTTCAGCCCCTCTGTTTCAGCCCCTCTGTTTCTCGCCCTCTGTTTCAGCCCCTCTGTTTCAGCCCCTCTGTTTCAGCCCCTCTGTTTCAGCCCCTCTGTTTCTCGCCCTCTGTTTCTCGCCCTCTGTTTCTCGCCCTCTGTTTCTCGCCCTCTGTTTCAGCCCCTCTGTTTCAGCCCCTCTGTTTCAGCCCCTCTGTTTCTCGCCCTCTGTTTCTCGCCCTCTGTTTCTCGCTCTCTGTTTCTCGCCCTCTGTTTCTCGCCGTCTGTTTCAGCCCCTCTGTTTCAGCTCCTCTGTTCCTCGCTCTCTATTTCTCACCCTCTGTTTCAGCCCCTCTGTTTCTCGCCCACTGTTTCAGCCCCTCTGTTTCTCGCCATCTGTTTCAGCCCCTCTGTTTCAGCCCCTCTGTTTCTCGCCCTCTGTTTCAGCCCCTCTGTTTCAGCCCCTGTGGTTCTCGCCCTCTGTTTCAGCCCCTCTGTTTCAGCACCTCTGTTTCTCGCCCTTTGTTTCTCGCCCTCTGTTTCAGCCCCTCTGTTTCTCGCCCTCTGTTACAGCCCCTCTGTTTCAGTCCCTCTGTTTCAGCCCCTCTGTTTCCGCCCCTCTGTTTCAGCCCCTCTGTTTCAGCCCCTCTGTTTCAGCCCCTCTGTTTCTCGCCCTCTGTTTCAGCCCCTCTGTTTCAGCCCCTCTGTTTCAGCCACTCTGTTTCAGCCCCTCTGTTTCTCGCCCTCTGTTTCTCGCCCTCTGTTTCTCGCCCTCTGTTTCAGCCCCTCTGTTTCAGCCCCTCTGTTTCAGCCACTCTGGTTCTCGCCCTCTGTTTCTCGCCCTCTGTTTCTCGCCCTCTGTTTCTCGCTCTTTGTTTCTCGCCCTCTGTTTCTCGCCCTCTGTTTCAGCCCCTCTGTTTCAGCCCCTCTGTTTCAGCCCCTCTGTTTCATCCCCTCTGTTCCAGCCCCTCTGTTTCAGCCCCTCTGTTTCACGCCCTCTGTTTCTCGTCCTCTGTTTCTCGCCCTCTGTTTCTCGCTCTCTGTTTCTCGCCCTCTGTTTCTCGCCCTCTGTTTCAGCCCCTCTGTTTCAGCCCCTCTGTTTCAGCCCCTCTGTTTCTCGCCCTCTGTTTCTCGCCCACTGTTTCTCGCCCTCTGTTTCAGCCCCTCTGTTTCAGCCCCTCTGTTTCAGCCCCTCTGTTTCAGCCCCTCTGTTTCAGCCCCTCTGTTTCTCGCCTTCTGTTTCATCCCCTCTGTGTCAGCCCCTCTGTTTCAGACCCTCTGTTTCAGCCCCTCTGTTTCAGCCCCTCTGTTTCAGCCCCTCTGTTTCAGCACCTCTGTTTCTCGCCGTTTGTTTCTCGCCCTCTGTTTCAGCCCCTCTGTTTCTCGCCCTCTGTTTCAGCCCCTCTGTTTCTCGCACTCTGTTTCAGCCCCTCTGTTTCAGCCCCTCTGTTTCTCGCCCTCTGTTTCAGCCCCTCTGTTTCAGCCCCTCTGTATCAGCCCCTCTGTTTCAGCCCCTCTGTTTCTCGCCCTCTGTTTCTCGCCCTCTGTTTCAGCCCCTCTGTTTCAGCCCCTCTGTTTCAGCCCCTCTGTTTCAGCCCCTCTGATTCTCGCCCTCTGTTTCTCGCCCTCTGTTTCTCGCCCTCTGTTTCTCGCTCTCTGTTTCTCGCACTCTGTTTCTCGCCCTCAATTTCAGCCCCTCTGTTTCTGCCCCTCTGTTTCAGCCCCTCTGTTTCAGCCCCTCTGTTTCAGCCACTCTGTTTCTCGCCCTCTGTTTCTCGCCCTCTGTTTCTTGCCCTCTGTTTCTCGCTCTCTGTTTCTCGCCCTCTGTTTCTAGCCTTCTGTTTCTCGCCCTCTGTTTCAGCCCCTCTGTTTCAGCCCCTCTGTCTCTCGCCCTCTGTTTCTCGCCCTCTGTTTCTCGCCCTCAGTTTCAGCCCCTCTGTTTCAGCCCCTTTGTTTCAGCCCCTCTGTTTCAGCCCCTCTGTTTCTCGCCCACTGTTTCTCGCCCTCTGTTTCAGCCCCTCTGTTTCAGCCCCTCTGTTTCAGCCCCTCTGTTTCAGCCCCTCTGTTTCAGCACCTCTGTTTCAGCCCCTCTGTTTCTCGCCCTCTGTTTCTCGCCCTCTGTTTCTCGCCCTCTGTTTCTCGCCCTCTGTTTCAGCCCCTCTGTTTCAGCCCCTCTGTTTCAGCCCCTCTGTTTCTCGCCCTCTGTTTCTCGCCCTCTGTTTCAGCCCCTCTGTTTCTGCCCCTCAGTTCCAGCCACTCTGTTTCTTGCCCTCTGTTTCAGCACCTCTGTTTCTCGCCCTCTCTTTCAGCCCCTCTCTTTCTCGCCCTCTGTTGCAGACCCTCTGTTTCAGCCCGTCTGTTTCAGCCCCTCTGTTACAGCCCCTCTGTTTCTCGCCCTCTGTTTCAGCCCCTCTGTTTCTCGCCCTCTGTGTCCGGCCCTCTGTTTCTCGCCCTCTGTTGCAGCCCCTCTGTTTCAGCCCCTCTGTTTCAGCCCCTCTGTTTCAGCTCCTCTGTTTCAGACCCTCTGTTTCTCGCCTTCTGTTTCTCGCCCTCTGTTTCAGCTCCTCTGTTTCAGCCCCTCTGTTTCAGCTCCTCTGTTTCTCGCCCTCTGTTTGAGCCCCTCTGTTTCAGCCCCTCTGTTTCAGCCCCTCTGTTTCAGCCACTCTGTTTCAGGCCCACTGTTTCAGCCCCTCAGTTTTTCGCCATCTGTTTCAGCCCCTCTGTTTCAGCCCCTCTGTTTCTCGCCCTCTGTTTTAGCCCCTCTGTTTCAGCCCCTCTGTTTCAGCCCCTCTTTTTCAGCCCCTCTGTTTCTCGCCCTCTGTTTCTCGCCCTCTGTTTCTCGCTCTCTGTTTCTCGCCCTCTGTTTCTCGCCCTCTGTTTCAGCCCCTCTGTTTCAGCCACTCTGTTTCAGCTCCTCTGTTTCTCGCCCTCTGTTTCTAGCCCACTGTTTCTCGCCCTCTGTTTCAGCCCCTCTGTTTCAGCCCCTCTGTTTCAGCCCCTCTGTTTCAGCCCCTCTGTTTCTCGCCCTCTGTTTCTCGCTCTCTCTTTCTCGCCCTCTGTTTCTCGCCCTCTGTTTCAGCCCCTCTGTTTCAGCCCCTCTGTTTCAGCCCCTCTGTTTCTCGCCCTCTGTTTCTCGCCAACTGTTTCTCGACCGCTGTTTCAGCCCCTCTGTTTCAGCCCCTTTGTTTCAGCCCCTCTGTTTCAGCCCCTCTCTTTCTCGCCCTCTGTTTCAGCCCCTCTGTTTCAGCCCCTCTGTTTCAGCCCCTCTGTTTCAGCCCCTCTGTTTCTCGCCCTCTGTTTCTCGCCCTCTGTTTCTCGCCCTCTGTTTCTCGCCCTCTGTTTCAGCCCCTCTGTTTCAGCCCCTCTGTTTCAGCCCCTCTGTTTCTCGCCCTCTGTTTCTCGCCCTCTGTTTCTCGCTCTCTGTTTCTCGCCCTCTGTTTCTCGCCCTCTGTTTCAGCCCCTCTGTTTCAGCTCCTCTGTTCCTCGCTCTCTGTTTCTCGCCCTCTGTTTCAGCCCCTCTGTTTCTCGCCCACTGTTTCAGCCCCTCTGTTTCTCGCCATCTGTTTCAGCCCCTCTGTTTCAGCCCCTCTGTTTCTCGCCCTCTGTTTCAGACTCTCTGTTTCAGACCCTCTGTTTCAGCCCCTCTGTTTCAGCACCTCTGTTTCACGCCCTTTGTTTCTCGCCCTCTGTTTCAGCCCCTCTGTTTCTCGCCCTCTGTTTCAGCCCGTTTGTTTCAGTCCCTCTGTTTCAGCCCCTCTGTTTCCGCCCCTCTGTTTCAGCCCCTCTGTTTCAGCCCCTCTGTTTCAGCCCCTCTGTTTCTCGACCTCTGTTTCAGCCCCTCTTTTTCAGCCCCTCTGTTTCAGCCACTCTGTTTCAGTCCCTCTCTTTCTCGCCCTCTTTTTCTCGCCCTCTGTTTCTCGCCCTCTGTTTCAGCCCCTCTGTGTCAGCCCCTCTGTTTCAGCCCCTCTGTTTCTCGCCCTCTGTGTCCGGCCCTCTGTTTCTCGCCCTCTGTTGCAGCCCCTCTGTTTCAGCCCCTCTGTTTCAGCCCCTCTGTTTCAGCTCCTCTGTTTCAGACCCTCTGTTTCTCGCCTTCTGTTTCTCGCCCTCTGTTTCAGCTCCTCTGTTTCAGCCCCTCTGTTTCAGCTCCTCTGTTTCTCGCCCTCTGTTTGAGCCCCTCTGTTTCAGCCCCTCTGTTTCAGCCCCTCTGTTTCAGCCACTCTGTTTCAGGCCCACTGTTTCAGCCCCTCAGTTTTTCGCCATCTGTTTCAGCCCCTCTGTTTCAGCCCCTCTGTTTCTCGCCCTCTGTTTTAGCCCCTCTGTTTCAGCCCCTCTGTTTCAGCCCCTCTTTTTCAGCCCCTCTGTTTCTCGCCCTCTGTTTCTCGCCCTCTGTTTCTCGCTCTCTGTTTCTCGCCCTCTGTTTCTCGCCCTCTGTTTCAGCCCCTCTGTTTCAGCCACTCTGTTTCAGCTCCTCTGTTTCTCGCCCTCTGTTTCTAGCCCACTGTTTCTCGCCCTCTGTTTCAGCCCCTCTGTTTCAGCCCCTCTGTTTCAGCCCCTCTGTTTCAGCCCCTCTGTTTCTCGCCCTCTGTTTCTCGCTCTCTCTTTCTCGCCCTCTGTTTCTCGCCCTCTGTTTCAGCCCCTCTGTTTCAGCCCCTCTGTTTCAGCCCCTCTGTTTCTCGCCCTCTGTTTCTCGCCAACTGTTTCTCGACCGCTGTTTCAGCCCCTCTGTTTCAGCCCCTTTGTTTCAGCCCCTCTGTTTCAGCCCCTCTCTTTCTCGCCCTCTGTTTCAGCCCCTCTGTTTCAGCCCCTCTGTTTCAGCCCCTCTGTTTCAGCCCCTCTGTTTCTCGCCCTCTGTTTCTCGCCCTCTGTTTCTCGCCCTCTGTTTCTCGCCCTCTGTTTCAGCCCCTCTGTTTCAGCCCCTCTGTTTCAGCCCCTCTGTTTCTCGCCCTCTGTTTCTCGCCCTCTGTTTCTCGCTCTCTGTTTCTCGCCCTCTGTTTCTCGCCCTCTGTTTCAGCCCCTCTGTTTCAGCTCCTCTGTTCCTCGCTCTCTGTTTCTCGCCCTCTGTTTCAGCCCCTCTGTTTCTCGCCCACTGTTTCAGCCCCTCTGTTTCTCGCCATCTGTTTCAGCCCCTCTGTTTCAGCCCCTCTGTTTCTCGCCCTCTGTTTCAGACTCTCTGTTTCAGACCCTCTGTTTCAGCCCCTCTGTTTCAGCACCTCTGTTTCACGCCCTTTGTTTCTCGCCCTCTGTTTCAGCCCCTCTGTTTCTCGCCCTCTGTTTCAGCCCGTTTGTTTCAGTCCCTCTGTTTCAGCCCCTCTGTTTCCGCCCCTCTGTTTCAGCCCCTCTGTTTCAGCCCCTCTGTTTCAGCCCCTCTGTTTCTCGACCTCTGTTTCAGCCCCTCTTTTTCAGCCCCTCTGTTTCAGCCACTCTGTTTCAGTCCCTCTCTTTCTCGCCCTCTTTTTCTCGCCCTCTGTTTCTCGCCCTCTGTTTCAGCCCCTCTGTGTCAGCCCCTCTGTTTCAGCCCCTCTGTTTCTCGCCCTCTGTTTCTCGCCCTCTGTTTCTCGCTCTTTGTTTCTCGCCCTCTGTTTCTCGCCCTCTGTTTCAGCCCCTCTGTTTCAGCCCCTCTGTTTCAGCCCCTCTGTTTCATCCCCTCTGTTTCAGCCCCTCTGTTTCAGCCCCTCTGTTTCTCGCCCTCTGTTTCTCGTCCTCTGTTTCTCGCCCTCTGTTTCTCGCTCTCTGTTTCTCGCCCTCAGTTTCTCGCCCTCTGTTTCAGCCCCTCTGTTTCAGCCCCTCTATTTCAGCCCCTCTGTTTCTCGCCCTCTGTTTCTCGCCCACTGTTTCTCGCCCTCTGTTTCAGCCCCTCTGTTTCAGCCCCTCTGTTTCAGCCCCTCTGTTTCAGCCCCTCTGTTTCTCGCCTTCTGTTTCATTCCCTCTGTTTCAGCCCCTCTGTTTCAGACCCTCTGTTTCAGCCCCTCTGTTTCAGCCCCTCTGTTTCAGCCCCTCTGTTTCAGCACCTCTGTTTCTCGCCCTTTGTTTCTCGACCTCTGTTTCAGCCCCTCTGTTTCTCGCCCTCTGTTTCAGCCCCTCTGTTTCTCGCACTCTGTTTCAGCCCCTCTGTTTCAGCCCCTCTGTTTCTCGCCCTCTGTTTCAGCCCCTCTGTTTCAGCCCCTCTGTATCAGCCCCTCTGTTTCAGCCCCTCTGTTTCTCGCCCTCTGTTTCTCGCCCTCTGTTTCAGCCCCTCTGTTTCAGCCCCTCTGTTTCAGCCCCTCTGTTTCAGCCCCTCTGTTTCAGCCCCTCTGATTCTCGCCCTCTGTTTCTCGCCCTCTGTTTCTCGCCCTCTGTTTCTCGCTCTCTGTTTCTCGCCCTCTGTTTCTCGCCCTCTGTTTCAGCCCCTCTGTTTCTGCCCCTCTGTTTCAGCCCCTCTGTTTCAGCCCCTCTGTTTCAGCCACTCTGTTTCTCGCCCTCTGTTTCTCGCCCTCTGTTTCTTGCCCTCTGTTTCTCGCTCTCTGTTTCTCGCCCTCTGTTTCTCGCCCTCTGTTTCTCGCCCTCTGTTTCAGCCCCTCTGTTTCAGCCCCTCTGTATCTCGCCCTCTGTTTCTCGCCCTCTGTTTCTCGCCCTCAGTTTCAGCCCATCTGTTTCAGCCCCTTTGTTTCAGCCCCTCTGTTTCAGCCCCTCTGTTTCTCGCCCACTGTTTCTCGCCCTCTGTTTCAGCCCCTCTGTTTCAGCCCCTCTGTTTCAGCCCCTCTGTTTCAGCCCCTCTGTTTCAGCACCTCTGTTTCAGCCCCTCTGTTTCTCGCCCTCTGTTTCTCGCCCTCTGTTTCTCGCCCTCTGTTTCTCGCCCTCTGTTTCAGCCCCTCTGTTTCAGCCCCTCTGTTTCAGCCCATCTGTTTCTCGCCCTCTGTTTCTCGCCCTCTGTTTCAGCCCCTCTGTTTCTGCCCCTCAGTTCCAGCCACTCTGTTTCTTGCCCTCTGTTTCAGCACCTCTGTTTCTCGCCCTCTCTTTCAGCCCCTCTCTTTCTCGCCCTCTGTTGCAGACCCTCTGTTTCAGCCCGTCTGTTTCAGCCCCTCTGTTACAGCCCCTCTGTTTCTCGCCCTCTGTTTCAGCCCCTCTGTTTCTCGCCCTCTGTTTCCGCCCCTCTGTTTCTCGCCCTCTGTTGCAGCCCCTCTGTTTCAGTCCCTCTGTTTCAGCCCCTCTGTTTCAGCTCCTCTGTTTCAGACCCTCTGTTTCTCGCCTTCTGTTTCTCGCCCTCTGTTTCAGCCCCTCTGTTTCAGCCCCTCTGTTTCAGCTCCTCTGTTTCTCGCCCTCTGTTTGAGCCCCTCTGTTTCAGCCACTCTGTTTCAGCCCCTCTGTTTCAGCCCCTCTGTTTCAGGCCCACTGTTTCAGCCCCTCTGTTTCTCGCCATCTGTTTCAGCCCCTCTGTTTCAGCCCCTCTGTTTCTCGCCCTCTGTTTTAGCCCCTCTGTTTCAGCCCCTCAGTTTCAGCCCCTCTTTTTCAGCCCCTCTGTTTCTCGCCCTCTGTTTCTGACTCTCTGTTTCTCGCCCTCTGTTTCTCGCCCTCTGTTTCAGCCCCTCTGTTTCAGCCACTCTGTTTCAGCTCCTCTGTTTCTCGCCCTCTGTTTCTAGCCCACTGTTTCTCGCCCTCTGTTTCAGCCCCTCTGTTTCAGCCCCTCTGTTTCAGCCCCTCTGTTTCAGCCCCTCTGCTACTCGCCCTCAGTTTCTCGCCCTCTGTTTCTCGCTCTCTGTTTCACGCCAGCTGTTTCTCGCCCTCTGTTTCAGCCCCTCTGTTTCAGCTCCTCTGTTCCTCGCTCTCTGTTTCTCGCCCTCTGTTTCAGCCCCTCTGTTTCTCGCCATCTGTTTCAGCCCCTCTGTTTCAGCCCCTCTGTTTCTCGCCCTCTGTTTCAGACCCTCTGTTTCAGCCCCTCTGTTTCAGCCCCTCTGTTTCAGCACCTCTGTTTCTCGCCCTTTGTTTCTCGCCCTCTGTTTCAGCCCCTCTGTTTCTCGCCCTCTGTTTCAGCCCCTCTGTCTCAGTCCCTCTGTTTCAGCCCCTCTGTTTCCGCCCCTCTGTTTCAGCCCCCCTGTTTCAGCCCCTCTGTTTCAGCCCCTCTGTTTCTCGCCCTCTGTTTCAGCCCCTCTGTTTCAGCCCCTCTGTTTCAGCCACTCTGTTTCAGCCCCTCTCTTTCTCGCCCTCTTTTTCTCGCCCTCTGTTTCTCGCCCTCTGTTTCAGCCCCTCTGTGTCAGCCCCTCTGTTTCAGCCCCTCTGTTTCTCGCCCTCTGTTTCTCGCCCTCTGTTTCTCGCTCTTTGTTTCTCGCCCTCTGTTTCTCGCCCTCTGTTTCAGCCCCTCTGTTTCAGCCCCTCTGTTTCAGCCCCTCTGTTTCATCCCCTCTGTTTCAGCCCCTCTGTTTCAGCCCCTCTGTTTCTCGCCCTCTGTTTCTCGCCCTCTGTTTCTCGCCCTCTGTTTCTCGCTCTCTGTTTCTCGCCCTCTGTTTCTCGCCCTCTGTTTCAGCCCCTCTGTTTCAGCCCCTCTGTTTCAGCCCCTCTGTTTCTCGCTCTCTGTTTCTCGCCCACTGTTTCTCGCCCTCTGTTTCAGCCACTCTGTTTCAGCCCCTCTGTTTCAGCCCCTCTGTTTCAGCCCCTCTGTTTCTCGCCCTCTGTTTCATCCCCGCGGTTTCAGCCCCTTTGTTTCAGCTCCTCTGTTTCAGCCCCTCTGTTTCAGCCCCTCTGTTTCTCGCCCTCTGTTTCAGCACCTCTGTTTCTCGCCCTCTCTTTCAGCCCCTCTCTTTCTCGCCCTTCTGTTGCAGACCCTCTGTTTCAGCCCGTCTGTTTCAGCCCCTCTGTTACAGCCCCTCTGTTTCTCGCCCTCTGTTTCAGCCCCTCTGTTTCTCGCCCTCTGTTTCAGCCCCTCTGTTTCAGCCCCTCTGTATCAGCCCCTCTGTTTCAGCCCCTCTGTTTCTCGCCCTCTGTTTCTCGCCCTCTGTTTCAGCCCCTCTGTTTCAGCCCCTCTGTTTCAGCCCCTCTGTTTCAGCCCCTCTGATTCTCGCCCTCTGTTTCTCGCCCTCTGTTTCTCGCCCTCTGTTTCTCGCTCTCTGTTTCTCGCCCTCTGTTTCTCGCCCTCTGTTTCAGCCCCTCTGTTTCTGCCCCTCTGTTTCAGCCCCTCTGTTTCAGCCCCTCTGTTTCAGCCACTCTGTTTCTCGCCCTCTGTTTCTCGCCCTCTGTTTCTTGCCCTCAGTTTCTTGCTCTCTGTTTCTCGCCCTCTGTTTCTCGCCCTCTGTTTCTCGCCCTCTGTTTCAGCCCCTCTGTTTCAGCCCCTCTGTTTCTCGCCCTCTGTTTCTCGCCCTCTGTTTCTCGCCCTCAGTTTCAGCCCCTCTGTTTCAGCCCCTTTGTTTCAGCCCCTCTGTTTCAGCCCCTCTGTTTCTCGCCCACTGTTTCTCGCCCTCTGTTTCAGCCCCTCTGTTTCAGCCCCTCTGTTTCAGCCCCTCTGTTTCAGCCCCTCTGTTTCAGCAACTCTGTTTCAGCCCCTCTGTTTCTCGCCCTCTGTTTCTCGTCCTCTGTTTCTCGCCCTCTGTTTCTCGCCCTCTGTTTCAGCCCCTCTGTTTCAGCCCCTCTGTTTCAGCCCCTCTGTTTCTCGCCCTCTGTTTCTCGCCCTCTGTTTCAGCCCCTCTGTTTCTGCCCCTCAGTTCCAGCCACTCTGTTTCTTGCCCTCTGTTTCAGCACCTCTGTTTCGCGCCCTCTCTTTCAGCCCCTCTCTTTCTCGCCCTCTGTTGCAGACCCTCTGTTTCAGCCCGTCTGTTTCAGCCCCTCTGTTACAGCCCCTCTGTTTCTCGCCCTCTGTTTCAGCCCCTCTGTTTCTCGCCCTCTGTTTCCGCCCCTCTGTTTCTCGCCCTCTGTTGCAGCCCCTCTGTTTCAGCCCCTCTGTTTCAGCTCCTCTGTTTCTCGCCCTCTGTTTCTAGCCCACTGTTTCTCGCCCTCTGTTTCAGCCCCTCTGTTTCAGCCCCTCTGTTTCAGCCCCTCTGTTTCAGCCCCTCAGTTTCTCGCCCTCTGTTTCTCGCTCTCTCTTTCTCGCCCTCTGTTTCTCGCCCTCAGTTTCAGCCCCTCTGTTTCAGCCCCTTTGTTTCAGCTCCTCTGTTTCAGACCCTCTGTTTCTCGCCTTCTGTTTCTCGCCCTCTGTTTCAGCCCCTCTGTTTCAGCCCCTCTGTTTCAGCTCCTCTGTTTCTCGCCCTCTGTTTGAGCCCCTCTGTTTCAGCCCCTCTGTTTCAGCCCCTCTGTTTCAGGCCCTCTGTTTCAGCCCCTCTGTTTCTCGCCATCTGTTTCAGCCCCTCTGTTTCAGCCCCTCTGTTTCTCGCCCTCTGTTTTAGCCCCTCTGTTTCAGCCCCTCAGTTTCAGCCCCTCTTTTTCAGCCCCTCTGTTTCTCGCCCTCTGTTTCTCGCCCTCTGTTTCTCGCTCTCTGTTTCTCGCCCTCTGTTTCTCGCCCTCTGTTTCAGCCCGTCTGTTTCAGCCACTCTGTTTCAGCTCCTCTGTTTCTCGCCCTCTGTTTCTAGCCCACTGTTTCTCGCCCTCTGTTTCAGCCCCTCTGTTTCAGCCCCTCTGTTTCAGCCCCTCTGATTCAGCCCCTCAGTTTCTCGCCCTCTGTTTCTCGCTCTCTCTTTCTCGCCCTCTGTTTCTCGCCCTCTGTTTCAGCCCCTCTGTTTCAGCCCCTTTGTTTCAGCTCCTCTGTTTCAGACCCTCTGTTTCTCGCCTTCTGTTTCTCGCCCTCTGTTTCAGCCCCTCTGTTTCAGCCCCTCTGTTTCAGCTCCTCTGTTTCTCGCCCTCTGTTTGAGCCCCTCTGTTTCAGCCCCTCTGTTACAGCCCCTCTGTTTCTCGCCCTCTGTTTCAGCCCCTCTGTTTCTCGCCCTCTGTTTCAGCCCCTCTGTTTCAGCCCCTCTGTATCAGCCCCTCTGTTTCAGCCCCTCTGTTTCTCGCCCTCTGTTTCTCGCCCTCTGTTTCAGCCCCTCTGTTTCAGCCCCTCTGTTTCAGCCCCTCTGTTTCAGCCCCTCTGTTTCAGCCCCTCTGATTCTCGCCCTCTGTTTCTCGCCCTCTGTTTCTCGCCCTCTGTTTCTCGCTCTCTGTTTCTCGCCCTCTGTTTCTCGCCCTCTGTTTCAGCCCCTCTGTTTCTGCCCCTCTGTTTCAGCCCCTCTGTTTCAGCCCCTCTGTTTCAGCCACTCTGTTTCTCGCCCTCTGTTTCTCGCCCTCTGTTTCTTGCCCTCAGTTTCTTGCTCTCTGTTTCTCGCCCTCTGTTTCTCGCCCTCTGTTTCTCGCCCTCTGTTTCAGCCCCTCTGTTTCAGCCACTCTGTTTCTCGCCCTCTGTTTCTCGCCCTCTGTTTCTCGCCCTCAGTTTCAGCCCCTCTGTTTCAGCCCCTTTGTTTCAGCCCCTCTGTTTCAGCCCCTCTGTTTCTCGCCCACTGTTTCTCGCCCTCTGTTTCAGCCCCTCTGTTTCAGCCCCTCTGTTTCAGCCCCTCTGTTTCAGCCCCTCTGTTTCAGCACCTCTGTTTCAGCCCCTCTGTTTCTCGCCCTCTGTTTCTCGTCCTCTGTTTCTCGCCCTCTGTTTCTCGCCCTCTGTTTCAGCCCCTCTGTTTCAGCCCCTCTGTTTCAGCCCCTCTGTTTCTCGCCCTCTGTTTCTCGCCCTCTGTTTCAGCCCCTCTGTTTCTGCCCCTCAGTTCCAGCCACTCTGTTTCTTGCCCTCTCTTTCAGCACCTCTGTTTCTCGCCCTCTCTTTCAGCCCCTCTCTTTCTCGCCCTCTGTTGCAGACCCTCTGTTTCAGCCCGTCTGTTTCAGCCCCTCTGTTACAGCCCCTCTGTTTCTCGCCCTCTGTTTCAGCCCCTCTGTTTCTCGCCCTCTGTTTCCGCCCCTCTGTTTCTCGCCCTCTGTTGCAGCCCCTCTGTTTCAGCCCCTCTGTTTCAGCTCCTCTGTTTCTCGCCCTCTGTTTCTAGCCCACTGTTTCTCGCCCTCTGTTTCAGCCCCTCTGTTTCAGCCCCTCTGTTTCAGCCCCTCTGTTTCAGCCCCTCAGTTTCTCGCCCTCTGTTTCTCGCTCTCTCTTTCTCGCCCTCTGTTTCTCGCCCTCAGTTTCAGCCCCTCTGTTTCAGCCCCTTTGTTTCAGCTCCTCTGTTTCAGACCCTCTGTTTCTCGCCTTCTGTTTCTCGCCCTCTGTTTCAGCCCCTCTGTTTCAGCCCCTCTGTTTCAGCTCCTCTGTTTCTCGCCCTCTGTTTGAGCCCCTCTGTTTCAGCCCCTCTGTTTCAGCCCCTCTGTTTCAGGCCCTCTGTTTCAGCCCCTCTGTTTCTCGCCATCTGTTTCAGCCCCTCTGTTTCAGCCCCTCTGTTTCTCGCCCTCTGTTTTAGCCCCTCTGTTTCAGCCCCTCAGTTTCAGCCCCTCTTTTTCAGCCCCTCTGTTTCTCGCCCTCTGTTTCTCGCACTCTGTTTCTCGCTCTCTGTTTCTCGCCCTCTGTTTCTCGCCGTCTGTTTCAGCCCCTCTGTTTCAGCTCCTCTGTTCCTCGCTCTCTATTTCTCACCCTCTGTTTCAGCCCCTCTGTTTCTCGCCCACTGTTTCAGCCCCTCTGTTTCTCGCCATCTGTTTCAGCCCCTCTGTTTCAGCCCCTCTGTTTCTCGCCCTCTGTTTCAGCCCCTCTGTTTCAGCCCCTGTGGTTCTCGCCCTCTGTTTCAGCCCCTCTGTTTCAGCACCTCTGTTTCTCGCCCTTTGTTTCTCGCCCTCTGTTTCAGCCCCTCTGTTTCTCGCCCTCTGTTACAGCCCCTCTGTTTCAGTCCCTCTGTTTCAGCCCCTCTGTTTCCGCCCCTCTGTTTCAGCCCCTCTGTTTCAGCCCCTCTGTTTCAGCCCCTCTGTTTCTCGCCCTCTGTTTCAGCCCCTCTGTTTCAGCCCCTCTGTTTCAGCCACTCTGTTTCAGCCCCTCTGTTTCTCGCCCTCTGTTTCTCGCCCTCTGTTTCTCGCCCTCTGTTTCAGCCCCTCTGTTTCAGCCCCTCTGTTTCAGCCACTCTGGTTCTCGCCCTCTGTTTCTCGCCCTCTGTTTCTCGCCCTCTGTTTCTCGCTCTTTGTTTCTCGCCCTCTGTTTCTCGCCCTCTGTTTCAGCCCCTCTGTTTCAGCCCCTCTGTTTCAGCCCCTCTGTTTCATCCCCTCTGTTCCAGCCCCTCTGTTTCAGCCCCTCTGTTTCACGCCCTCTGTTTCTCGTCCTCTGTTTCTCGCCCTCTGTTTCTCGCTCTCTGTTTCTCGCCCTCTGTTTCTCGCCCTCTGTTTCAGCCCCTCTGTTTCAGCCCCTCTGTTTCAGCCCCTCTGTTTCTCGCCCTCTGTTTCTCGCCCACTGTTTCTCGCCCTCTGTTTCAGCCCCTCTGTTTCAGCCCCTCTGTTTCAGCCCCTCTGTTTCAGCCCCTCTGTTTCAGCCCCTCTGTTTCTCGCCTTCTGTTTCATCCCCTCTGTGTCAGCCCCTCTGTTTCAGACCCTCTGTTTCAGCCCCTCTGTTTCAGCCCCTCTGTTTCAGCACCTCTGTTTCTCGCCGTTTGTTTCTCGCCCTCTGTTTCAGCCCCTCTGTTTCTCGCCCTCTGTTTCAGCCCCTCTGTTTCTCGCACTCTGTTTCAGCCCCTCTGTTTCAGCCCCTCTGTTTCTCGCCCTCTGTTTCAGCCCCTCTGTTTCAGCCCCTCTGTATCAGCCCCTCTGTTTCAGCCCCTCTGTTTCTCGCCCTCTGTTTCTCGCCCTCTGTTTCAGCCCCTCTGTTTCAGCCCCTCTGTTTCAGCCCCTCTGTTTCAGCCCCTCTGATTCTCGCCCTCTGTTTCTCGCCCTCTGTTTCTCGCCCTCTGTTTCTCGCTCTCTGTTTCTCGCACTCTGTTTCTCGCCCTCAATTTCAGCCCCTCTGTTTCTGCCCCTCTGTTTCAGCCCCTCTGTTTCAGCCCCTCTGTTTCAGCCACTCTGTTTCTCGCCCTCTGTTTCTCGCCCTCTGTTTCTTGCCCACTGTTTCTCGCTCTCTGTTTCTCGCCCTCTGTTTCTAGCCTTCTGTTTCTCGCCCTCTGTTTCAGCCCCTCTGTTTCAGCCCCTCTGTCTCTCGCCCTCTGTTTCTCGCCCTCTGTTTCTCGCCCTCAGTTTCAGCCCCTCTGTTTCAGCCCCTTTGTTTCAGCCCCTCTGTTTCAGCCCCTCTGTTTCTCGCCCACTGTTTCTCGCCCTCTGTTTCAGCCCCTCTGTTTCAGCCCCTCTGTTTCAGCCCCTCTGTTTCAGCCCCTCTGTTTCAGCACCTCTGTTTCAGCCCCTCTGTTTCTCGCCCTCTGTTTCTCGCCCTCTGTTTCTCGCCCTCTGTTTCTCGCCCTCTGTTTCAGCCACTCTGTTTCAGCCCCTCTGTTTCTCGCCCTCTGTTTCTCGCCCTCTGTTTCTGCCCCTCAGTTCCAGCCACTCTGTTTCTTGCCCTCTGTTTCAGCACCTCTGTTTCTCGCCCTCTCTTTCAGCCCCTCTCTTTCTCGCCCTCTGTTGCAGACCCTCTGTTTCAGCCCGTCTGTTTCAGCCCCTCTGTTACAGCCCCTCTGTTTCTCGCCCTCTGTTTCAGCCCCTCTGTTTCTCGCCCTCTGTGTCCGGCCCTCTGTTTCTCGCCCTCTGTTGCAGCCCCTCTGTTTCAGCCCCTCTGTTTCAGCCCCTCTGTTTCAGCTCCTCTGTTTCAGACCCTCTGTTTCTCGCCTTCTGTTTCTCGCCCTCTGTTTCAGCTCCTCTGTTTCAGCCCCTCTGTTTCAGCTCCTCTGTTTCTCGCCCTCTGTTTGAGCCCCTCTGTTTCAGCCCCTCTGTTTCAGCCCCTCTGTTTCAGCCACTCTGTTTCAGGCCCACTGTTTCAGCCCCTCAGTTTTTCGCCATCTGTTTCAGCCCCTCTGTTTCAGCCCCTCTGTTTCTCGCCCTCTGTTTTAGCCCCTCTGTTTCAGCCCCTCTGTTTCAGCCCCTCTTTTTCAGCCCCTCTGTTTCTCGCCCTCTGTTTCTCGCCCTCTGTTTCTCGCTCTCTGTTTCTCGCCCTCTGTTTCTCGCCCTCTGTTTCAGCCCCTCTGTTTCAGCCACTCTGTTTCAGCTCCTCTGTTTCTCGCCCTCTGTTTCTAGCCCACTGTTTCTCGCCCTCTGTTTCAGCCCCTCTGTTTCAGCCCCTCTGTTTCAGCCCCTCTGTTTCAGCCCCTCTGTTTCTCGCCCTCTGTTTCTCGCTCTCTCTTTCTCGCCCTCTGTTTCTCGCCCTCTGTTTCAGCCCCTCTGTTTCAGCCCCTCTGTTTCAGCCCCTCTGTTTCTCGCCCTCTGTTTCTCGCCAACTGTTTCTCGACCGCTGTTTCAGCCCCTCTGTTTCAGCCCCTTTGTTTCAGCCCCTCTGTTTCAGCCCCTCTCTTTCTCGCCCTCTGTTTCAGCCCCTCTGTTTCAGCCCCTCTGTTTCAGCCCCTCTGTTTCAGCCCCTCTGTTTCTCGCCCTCTGTTTCTCGCCCTCTGTTTCTCGCCCTCTGTTTCTCGCCCTCTGTTTCAGCCCCTCTGTTTCAGCCCCTCTGTTTCAGCCCCTCTGTTTCTCGCCCTCTGTTTCTCGCCCTCTGTTTCTCGCTCTCTGTTTCTCGCCCTCTGTTTCTCGCCCTCTGTTTCAGCCCCTCTGTTTCAGCTCCTCTGTTCCTCGCTCTCTGTTTCTCGCCCTCTGTTTCAGCCCCTCTGTTTCTCGCCCACTGTTTCAGCCCCTCTGTTTCTCGCCATCTGTTTCAGCCCCTCTGTTTCAGCCCCTCTGTTTCTCGCCCTCTGTTTCAGACTCTCTGTTTCAGACCCTCTGTTTCAGCCCCTCTGTTTCAGCACCTCTGTTTCACGCCCTTTGTTTCTCGCCCTCTGTTTCAGCCCCTCTGTTTCTCGCCCTCTGTTTCAGCCCGTTTGTTTCAGTCCCTCTGTTTCAGCCCCTCTGTTTCCGCCCCTCTGTTTCAGCCCCTCTGTTTCAGCCCCTCTGTTTCAGCCCCTCTGTTTCTCGACCTCTGTTTCAGCCCCTCTTTTTCAGCCCCTCTGTTTCAGCCACTCTGTTTCAGTCCCTCTCTTTCTCGCCCTCTTTTTCTCGCCCTCTGTTTCTCGCCCTCTGTTTCAGCCCCTCTGTGTCAGCCCCTCTGTTTCAGCCCCTCTGTTTCTCGCCCTCTGTTTCTCGCCCTCTGTTTCTCGCTCTTTGTTTCTCGCCCTCTGTTTCTCGCCCTCTGTTTCAGCCCCTCTGTTTCAGCCCCTCTGTTTCAGCCCCTCTGTTTCATCCCCTCTGTTTCAGCCCCTCTGTTTCAGCCCCTCTGTTTCTCGCCCTCTGTTTCTCGTCCTCTGTTTCTCGCCCTCTGTTTCTCGCTCTCTGTTTCTCGCCCTCAGTTTCTCGCCCTCTGTTTCAGCCCCTCTGTTTCAGCCCCTCTATTTCAGCCCCTCTGTTTCTCGCCCTCTGTTTCTCGCCCACTGTTTCTCGCCCTCTGTTTCAGCCCCTCTGTTTCAGCCCCTCTGTTTCTCGCCTTCTGTTTCATTCCCTCTGTTTCAGCCCCTCTGTTTCAGACCCTCTGTTTCAGCCCCTCTGTTTCAGCCCCTCTGTTTCAGCCCCTCTGTTTCAGCACCTCTGTTTCTCGCCCTTTGTTTCTCGACCTCTGTTTCAGCCCCTCTGTTTCTCGCCCTCTGTTTCAGCCCCTCTGTTTCTCGCACTCTGTTTCAGCCCCTCTGTTTCAGCCCCTCTGTTTCTCGCCCTCTGTTTCAGCCCCTCTGTTTCAGCCCCTCTGTATCAGCCCCTCTGTTTCAGCCCCTCTGTTTCTCGCCCTCTGTTTCTCGCCCTCTGTTTCAGCCCCTCTGTTTCAGCCCCTCTGTTTCAGCCCCTCTGTTTCAGCCCCTCTGTTTCAGCCCCTCTGATTCTCGCCCTCTGTTTCTCGCCCTCTGTTTCTCGCCCTCTGTTTCTCGCTCTCTGTTTCTCGCCCTCTGTTTCTCGCCCTCTGTTTCAGCCCCTCTGTTTCTGCCCCTCTGTTTCAGCCCCTCTGTTTCAGCCCCTCTGTTTCAGCCACTCTGTTTCTCGCCCTCTGTTTCTCGCCCTCTGTTTCTTGCCCTCTGTTTCTCGCTCTCTGTTTCTCGCCCTCTGTTTCTCGCCCTCTGTTTCTCGCCCTCTGTTTCAGCCCCTCTGTTTCAGCCCCTCTGTATCTCGCCCTCTGTTTCTCGCCCTCTGTTTCTCGCCCTCAGTTTCAGCCCATCTGTTTCAGCCCCTTTGTTTCAGCCCCTCTGTTTCAGCCCCTCTGTTTCTCGCCCACTGTTTCTCGCCCTCTGTTTCAGCCCCTCTGTTTCAGCCCCTCTGTTTCAGCCCCTCTGTTTCAGCCCCTCTGTTTCAGCACCTCTGTTTCAGCCCCTCTGTTTCTCGCCCTCTGTTTCTCGCCCTCTGTTTCTCGCCCTCTGTTTCTCGCCCTCTGTTTCAGCCCCTCTGTTTCAGCCCCTCTGTTTCAGCCCATCTGTTTCTCGCCCTCTGTTTCTCGCCCTCTGTTTCAGCCCCTCTGTTTCTGCCCCTCAGTTCCAGCCACTCTGTTTCTTGCCCTCTGTTTCAGCACCTCTGTTTCTCGCCCTCTCTTTCAGCCCCTCTCTTTCTCGCCCTCTGTTGCAGACCCTCTGTTTCAGCCCGTCTGTTTCAGCCCCTCTGTTACAGCCCCTCTGTTTCTCGCCCTCTGTTTCAGCCCCTCTGTTTCTCGCCCTCTGTTTCCGCCCCTCTGTTTCTCGCCCTCTGTTGCAGCCCCTCTGTTTCAGTCCCTCTGTTTCAGCCCCTCTGTTTCAGCTCCTCTGTTTCAGACCCTCTGTTTCTCGCCTTCTGTTTCTCGCCCTCTGTTTCAGCCCCTCTGTTTCAGCCCCTCTGTTTCAGCTCCTCTGTTTCTCGCCCTCTGTTTGAGCCCCTCTGTTTCAGCCACTCTGTTTCAGCCCCTCTGTTTCAGCCCCTCTGTTTCAGGCCCACTGTTTCAGCCCCTCTGTTTCTCGCCATCTGTTTCAGCCCCTCTGTTTCAGCCCCTCTGTTTCTCGCCCTCTGTTTTAGCCCCTCTGTTTCAGCCCCTCAGTTTCAGCCCCTCTTTTTCAGCCCCTCTGTTTCTCGCCCTCTGTTTCTGACTCTCTGTTTCTCGCCCTCTGTTTCTCGCCCTCTGTTTCAGCCCCTCTGTTTCAGCCACTCTGTTTCAGCTCCTCTGTTTCTCGCCCTCTGTTTCTAGCCCACTGTTTCTCGCCCTCTGTTTCAGCCCCTCTGTTTCAGCCCCTCTGTTTCAGCCCCTCTGTTTCAGCCCCTCTGCTACTCGCCCTCAGTTTCTCGCCCTCTGTTTCTCGCTCTCTGTTTCACGCCAGCTGTTTCTCGCCCTCTGTTTCAGCCCCTCTGTTTCAGCTCCTCTGTTCCTCGCTCTCTGTTTCTCGCCCTCTGTTTCAGCCCCTCTGTTTCTCGCCATCTGTTTCAGCCCCTCTGTTTCAGCCCCTCTGTTTCTCGCCCTCTGTTTCAGACCCTCTGTTTCAGCCCCTCTGTTTCAGCCCCTCTGTTTCAGCACCTCTGTTTCTCGCCCTTTGTTTCTCGCCCTCTGTTTCAGCCCCTCTGTTTCTCGCCCTCTGTTTCAGCCCCTCTGTCTCAGTCCCTCTGTTTCAGCCCCTCTGTTTCCGCCCCTCTGTTTCAGCCCCCCTGTTTCAGCCCCTCTGTTTCAGCCCCTCTGTTTCTCGCCCTCTGTTTCAGCCCCTCTGTTTCAGCCCCTCTGTTTCAGCCACTCTGTTTCAGCCCCTCTCTTTCTCGCCCTCTTTTTCTCGCCCTCTGTTTCTCGCCCTCTGTTTCAGCCCCTCTGTGTCAGCCCCTCTGTTTCAGCCCCTCTGTTTCTCGCCCTCTGTTTCTCGCCCTCTGTTTCTCGCTCTTTGTTTCTCGCCCTCTGTTTCTCGCCCTCTGTTTCAGCCCCTCTGTTTCAGCCCCTCTGTTTCAGCCCCTCTGTTTCATCCCCTCTGTTTCAGCCCCTCTGTTTCAGCCCCTCTGTTTCTCGCCCTCTGTTTCTCGCCCTCTGTTTCTCGCCCTCTGTTTCTCGCTCTCTGTTTCTCGCCCTCTGTTTCTCGCCCTCTGTTTCAGCCCCTCTGTTTCAGCCCCTCTGTTTCAGCCCCTCTGTTTCTCGCTCTCTGTTTCTCGCCCACTGTTTCTCGCCCTCTGTTTCAGCCACTCTGTTTCAGCCCCTCTGTTTCAGCCCCTCTGTTTCAGCCCCTCTGTTTCTCGCCCTCTGTTTCATCCCCGCGGTTTCAGCCCCTTTGTTTCAGCTCCTCTGTTTCAGCCCCTCTGTTTCAGCCCCTCTGTTTCTCGCCCTCTGTTTCAGCACCTCTGTTTCTCGCCCTCTCTTTCAGCCCCTCTCTTTCTCGCCCTTCTGTTGCAGACCCTCTGTTTCAGCCCGTCTGTTTCAGCCCCTCTGTTACAGCCCCTCTGTTTCTCGCCCTCTGTTTCAGCCCCTCTGTTTCTCGCCCTCTGTTTCAGCCCCTCTGTTTCAGCCCCTCTGTATCAGCCCCTCTGTTTCAGCCCCTCTGTTTCTCGCCCTCTGTTTCTCGCCCTCTGTTTCAGCCCCTCTGTTTCAGCCCCTCTGTTTCAGCCCCTCTGTTTCAGCCCCTCTGATTCTCGCCCTCTGTTTCTCGCCCTCTGTTTCTCGCCCTCTGTTTCTCGCTCTCTGTTTCTCGCCCTCTGTTTCTCGCCCTCTGTTTCAGCCCCTCTGTTTCTGCCCCTCTGTTTCAGCCCCTCTGTTTCAGCCCCTCTGTTTCAGCCACTCTGTTTCTCGCCCTCTGTTTCTCGCCCTCTGTTTCTTGCCCTCAGTTTCTTGCTCTCTGTTTCTCGCCCTCTGTTTCTCGCCCTCTGTTTCTCGCCCTCTGTTTCAGCCCCTCTGTTTCAGCCCCTCTGTTTCTCGCCCTCTGTTTCTCGCCCTCTGTTTCTCGCCCTCAGTTTCAGCCCCTCTGTTTCAGCCCCTTTGTTTCAGCCCCTCTGTTTCAGCCCCTCTGTTTCTCGCCCACTGTTTCTCGCCCTCTGTTTCAGCCCCTCTGTTTCAGCCCCTCTGTTTCAGCCCCTCTGTTTCAGCCCCTCTGTTTCAGCAACTCTGTTTCAGCCCCTCTGTTTCTCGCCCTCTGTTTCTCGTCCTCTGTTTCTCGCCCTCTGTTTCTCGCCCTCTGTTTCAGCCCCTCTGTTTCAGCCCCTCTGTTTCAGCCCCTCTGTTTCTCGCCCTCTGTTTCTCGCCCTCTGTTTCAGCCCCTCTGTTTCTGCCCCTCAGTTCCAGCCACTCTGTTTCTTGCCCTCTGTTTCAGCACCTCTGTTTCGCGCCCTCTCTTTCAGCCCCTCTCTTTCTCGCCCTCTGTTGCAGACCCTCTGTTTCAGCCCGTCTGTTTCAGCCCCTCTGTTACAGCCCCTCTGTTTCTCGCCCTCTGTTTCAGCCCCTCTGTTTCTCGCCCTCTGTTTCCGCCCCTCTGTTTCTCGCCCTCTGTTGCAGCCCCTCTGTTTCAGCCCCTCTGTTTCAGCTCCTCTGTTTCTCGCCCTCTGTTTCTAGCCCACTGTTTCTCGCCCTCTGTTTCAGCCCCTCTGTTTCAGCCCCTCTGTTTCAGCCCCTCTGTTTCAGCCCCTCAGTTTCTCGCCCTCTGTTTCTCGCTCTCTCTTTCTCGCCCTCTGTTTCTCGCCCTCAGTTTCAGCCCCTCTGTTTCAGCCCCTTTGTTTCAGCTCCTCTGTTTCAGACCCTCTGTTTCTCGCCTTCTGTTTCTCGCCCTCTGTTTCAGCCCCTCTGTTTCAGCCCCTCTGTTTCAGCTCCTCTGTTTCTCGCCCTCTGTTTGAGCCCCTCTGTTTCAGCCCCTCTGTTTCAGCCCCTCTGTTTCAGGCCCTCTGTTTCAGCCCCTCTGTTTCTCGCCATCTGTTTCAGCCCCTCTGTTTCAGCCCCTCTGTTTCTCGCCCTCTGTTTTAGCCCCTCTGTTTCAGCCCCTCAGTTTCAGCCCCTCTTTTTCAGCCCCTCTGTTTCTCGCCCTCTGTTTCTCGCCCTCTGTTTCTCGCTCTCTGTTTCTCGCCCTCTGTTTCTCGCCCTCTGTTTCAGCCCGTCTGTTTCAGCCACTCTGTTTCAGCTCCTCTGTTTCTCGCCCTCTGTTTCTAGCCCACTGTTTCTCGCCCTCTGTTTCAGCCCCTCTGTTTCAGCCCCTCTGTTTCAGCCCCTCTGATTCAGCCCCTCAGTTTCTCGCCCTCTGTTTCTCGCTCTCTCTTTCTCGCCCTCTGTTTCTCGCCCTCTGTTTCAGCCCCTCTGTTTCAGCCCCTTTGTTTCAGCTCCTCTGTTTCAGACCCTCTGTTTCTCGCCTTCTGTTTCTCGCCCTCTGTTTCAGCCCCTCTGTTTCAGCCCCTCTGTTTCAGCTCCTCTGTTTCTCGCCCTCTGTTTGAGCCCCTCTGTTTCAGCCCCTCTGTTACAGCCCCTCTGTTTCTCGCCCTCTGTTTCAGCCCCTCTGTTTCTCGCCCTCTGTTTCAGCCCCTCTGTTTCAGCCCCTCTGTATCAGCCCCTCTGTTTCAGCCCCTCTGTTTCTCGCCCTCTGTTTCTCGCCCTCTGTTTCAGCCCCTCTGTTTCAGCCCCTCTGTTTCAGCCCCTCTGTTTCAGCCCCTCTGTTTCAGCCCCTCTGATTCTCGCCCTCTGTTTCTCGCCCTCTGTTTCTCGCCCTCTGTTTCTCGCTCTCTGTTTCTCGCCCTCTGTTTCTCGCCCTCTGTTTCAGCCCCTCTGTTTCTGCCCCTCTGTTTCAGCCCCTCTGTTTCAGCCCCTCTGTTTCAGCCACTCTGTTTCTCGCCCTCTGTTTCTCGCCCTCTGTTTCTTGCCCTCAGTTTCTTGCTCTCTGTTTCTCGCCCTCTGTTTCTCGCCCTCTGTTTCTCGCCCTCTGTTTCAGCCCCTCTGTTTCAGCCACTCTGTTTCTCGCCCTCTGTTTCTCGCCCTCTGTTTCTCGCCCTCAGTTTCAGCCCCTCTGTTTCAGCCCCTTTGTTTCAGCCCCTCTGTTTCAGCCCCTCTGTTTCTCGCCCACTGTTTCTCGCCCTCTGTTTCAGCCCCTCTGTTTCAGCCCCTCTGTTTCAGCCCCTCTGTTTCAGCCCCTCTGTTTCAGCACCTCTGTTTCAGCCCCTCTGTTTCTCGCCCTCTGTTTCTCGTCCTCTGTTTCTCGCCCTCTGTTTCTCGCCCTCTGTTTCAGCCCCTCTGTTTCAGCCCCTCTGTTTCAGCCCCTCTGTTTCTCGCCCTCTGTTTCTCGCCCTCTGTTTCAGCCCCTCTGTTTCTGCCCCTCAGTTCCAGCCACTCTGTTTCTTGCCCTCTCTTTCAGCACCTCTGTTTCTCGCCCTCTCTTTCAGCCCCTCTCTTTCTCGCCCTCTGTTGCAGACCCTCTGTTTCAGCCCGTCTGTTTCAGCCCCTCTGTTACAGCCCCTCTGTTTCTCGCCCTCTGTTTCAGCCCCTCTGTTTCTCGCCCTCTGTTTCCGCCCCTCTGTTTCTCGCCCTCTGTTGCAGCCCCTCTGTTTCAGCCCCTCTGTTTCAGCTCCTCTGTTTCTCGCCCTCTGTTTCTAGCCCACTGTTTCTCGCCCTCTGTTTCAGCCCCTCTGTTTCAGCCCCTCTGTTTCAGCCCCTCTGTTTCAGCCCCTCAGTTTCTCGCCCTCTGTTTCTCGCTCTCTCTTTCTCGCCCTCTGTTTCTCGCCCTCAGTTTCAGCCCCTCTGTTTCAGCCCCTTTGTTTCAGCTCCTCTGTTTCAGACCCTCTGTTTCTCGCCTTCTGTTTCTCGCCCTCTGTTTCAGCCCCTCTGTTTCAGCCCCTCTGTTTCAGCTCCTCTGTTTCTCGCCCTCTGTTTGAGCCCCTCTGTTTCAGCCCCTCTGTTTCAGCCCCTCTGTTTCAGGCCCTCTGTTTCAGCCCCTCTGTTTCTCGCCATCTGTTTCAGCCCCTCTGTTTCAGCCCCTCTGTTTCTCGCCCTCTGTTTTAGCCCCTCTGTTTCAGCCCCTCAGTTTCAGCCCCTCTTTTTCAGCCCCTCTGTTTCTCGCCCTCTGTTTCTCGCACTCTGTTTCTCGCTCTCTGTTTCTCGCCCTCTGTTTCTCGCCGTCTGTTTCAGCCCCTCTGTTTCAGCTCCTCTGTTCCTCGCTCTCTATTTCTCACCCTCTGTTTCAGCCCCTCTGTTTCTCGCCCACTGTTTCAGCCCCTCTGTTTCTCGCCATCTGTTTCAGCCCCTCTGTTTCAGCCCCTCTGTTTCTCGCCCTCTGTTTCAGCCCCTCTGTTTCAGCCCCTGTGGTTCTCGCCCTCTGTTTCAGCCCCTCTGTTTCAGCACCTCTGTTTCTCGCCCTTTGTTTCTCGCCCTCTGTTTCAGCCCCTCTGTTTCTCGCCCTCTGTTACAGCCCCTCTGTTTCAGTCCCTCTGTTTCAGCCCCTCTGTTTCCGCCCCTCTGTTTCAGCCCCTCTGTTTCAGCCCCTCTGTTTCAGCCCCTCTGTTTCTCGCCCTCTGTTTCAGCCCCTCTGTTTCAGCCCCTCTGTTTCAGCCACTCTGTTTCAGCCCCTCTGTTTCTCGCCCTCTGTTTCTCGCCCTCTGTTTCTCGCCCTCTGTTTCAGCCCCTCTGTTTCAGCCCCTCTGTTTCAGCCACTCTGGTTCTCGCCCTCTGTTTCTCGCCCTCTGTTTCTCGCCCTCTGTTTCTCGCTCTTTGTTTCTCGCCCTCTGTTTCTCGCCCTCTGTTTCAGCCCCTCTGTTTCAGCCCCTCTGTTTCAGCCCCTCTGTTTCATCCCCTCTGTTCCAGCCCCTCTGTTTCAGCCCCTCTGTTTCACGCCCTCTGTTTCTCGTCCTCTGTTTCTCGCCCTCTGTTTCTCGCTCTCTGTTTCTCGCCCTCTGTTTCTCGCCCTCTGTTTCAGCCCCTCTGTTTCAGCCCCTCTGTTTCAGCCCCTCTGTTTCTCGCCCTCTGTTTCTCGCCCACTGTTTCTCGCCCTCTGTTTCAGCCCCTCTGTTTCAGCCCCTCTGTTTCAGCCCCTCTGTTTCAGCCCCTCTGTTTCAGCCCCTCTGTTTCTCGCCTTCTGTTTCATCCCCTCTGTGTCAGCCCCTCTGTTTCAGACCCTCTGTTTCAGCCCCTCTGTTTCAGCCCCTCTGTTTCAGCACCTCTGTTTCTCGCCGTTTGTTTCTCGCCCTCTGTTTCAGCCCCTCTGTTTCTCGCCCTCTGTTTCAGCCCCTCTGTTTCTCGCACTCTGTTTCAGCCCCTCTGTTTCAGCCCCTCTGTTTCTCGCCCTCTGTTTCAGCCCCTCTGTTTCAGCCCCTCTGTATCAGCCCCTCTGTTTCAGCCCCTCTGTTTCTCGCCCTCTGTTTCTCGCCCTCTGTTTCAGCCCCTCTGTTTTAGCCCCTCTGTTTCAGCCCCTCTGTTTCAGCCCCTCTGATTCTCGCCCTCTCTTTCTCGCCCTCTGTTTCTCGCCCTCTGTTTCTCGCTCTCTGTTTCTCGCACTCTGTTTCTCGCCCTCAATTTCAGCCCCTCTGTTTCTGCCCCTCTGTTTCAGCCCCTCTGTTTCAGCCCCTCTGTTTCAGCCACTCTGTTTCTCGCCCTCTGTTTCTCGCCCTCTGTTTCTTGCCCACTGTTTCTCGCTCTCTGTTTCTCGCCCTCTGTTTCTAGCCTTCTGTTTCTCGCCCTCTGTTTCAGCCCCTCTGTTTCAGCCCCTCTGTCTCTCGCCCTCTGTTTCTCGCCCTCTGTTTCTCGCCCTCAGTTTCAGCCCCTCTGTTTCAGCCCCTTTGTTTCAGCCCCTCTGTTTCAGCCCCTCTGTTTCTCGCCCACTGTTTCTCGCCCTCTGTTTCAGCCCCTCTGTTTCAGCCCCTCTGTTTCAGCCCCTCTGTTTCAGCCCCTCTGTTTCAGCACCTCTGTTTCAGCCCCTCTGTTTCTCGCCCTCTGTTTCTCGCCCTCTGTTTCTCGCCCTCTGTTTCTCGCCCTCTGTTTCAGCCCCTCTGTTTCAGCCCCTCTGTTTCAGCCCCTCTGTTTCTCGCCCTCTGTTTCTCGCCCTCTGTTTCAGCCCCTCTGTTTCTGCCCCTCAGTTCCAGCCACTCTGTTTCTTGCCCTCTGTTTCAGCACCTCTGTTTCTCGCCCTCTCTTTCAGCCCCTCTCTTTCTCGCCCTCTGTTGCAGACCCTCTGTTTCAGCCCGTCTGTTTCAGACCCTCTGTTACAGCCCCTCTGTTTCTCGCCCTCTGTTTCAGCCCCTCTGTTTCTCGCCCTCTGTGTCCGGCCCTCTGTTTCTCGCCCTCTGTTGCAGCCCCTCTGTTTCAGCCCCTCTGTTTCAGCCCCTCTGTTTCAGCTCCTCTGTTTCAGACCCTCTGTTTCTCGCCTTCTGTTTCTCGCCCTCTGTTTCAGCTCCTCTGTTTCAGCCCCTCTGTTTCAGCTCCTCTGTTTCTCGCCCTCTGTTTGAGCCCCTCTGTTTCAGCCCCTCTGTTTCAGCCCCTCTGTTTCAGCCACTCTGTTTCAGGCCCACTGTTTCAGCCCCTCAGTTTTTCGCCATCTGTTTCAGCCCCTCTGTTTCAGCCCCTCTGTTTCTCGCCCTCTGTTTTAGCCCCTCTGTTTCAGCCCCTCTGTTTCAGCCCCTCTTTTTCAGCCCCTCTGTTTCTCGCCCTCTGTTTCTCGCCCTCTGTTTCTCGCTCTCTGTTTCTCGCCCTCTGTTTCTCGCCCTCTGTTTCAGCCCCTCTGTTTCAGCCACTCTGTTTCAGCTCCTCTGTTTCTCGCCCTCTGTTTCTAGCCCACTGTTTCTCGCCCTCTGTTTCAGCCCCTCTGTTTCAGCCCCTCTGTTTCAGCCCCTCTGTTTCAGCCCCTCTGTTTCTCGCCCTCTGTTTCTCGCTCTCTCTTTCTCGCCCTCTGTTTCTCGCCCTCTGTTTCAGCCCCTCTGTTTCAGCCCCTCTGTTTCAGCCCCTCTGTTTCTCGCCCTCTGTTTCTCGCCAACTGTTTCTCGACCGCTGTTTCAGCCCCTCTGTTTCAGCCCCTTTGTTTCAGCCCCTCTGTTTCAGCCCCTCTCTTTCTCGCCCTCTGTTTCAGCCCCTCTGTTTCAGCCCCTCTGTTTCAGCCCCTCTGTTTCAGCCCCTCTGTTTCTCGCCCTCTGTTTCTCGCCCTCTGTTTCTCGCCCTCTGTTTCTCGCCCTCTGTTTCAGCCCCTCTGTTTCAGCCCCTCTGTTTCAGCCCCTCTGTTTCTCGCCCTCTGTTTCTCGCCCTCTGTTTCTCGCTCTCTGTTTCTCGCCCTCTGTTTCTCGCCCTCTGTTTCAGCCCCTCTGTTTCAGCTCCTCTGTTCCTCGCTCTCTGTTTCTCGCCCTCTGTTTCAGCCCCTCTGTTTCTCGCCCACTGTTTCAGCCCCTCTGTTTCTCGCCATCTGTTTCAGCCCCTCTGTTTCAGCCCCTCTGTTTCTCGCCCTCTGTTTCAGACTCTCTGTTTCAGACCCTCTGTTTCAGCCCCTCTGTTTCAGCACCTCTGTTTCACGCCCTTTGTTTCTCGCCCTCTGTTTCAGCCCCTCTGTTTCTCGCCCTCTGTTTCAGCCCGTTTGTTTCAGTCCCTCTGTTTCAGCCCCTCTGTTTCCGCCCCTCTGTTTCAGCCCCTCTGTTTCAGCCCCTCTGTTTCAGCCCCTCTGTTTCTCGACCTCTGTTTCAGCCCCTCTTTTTCAGCCCCTCTGTTTCAGCCACTCTGTTTCAGTCCCTCTCTTTCTCGCCCTCTTTTTCTCGCCCTCTGTTTCTCGCCCTCTGTTTCAGCCCCTCTGTGTCAGCCCCTCTGTTTCAGCCCCTCTGTTTCTCGCCCTCTGTTTCTCGCCCTCTGTTTCTCGCTCTTTGTTTCTCGCCCTCTGTTTCTCGCCCTCTGTTTCAGCCCCTCTGTTTCAGCCCCTCTGTTTCAGCCCCTCTGTTTCATCCCCTCTGTTTCAGCCCCTCTGTTTCAGCCCCTCTGTTTCTCGCCCTCTGTTTCTCGTCCTCTGTTTCTCGCCCTCTGTTTCTCGCTCTCTGTTTCTCGCCCTCAGTTTCTCGCCCTCTGTTTCAGCCCCTCTGTTTCAGCCCCTCTATTTCAGCCCCTCTGTTTCTCGCCCTCTGTTTCTCGCCCACTGTTTCTCGCCCTCTGTTTCAGCCCCTCTGTTTCAGCCCCTCTGTTTCAGCCCCTCTGTTTCAGCCCCTCTGTTTCTCGCCTTCTGTTTCATTCCCTCTGTTTCAGCCCCTCTGTTTCAGACCCTCTGTTTCAGCCCCTCTGTTTCAGCCCCTCTGTTTCAGCCCCTCTGTTTCAGCACCTCTGTTTCTCGCCCTTTGTTTCTCGACCTCTGTTTCAGCCCCTCTGTTTCTCGCCCTCTGTTTCAGCCCCTCTGTTTCTCGCACTCTGTTTCAGCCCCTCTGTTTCAGCCCCTCTGTTTCTCGCCCTCTGTTTCAGCCCCTCTGTTTCAGCCCCTCTGTATCAGCCCCTCTGTTTCAGCCCCTCTGTTTCTCGCCCTCTGTTTCTCGCCCTCTGTTTCAGCCCCTCTGTTTCAGCCCCTCTGTTTCAGCCCCTCTGTTTCAGCCCCTCTGTTTCAGCCCCTCTGATTCTCGCCCTCTGTTTCTCGCCCTCTGTTTCTCGCCCTCTGTTTCTCGCTCTCTGTTTCTCGCCCTCTGTTTCTCGCCCTCTGTTTCAGCCCCTCTGTTTCTGCCCCTCTGTTTCAGCCCCTCTGTTTCAGCCCCTCTGTTTCAGCCACTCTGTTTCTCGCCCTCTGTTTCTCGCCCTCTGTTTCTTGCCCTCTGTTTCTCGCTCTCTGTTTCTCGCCCTCTGTTTCTCGCCCTCTGTTTCTCGCCCTCTGTTTCAGCCCCTCTGTTTCAGCCCCTCTGTATCTCGCCCTCTGTTTCTCGCCCTCTGTTTCTCGCCCTCAGTTTCAGCCCATCTGTTTCAGCCCCTTTGTTTCAGCCCCTCTGTTTCAGCCCCTCTGTTTCTCGCCCACTGTTTCTCGCCCTCTGTTTCAGCCCCTCTGTTTCAGCCCCTCTGTTTCAGCCCCTCTGTTTCAGCCCCTCTGTTTCAGCACCTCTGTTTCAGCCCCTCTGTTTCTCGCCCTCTGTTTCTCGCCCTCTGTTTCTCGCCCTCTGTTTCTCGCCCTCTGTTTCAGCCCCTCTGTTTCAGCCCCTCTGTTTCAGCCCATCTGTTTCTCGCCCTCTGTTTCTCGCCCTCTGTTTCAGCCCCTCTGTTTCTGCCCCTCAGTTCCAGCCACTCTGTTTCTTGCCCTCTGTTTCAGCACCTCTGTTTCTCGCCCTCTCTTTCAGCCCCTCTCTTTCTCGCCCTCTGTTGCAGACCCTCTGTTTCAGCCCGTCTGTTTCAGCCCCTCTGTTACAGCCCCTCTGTTTCTCGCCCTCTGTTTCAGCCCCTCTGTTTCTCGCCCTCTGTTTCCGCCCCTCTGTTTCTCGCCCTCTGTTGCAGCCCCTCTGTTTCAGTCCCTCTGTTTCAGCCCCTCTGTTTCAGCTCCTCTGTTTCAGACCCTCTGTTTCTCGCCTTCTGTTTCTCGCCCTCTGTTTCAGCCCCTCTGTTTCAGACCCTCTGTTTCAGCTCCTCTGTTTCTCGCCCTCTGTTTGAGCCCCTCTGTTTCAGCCACTCTGTTTCAGCCCCTCTGTTTCAGCCCCTCTGTTTCAGGCCCACTGTTTCAGCCCCTCTGTTTCTCGCCATCTGTTTCAGCCCCTCTGTTTCAGCCCCTCTGTTTCTCGCCCTCTGTTTTAGCCCCTCTGTTTCAGCCCCTCAGTTTCAGCCCCTCTTTTTCAGCCCCTCTGTTTCTCGCCCTCTGTTTCTGACTCTCTGTTTCTCGCCCTCTGTTTCTCGCCCTCTGTTTCAGCCCCTCTGTTTCAGCCACTCTGTTTCAGCTCCTCTGTTTCTCGCCCTCTGTTTCTAGCCCACTGTTTCTCGCCCTCTGTTTCAGCCCCTCTGTTTCAGCCCCTCTGTTTCAGCCCCTCTGTTTCAGCCCCTCTGCTACTCGCCCTCAGTTTCTCGCCCTCTGTTTCTCGCTCTCTGTTTCACGCCAGCTGTTTCTCGCCCTCTGTTTCAGCCCCTCTGTTTCAGCTCCTCTGTTCCTCGCTCTCTGTTTCTCGCCCTCTGTTTCAGCCCCTCTGTTTCTCGCCATCTGTTTCAGCCCCTCTGTTTCAGCCCCTCTGTTTCTCGCCCTCTGTTTCAGACCCTCTGTTTCAGCCCCTCTGTTTCAGCCCCTCTGTTTCAGCACCTCTGTTTCTCGCCCTTTGTTTCTCGCCCTCTGTTTCAGCCCCTCTGTTTCTCGCCCTCTGTTTCAGCCCCTCTGTCTCAGTCCCTCTGTTTCAGCCCCTCTGTTTCCGCCCCTCTGTTTCAGCCCCCCTGTTTCAGCCCCTCTGTTTCAGCCCCTCTGTTTCTCGCCCTCTGTTTCAGCCCCTCTGTTTCAGCCCCTCTGTTTCAGCCACTCTGTTTCAGCCCCTCTCTTTCTCGCCCTCTTTTTCTCGCCCTCTGTTTCTCGCCCTCTGTTTCAGCCCCTCTGTGTCAGCCCCTCTGTTTCAGCCCCTCTGTTTCTCGCCCTCTGTTTCTCGCCCTCTGTTTCTCGCTCTTTGTTTCTCGCCCTCTGTTTCTCGCCCTCTGTTTCAGCCCCTCTGTTTCAGCCCCTCTGTTTCAGCCCCTCTGTTTCATCCCCTCTGTTTCAGCCCCTCTGTTTCAGCCCCTCTGTTTCTCGCCCTCTGTTTCTCGCCCTCTGTTTCTCGCCCTCTGTTTCTCGCTCTCTGTTTCTCGCCCTCTGTTTCTCGCCCTCTGTTTCAGCCCCTCTGTTTCAGCCCCTCTGTTTCAGCCCCTCTGTTTCTCGCTCTCTGTTTCTCGCCCACTGTTTCTCGCCCTCTGTTTCAGCCACTCTGTTTCAGCCCCTCTGTTTCAGCCCCTCTGTTTCAGCCCCTCTGTTTCTCGCCCTCTGTTTCATCCCCGCGGTTTCAGCCCCTTTGTTTCAGCTCCTCTGTTTCAGCCCCTCTGTTTCAGCCCCTCTGTTTCTCGCCCTCTGTTTCAGCACCTCTGTTTCTCGCCCTCTCTTTCAGCCCCTCTCTTTCTCGCCCTTCTGTTGCAGACCCTCTGTTTCAGCCCGTCTGTTTCAGCCCCTCTGTTACAGCCCCTCTGTTTCTCGCCCTCTGTTTCAGCCCCTCTGTTTCTCGCCCTCTGTTTCAGCCCCTCTGTTTCAGCCCCTCTGTATCAGCCCCTCTGTTTCAGCCCCTCTGTTTCTCGCCCTCTGTTTCTCCCCCTCTGTTTCAGCCCCTCTGTTTCAGCCCCTCTGTTTCAGCCCCTCTGTTTCAGCCCCTCTGATTCTCGCCCTCTGTTTCTCGCCCTCTGTTTCTCGCCCTCTGTTTCTCGCTCTCTGTTTCTCGCCCTCTGTTTCTCGCCCTCTGTTTCAGCCCCTCTGTTTCTGCCCCTCTGTTTCAGCCCCTCTGTTTCAGCCCCTCTGTTTCAGCCACTCTGTTTCTCGCCCTCTGTTTCTCGCCCTCTGTTTCTTGCCCTCAGTTTCTTGCTCTCTGTTTCTCGCCCTCTGTTTCTCGCCCTCTGTTTCTCGCCCTCTGTTTCAGCCCCTCTGTTTCAGCCCCTCTGTTTCTCGCCCTCTGTTTCTCGCCCTCTGTTTCTCGCCCTCAGTTTCAGCCCCTCTGTTTCAGCCCCTTTGTTTCAGCCCCTCTGTTTCAGCCCCTCTGTTTCTCGCCCACTGTTTCTCGCCCTCTGTTTCAGCCCCTCTGTTTCAGCCCCTCTGTTTCAGCCCCTCTGTTTCAGCCCCTCTGTTTCAGCAACTCTGTTTCAGCCCCTCTGTTTCTCGCCCTCTGTTTCTCGTCCTCTGTTTCTCGCCCTCTGTTTCTCGCCCTCTGTTTCAGCCCCTCTGTTTCAGCCCCTCTGTTTCAGCCCCTCTGTTTCTCGCCCTCTGTTTCTCGCCCTCTGTTTCAGCCCCTCTGTTTCTGCCCCTCAGTTCCAGCCACTCTGTTTCTTGCCCTCTGTTTCAGCACCTCTGTTTCGCGCCCTCTCTTTCAGCCCCTCTCTTTCTCGCCCTCTGTTGCAGACCCTCTGTTTCAGCCCGTCTGTTTCAGCCCCTCTGTTACAGCCCCTCTGTTTCTCGCCCTCTGTTTCAGCCCCTCTGTTTCTCGCCCTCTGTTTCCGCCCCTCTGTTTCTCGCCCTCTGTTGCAGCCCCTCTGTTTCAGCCCCTCTGTTTCAGCTCCTCTGTTTCTCGCCCTCTGTTTCTAGCCCACTGTTTCTCGCCCTCTGTTTCAGCCCCTCTGTTTCAGCCCCTCTGTTTCAGCCCCTCTGTTTCAGCCCCTCAGTTTCTCGCCCTCTGTTTCTCGCTCTCTCTTTCTCGCCCTCTGTTTCTCGCCCTCAGTTTCAGCCCCTCTGTTTCAGCCCCTTTGTTTCAGCTCCTCTGTTTCAGACCCTCTGTTTCTCGCCTTCTGTTTCTCGCCCTCTGTTTCAGCCCCTCTGTTTCAGCCCCTCTGTTTCAGCTCCTCTGTTTCTCGCCCTCTGTTTGAGCCCCTCTGTTTCAGCCCCTCTGTTTCAGCCCCTCTGTTTCAGGCCCTCTGTTTCAGCCCCTCTGTTTCTCGCCATCTGTTTCAGCCCCTCTGTTTCAGCCCCTCTGTTTCTCGCCCTCTGTTTTAGCCCCTCTGTTTCAGCCCCTCAGTTTCAGCCCCTCTGTTTCAGCCCCTCTGTTTCTCGCCCTCTGTTTCTCGCCCTCTGTTTCTCGCTCTCTGTTTCTCGCCCTCTGTTTCTCGCCCTCTGTTTCAGCCCGTCTGTTTCAGCCACTCTGTTTCAGCTCCTCTGTTTCTCGCCCTCTGTTTCTAGCCCACTGTTTCTCGCCCTCTGTTTCAGCCCCTCTGTTTCAGCCCCTCTGTTTCAGCCCCTCTGATTCAGCCCCTCAGTTTCTCGCCCTCTGTTTCTCGCTCTCTCTTTCTCGCCCTCTGTTTCTCGCCCTCTGTTTCAGCCCCTCTGTTTCAGCCCCTTTGTTTCAGCTCCTCTGTTTCAGACCCTCTGTTTCTCGCCTTCTGTTTCTCGCCCTCTGTTTCAGCCCCTCTGTTTCAGCCCCTCTGTTTCAGCTCCTCTGTTTCTCGCCCTCTGTTTGAGCCCCTCTGTTTCAGCCCCTCTGTTACAGCCCCTCTGTTTCTCGCCCTCTGTTTCAGCCCCTCTGTTTCTCGCCCTCTGTTTCAGCCCCTCTGTTTCAGCCCCTCTGTATCAGCCCCTCTGTTTCAGCCCCTCTGTTTCTCGCCCTCTGTTTCTCGCCCTCTGTTTCAGCCCCTCTGTTTCAGACCCTCTGTTTCAGCCCCTTTGTTTCAGCCCCTCTGTTTCAGCCCCTCTGATTCTCGCCCTCTGTTTCTCGCCCTCTGTTTCTCGCCCTCTGTTTCTCGCTCTCTGTTTCTCGCCCTCTGTTTCTCGCCCTCTGTTTCAGCCCCTCTGTTTCTGCCCCTCTGTTTCAGCCCCTCTGTTTCAGCCCCTCTTTTTCAGCCACTCTGTTTCTCGCCCTCTGTTTCTCGCCCTCTGTTTCTTGCCCTCAGTTTCTTGCTCTCTGTTTCTCGCCCTCTGTTTCTCGCCCTCTGTTTCTCGCCCTCTGTTTCAGCCCCTCTGTTTCAGCCCCTCTGTTTCTCGCCCTCTGTTTCTCGCCCTCTGTTTCTCGCCCTCAGTTTCAGCCCCTCTGTTTCAGCCCCTTTGTTTCAGCCCCTCTGTTTCAGCCCCTCTGTTTCTCGCCCACTGTTTCTCGCCCTCTGTTTCAGCCCCTCTGTTTCAGCCCCTCTGTTTCAGCCCCTCTGTTTCAGCCCCTCTGTTTCAGCACCTCTGTTTCAGCCCCTCTGTTTCTCGCCCTCTGTTTCTCGTCCTCTGTTTCTCGCCCTCTGTTTCTCGCCCTCTGTTTCAGCCCCTCTGTTTCAGCCCCTCTGTTTCAGCCCCTCTGTTTCTCGCCCTCTGTTTCTCGCCCTCTGTTTCAGCCCCTCTGTTTCTGCCCCTCAGTTCCAGCCACTCTGTTTCTTGCCCTCTGTTTCAGCACCTCTGTTTCTCGCCCTCTCTTTCAGCCCCTCTCTTTCTCGCCCTCTGTTGCAGACCCTCTGTTTCAGCCCGTCTGTTTCAGCCCCTCTGTTACAGCCCCTCTGTTTCTCGCCCTCTGTTTCAGCCCCTCTGTTTCTCGCCCTCTGTTTCCGCCCCTCTGTTTCTCGCCCTCTGTTGCAGCCCCTCTGTTTCAGCCCCTCTGTTTCAGCTCCTCTGTTTCTCGCCCTCTGTTTCTAGCCCACTGTTTCTCGCCCTCTGTTTCAGCCCCTCTGTTTCAGCCCCTCTGTTTCAGCCCCTCTGTTTCAGCCCCTCAGTTTCTCGCCCTCTGTTTCTCGCTCTCTCTTTCTCGCCCTCTGTTTCTCGCCCTCAGTTTCAGCCCCTCTGTTTCAGCCCCTTTGTTTCAGCTCCTCTGTTTCAGACCCTCTGTTTCTCGCCTTCTGTTTCTCGCCCTCTGTTTCAGCCCCTCTGTTTCAGCCCCTCTGTTTCAGCTCCTCTGTTTCTCGCCCTCTGTTTGAGCCCCTCTGTTTCAGCCCCTCTGTTTCAGCCCCTCTGTTTCAGGCCCTCTGTTTCAGCCCCTCTGTTTCTCGCCATCTGTTTCAGCCCCTCTGTTTCAGCCCCTCTGTTTCTCGCCCTCTGTTTTAGCCCCTCTGTTTCAGCCCCTCAGTTTCAGCCCCTCTTTTTCAGCTCCTCTGTTTCTCGCCCTCTGTTTCTAGCCCACTGTTTCTCGCCCTCTGTTTCAGCCCGTCTGTTTCAGCCACTCTGTTTCAGCTCCTCTGTTTCTCGCCCTCTGTTTCTAGCCCACTGTTTCTCGCCCTCTGTTTCAGCCCCTCTGTTTCAGCCCCTCTGTTTCAGCCCCTCTGATTCAGCCCCTCAGTTTCTCGCCCTCTGTTTCTCGCACTCTGTTTCTCGCTCTCTGTTTCTCGCCCTCTGTTTCTCGCCCTCTGTTTCAGCCCGTCTGTTTCAGCCACTCTGTTTCAGCTCCTCTGTTTCTCGCCCTCTGTTTCTAGCCCACTGTTTCTCGCCCTCTGTTTCAGCCCCTCTGTTTCAGCCCCTCTGTTTCAGCCCCTCTGATTCAGCCCCTCAGTTTCTCGCCCTCTGTTTCTCGCTCTCTCTTTCTCGCCCTCTGTTTCTCGCCCTCTGTTGCAGCCCCTCTGTTTCAGCCCCTTTGTTTCAGCCCCTCTGTTTCAGCCCCTCTGTTTCTCGCCCTCTGTTTCAGCCCCTCTGTTTCAGCCCCTCTGTTTCAGCCCCTCTGTTTCAGCCCCTCTGTTTCATCCCCTCTGTTTCAGCCCCTCTGCTACTCGCCCTCTGTTTCTCGCCCTCTGTTTCTCGCTCTCTGTTTCTCGCCAGCTGTTTCTCGCCCTCTGTTTCAGCCCCTCTGTTTCAGCTCCTCTGTTCCTCGCTCTCTGTTTCTCGCCCTCTGTTTCAGCCCCTCTGTTTCTCGCCCACTGTTTCAGACGCTCTGTTTCAGCCCCTCTGTTTCAGCAACTCTGTTTCAGCCCCTCTGTTTCAGCACCTCTGTTTTTCGCCCTTTGTTTCTCGCCCTCTGTTTCAGCCCCTCTGTTTCTCGCCCTCTGTTTCAGCCCCTCTGTTTCTCGCACTCTGTTTCAGCCCCTCTGTTTCAGCCCCTCTGTTTCTCGCCCTCTGTTTCAGCCCCTCTGTTTCAGCCCCTCTGTATCAGCCCCTCTGTTTCAGCCCCTCTGTTTCTCGCCCTCTGTTTCTCGCCCTCTGTTTCAGCCCCTCTGTTTCAGCCCCTCTGTTTCAGCCCCTCTGTTTCAGCCCCTCTGTTTCAGCCCCTCTGATTCTCGCCCTCTGTTTCTCGCCCTCTGTTTCTCGCCTTCTGTTTCTCGCTCTCTGTTTCTCGCCCTCTGTTTCTCGCCCTCTGTTTCAGCCCCTCTGTTTCTGCCCCTCTGTTTCAGCCCCTCTGTTTCAGCCCCTCTGTTTCAGCCACTCTGTTTCTCGCCCTCTGTTTCTCGCCCTCTGTTTCTTGCCCTCTGTTTCTCGCCCTCTGTTTCTCGCCCTCTGTTTCTCGCCCTCAGTTTCAGCCCCTCTGTTTCAGCCCCTTTGTTTCAGACCCTCTGTTTCAGCCCCTCTGTTTCTCGCCCACTGTTTCTCGCCCTCTGTTTCAGCCCCTCTGTTTCAGCCCCTCTGTTTCAGCCCCTCTGTTTCAGCCCCTCTGTTTCAGCACCTCTGTTTCAGCCCCTCTGTTTCTCGCCCTCTGTTTCTCGCCCTCTGTTTCTCGCCCTCTGTTTCTCGCCCTCTGTTTCAGCCCCTCTGTTTCAGCCCCTCTGTTTCACCCCCTCTGTTTCTCGCCCTCTGTTTCTCGCCCTCTGTTTCAGCCCCTCTGTTTCTGCCCCTCAGTTCCAGCCACTCTGTTTCTTGCCCTCTGTTTCAGCACCTCTGTTTCTCGCCCTCTCTTTCAGCCCCTCTCTTTCTCGCCCTCTGTTGCAGACCCTCTGTTTCAGCCCGTCTGTTTCAGCCCCTCTGTTACAGCCCCTCTGTTTCTCGCCCTCTGTTTCAGCCCCTCTGTTTCTCGCCCTCTGTTTCCGCCCCTCTGTTTCTCGCCCTCTGTTGCAGCCCCTCTGTTTCAGTCCCTCTGTTTCAGCCCCTCTGTTTCAGCTCCTCTGTTTCAGACCCTCTGTTTCTCGCCTTCTGTTTCTCGCCCTCTGTTTCAGCCCCTCTGTTTCAGCCCCTCTGTTTCAGCTCCTCTGTTTCTCGCCCTCTGTTTGAGCCCCTCTGTTTCAGCCCCTCTGTTTCAGCCCCTCTGTTTCAGCCCCTCTGTTTCAGGCCCACTGTTTCAGCCCCTCTGTTTCTCGCCATCTGTTTCAGCCCCTCTGTTTCATCCCCTCTGTTTCTCGCCCTCTGTTTCAGCCCCTCTGTTTCAGCCCCTCTGTTTCAGCCCCTCTGTTTCTCGCCCTCTGTTTCTCGCCAACTGTTTCTCGACCGCTGTTTCAGCCCCTCTGTTTCAGCCCCTTTGTTTCAGCCCCTCTGTTTCAGCCCCTCTGTTTCTCGCCCTCTGTTTCAGCCCCTCTGTTTCAGCCCCTCTGTTTCAGCCCCTCTGTTTCAGCCCCTCTGTTTCTCGCCCTCTGTTTCTCGCCCTCTGTTTCTCGCCCTCTGTTTCTCGCCCTCTGTTTCAGCCCCTCTGTTTCAGCCCCTCTGTTTCAGCCCCTCTGCTACTCGCCCTCTGTTTCTCGCCCTCTGTTTCTCGCTCTCTGTTTCTCGCCAGCTGTTTCTCGCCCTCAGTTTCAGCCCCTCTGTTTCAGCTCCTCTGTTCCTCGCTCTCTGTTTCTCGCCCTCTGTTTCAGCCCCTCTGTTTCTCGCCCACTGTTTCAGCCCCTCTGTTTCTCGCCATCTGTTTCAGCCCCTCTGTTTCAGCCCCTCTGTTTCTCGCCCTCTGTTTCAGACCCTCTGTTTCAGCCCGTCTGTTTCAGCCCCTCTGTTTCAGCTCCTCTGTTTCTCGCCCTTTGTTTCTCGCCCTCTGTTTCAGCCCCTCTGTTTCTCGCCCTCTGTTTCAGCCCCTCTGTTTCAGTCCCTCTGTTTCAGCCCCTCTGTTTCCGCCCCTCTGTTTCAGCCCCTCTGTTTCAGCCCCTCTGTTTCAGCCCCTCTGTTTCTCGCCCTCTGTTTCAGCCCCTCTGTTTCAGCCCCTCTGTTTCAGCCACTCTGTTTCAGCCCCTCTCTTTCTCGCCCTCTTTTTCTCGCCCTCTGTTTCTCGCCCTCTGTTTCAGCCCCTCTGTGTCAGCCCCTCTGTTTCAGCCCCTCTGTTTCTCGCCATCTGTTTCTCGCCCTCTGTTTCTCGCTCTTTGTTTCTCGCCCTCTGTTTCTCGCCCTCTGTTTCAGCCCCTCTGTTTCAGCCCCTCTGTTTCAGCCCCTCTGTTTCATCCCCTCTGTTTCAGCCCCTCTGTTTCAGCCCCTCTGTTTCAGCCCCTCTGTTTCTCGCCCTCTGTTTCTCGCCCTCTGTTTCTCGCTCTCTGTTTCTCGCCCTCTGTTTCTCGCCCTCTGTTTCAGCCCCTCTGTTTCAGCCCCTCTGTTTCAGCCCCTCTGTTTCTCGCTCTCTGTTTCTCGCCCACTGTTTCTCGCCCTCTGTTTCAGCCACTCTGTTTCAGCCCCTCTGTTTCAGCCCCTCTGTTTCAGCCACTCTGTTTCTCGCCCTCTGTTTCTCGCCCTCTGTTTCTTGCCCTCTGTTTCTCGCTCTCTGTTTCTCGCCCTCTGTTTCTCGCCCTCTGTTTCTCGCCCTCTGTTTCTGCCCCTCTGTTTCAGCCCCTCTGTTTCTCGCCCTCTGTTTCTCGCCCTCTGTTTCTCGCCCTCAGTTTCAGCCCATCTGTTTCAGCCCCTTTGTTTCAGCCCCTCTGTTTCAGCCCCTCTGTTTCTCGCCCACTGTTTCTCGCCCTCTGTTTCAGCCCCTCTGTTTCAGCCCCTCTGTTTCAGCCCCTCTGTTTCAGCCCCTCTGTTTCAGCACCTCTGTTTCAGCCCCTCTGTTTCTCGCCCTCTGTTTCTCGCCCTCTGTTTCTCGCCCTCTGTTTCTCGCCCTCTGTTTCAGCCCCTCTGTTTCAGCCCCTCTGTTTCAGCCCATCTGTTTCTCGCCCTCTGTTTATCGCCCTCTGTTTCAGCCCCTCTGTTTCTGCCCCTCAGTTCCAGCCACTCTGTTTCTTGCCCTCTGTTTCAGCACCTCTGTTTCTCGCCCTCTCTTTCAGCCCCTCTCTTTCTCGCCCTCTGTTGCAGACCCTCTGTTTCAGCCCGTCTGTTTCAGCCCCTCTGTTACAGCCCCTCTGTTTCTCGCCCTCTGTTTCAGCCCCTCTGTTTCTCGCCCTCTGTTTCAGCCCCTCTGTTTCAGCCCCTCTGTTTCAGCCCCTCTGTTTCAGCCCCTCTGTTTCAGCACCTCTGTTTCAGCCCCTCTGTTTCTCGCCCTCTGTTTCTCGTCCTCTGTTTCTCGCCCTCTGTTTCTCGCCCTCTGTTTCAGCCCCTCTGTTTCAGCCCCTCTGTTTCAGCCCTTCTGTTTCTCGCCCTCTGTTTCTCGCCCTCTGTTTCAGCCCCTCTGTTTCTGCCCCTCAGTTCCAGCCACTCTGTTTCTTGCCCTCTGTTTCAGCACCTCTGTTTCTGGCCCTCTCTTTCAGCCCCTCTCTTTCTCGCCCTCTGTTGCAGACCCTCTGTTTCAGCCCGTCTGTTTCAGCCCCTCTGTTACAGCCCCTCTGTCTCTCGCCCTCTGTTTCAGCCCCTCTGTTTCTCGCCCTCTGTTTCCGCCCCTCTGTTTCTCGCCCTCTGTTGCAGCCCCTCTGTTTCAGCCCCTCTGTTTCAGCTCCTCTGTTTCTCGCCCTCTGTTTCTTGCCCACTGTTTCTCGCCCTCTGTTTCAGCCCCTCTGTTTCAGCCCCTCTGTTTCAGCCCCTCTGTTTCAGCCCCTCAGTTTCTCGCCCTCTGTTTCTCGCTCTCTCTTTCTCGCCCTCTGTTTCTCGCCCTCAGTTTCAGCCCCTCTGTTTCAGCCCCTTTGTTTCAGCTCCTCTGTTTCAGACCCTCTGTTTCTCGCCTTCTGTTTCTCGCCCTCTGTTTCAGCCCCTCTGTTTCAGCCCCTCTGTTTCAGCTCCTCTGTTTCTCGCCCTCTGTTTGAGCCCCTCTGTTTCAGCCCCTCTGTTTCAGCCCCTCTGTTTCAGGCCCTCTGTTTCAGCCCCTCTGTTTCTCGCCATCTGTTTCAGCCCCTCTGTTTCAGCCCCTCTGTTTCTCGCCCTCTGTTTCAGCCCCTCTGTTTCAGCCCCTCAGTTTCAGCCCCTCTTTTTCAGCCCCTCTGTTTCTCGCCCTCTGTTTCTCGCCCTCTGTTTATCGCCCTCTGTTTCAGCCCCTCTGTTTCTGCCCCTCAGTTCCAGCCACTCTGTTTCTTGCCCTCTGTTTCAGCACCTCTGTTTCTCGCCCTCTCTTTCAGCCCCTCTCTTTCTCGCCCTCTGTTGCAGACCCTCTGTTTCAGCCCGTCTGTTTCAGCCCCTCTGTTACAGCCCCTCTGTTTCTCGCCCTCTGTTTCAGCCCCTCTGTTTCTCGCCCTCTGTTTCAGCCCCTCTGTTTCAGCCCCTCTGTTTCAGCCCCTCTGTTTCAGCCCCTCTGTTTCAGCACCTCTGTTTCAGCCCCTCTGTTTCTCGCCCTCTGTTTCTCGTCCTCTGTTTCTCGCCCTCTGTTTCTCGCCCTCTGTTTCAGCCCCTCTGTTTCCGCCCCTCTGTTTCAGCCCTTCTGTTTCTCGCCCTCTGTTTCTCGCCCTCTGTTTCAGCCCCTCTGTTTCTGCCCCTCAGTTCCAGCCACTCTGTTTCTTGCCCTCTGTTTCAGCACCTCTGTTTCTGGCCCTCTCTTTCAGCCCCTCTCTTTCTCGCCCTCTGTTGCAGACCCTCTGTTTCAGCCCGTCTGTTTCAGCCCCTCTGTTACAGCCCCTCTGTTTCTCGCCCTCTGTTTCAGCCCCTCTGTTTCTCGCCCTCTGTTTCCGCCCCTCTGTTTCTCGCCCTCTGTTGCAGCCCCTCTGTTTCAGCCCCTCTGTTTCAGCTCCTCTGTTTCTCGCCCTCTGTTTCTTGCCCACTGTTTCTCGCCCTCTGTTTCAGCCCCTCTGTTTCAGCCCCTCTGTTTCAGCCCCTCTGTTTCAGCCCCTCAGTTTCTCGCCCTCTGTTTCAGCCCCTCTGTCTCAGTCCCTCTGTTTCAGCCCCTCTGTTTCCGCCCCTCTGTTTCAGCCCCCCTGTTTCAGCCCCTCTGTTTCAGCCCCTCTGTTTCTCGCCCTCTGTTTCAGCCCCTCTGTTTCAGCCCCTCTGTTTCAGCCACTCTGTTTCAGCCCCTCTCTTTCTCGCCCTCTTTTTCTCGCCCTCTGTTTCTCGCCCTCTGTTTCAGCCCCTCTGTGTCAGCCCCTCTGTTTCAGCCCCTCTGTTTCTCGCCCTCTGTTTCTCGCCCTCTGTTTCTCGCTCTTTGTTTCTCGCCCTCTGTTTCTCGCCCTCTGTTTCAGCCCCTCTGTTTCAGCCCCTCTGTTTCAGCCCCTCTGTTTCATCCCCTCTGTTTCAGCCCCTCTGTTTCAGCCCCTCTGTTTCTCGCCCTCTGTTTCTCGCCCTCTGTTTCTCGCCCTCTGTTTCTCGCTCTCTGTTTCTCGCCCTCTGTTTCTCGCCCTCTGTTTCAGCCCCTCTGTTTCAGCCCCTCTGTTTCAGCCCCTCTGTTTCTCGCTCTCTGTTTCTCGCCCACTGTTTCTCGCCCTCTGTTTCAGCCACTCTGTTTCAGCCCCTCTGTTTCAGCCCCTCTGTTTCAGCCCCTCTGTTTCTCGCCCTCTGTTTCATCCCCGCGGTTTCAGCCCCTTTGTTTCAGCTCCTCTGTTTCAGCCCCTCTGTTTCAGCCCCTCTGTTTCTCGCCCTCTGTTTCAGCACCTCTGTTTCTCGCCCTCTCTTTCAGCCCCTCTCTTTCTCGCCCTTCTGTTGCAGACCCTCTGTTTCAGCCCGTCTGTTTCAGCCCCTCTGTTACAGCCCCTCTGTTTCTCGCCCTCTGTTTCAGCCCCTCTGTTTCTCGCCCTCTGTTTCAGCCCCTCTGTTTCAGCCCCTCTGTATCAGCCCCTCTGTTTCAGCCCCTCTGTTTCTCGCCCTCTGTTTCTCGCCCTCTGTTTCAGCCCCTCTGTTTCAGCCCCTCTGTTTCAGCCCCTCTGTTTCAGCCCCTCTGATTCTCGCCCTCTGTTTCTCGCCCTCTGTTTCTCGCCCTCTGTTTCTCGCTCTCTGTTTCTCGCCCTCTGTTTCTCGCCCTCTGTTTCAGCCCCTCTGTTTCTGCCCCTCTGTTTCAGCCCCTCTGTTTCAGCCCCTCTGTTTCAGCCACTTTGTTTCTCGCCCTCTGTTTCTCGCCCTCTGTTTCTTGCCCTCAGTTTCTTGCTCTCTGTTTCTCGCCCTCTGTTTCTCGCCCTCTGTTTCTCGCCCTCTGTTTCAGCCCCTCTGTTTCAGCCCCTCTGTTTCTCGCCCTCTGTTTCTCGCCCTCTGTTTCTCGCCCTCAGTTTCAGCCCCTCTGTTTCAGCCCCTTTGTTTCAGCCCCTCTGTTTCAGCCCCTCTGTTTCTCGCCCACTGTTTCTCGCCCTCTGTTTCAGCCCCTCTGTTTCAGCCCCTCTGTTTCAGCCCCTCTGTTTCAGCAACTCTGTTTCAGCCCCTCTGTTTCTCGCCCTCTGTTTCTCGTCCTCTGTTTCTCGCCCTCTGTTTCTCGCCCTCTGTTTCAGCCCCTCTGTTTCAGCCCCTCTGTTTCAGCCCCTCTGTTTCTCGCCCTCTGTTTCTCGCCCTCTGTTTCAGCCCCTCTGTTTCTGCCCCTCAGTTCCAGCCACTCTGTTTCTTGCCCTCTGTTTCAGCACCTCTGTTTCGCGCCCTCTCTTTCAGCCCCTCTCTTTCTCGCCCTCTGTTGCAGACACTCTGTTTCAGCCCGTCTGTTTCAGCCCCTCTGTTACAGCCCCTCTGTTTCTCGCCCTCTGTTTCAGCCCCTCTGTTTCTCGCCCTCTGTTTCCGCCCCTCTGTTTCTCGCCCTCTGTTGCAGCCCCTCTGTTTCAGCCCCTCTGTTTCAGCTCCTCTGTTTCTCGCCCTCTGTTTCTAGCCCACTGTTTCTCGCCCTCTGTTTCAGCCCCTCTGTTTCAGCCCCTCTGTTTCAGCCCCTCTGTTTCAGCCCCTCAGTTTCTCGCCCTCTGTTTCTCGCTCTCTCTTTCTCGCCCTCTGTTTCTCGCCCTCAGTTTCAGCCCCTCTGTTTCAGCCCCTTTGTTTCAGCCCCTCTGTTTCAGACCCTCTGTTTCTCGCCTTCTGTTTCTCGCCCTCTGTTTCAGCCCCTCTGTTTCAGCCCCTCTGTTTCAGCTCCTCTGTTTCTCGCCCTCTGTTTGAGCCCCTCTGTTTCAGCCCCTCTGTTTCAGCCCCTCTGTTTCAGGCCCTCTGTTTCAGCCCCTCTGTTTCTCGCCATCAGTTTCAGCCCCTCTGTTTCAGCCCCTCTGTTTCTCGCCCTCTGTTTCAGCCCCTCTATTTCAGCACCTCTGTTTCAGCCCCTCTGTTTCTCGCCCTCTGTTTCTCGTCCTCTGTTTCTCGCCCTCTGTTTCTCGCCCTCTGTTTCAGCCCCTCTGTTTCAGCCCCTCTGTTTCAGCCCTTCTGTTTCTCGCCCTCTGTTTCTCGCCCTCTGTTTCAGCCCCTCTGTTTCTGCCCCTCAGTTCCAGCCACTCTGTTTCTTGCCCTCTGTTTCAGCACCTCTGTTTCTGGCCCTCTCTTTCAGCCCCTCTCTTTCTCGCCCTCTGTTGCAGACCCTCTGTTTCAGCCCGTCTGTTTCAGCCCCTCTGTTACAGCCCCTCTGTCTCTCGCCCTCTGTTTCAGCCCCTCTGTTTCTCGCCCTCTGTTTCCGCCCCTCTGTTTCTCGCCCTCTGTTGCAGCCCCTCTGTTTCAGCCCCTCTGTTTCAGCTCCTCTGTTTCTCGCCCTCTGTTTCTTGCCCACTGTTTCTCGCCCTCTGTTTCAGCCCCTCTGTTTCAGCCCCTCTGTTTCAGCCCCTCTGTTTCAGCCCCTCAGTTTCTCGCCCTCTGTTTCTCGCTCTCTCTTTCTCGCCCTCTGTTTCTCGCCCTCAGTTTCAGCCCCTCTGTTTCAGCCCCTTTGTTTCAGCTCCTCTGTTTCAGACCCTCTGTTTCTCGCCTTCTGTTTCTCGCCCTCTGTTTCAGCCCCTCTGTTTCAGCCCCTCTGTTTCAGCTCCTCTGTTTCTCGCCCTCTGTTTGAGCCCCTCTGTTTCAGCCCCTCTGTTTCAGCCCCTCTGTTTCAGGCCCTCTGTTTCAGCCCCTCTGTTTCTCGCCATCTGTTTCAGCCCCTCTGTTTCAGCCCCTCTGTTTCTCGCCCTCTGTTTCAGCCCCTCTGTTTCAGCCCCTCAGTTTCAGCCCCTCTTTTTCAGCCCCTCTGTTTCTCGCCCTCTGTTTCTCGCCCTCTGTTTATCGCCCTCTGTTTCAGCCCCTCTGTTTCTGCCCCTCAGTTCCAGCCACTCTGTTTCTTGCCCTCTGTTTCAGCACCTCTGTTTCTCGCCCTCTCTTTCAGCCCCTCTCTTTCTCGCCCTCTGTTGCAGACCCTCTGTTTCAGCCCGTCTGTTTCAGCCCCTCTGTTACAGCCCCTCTGTTTCTCGCCCTCTGTTTCAGCCCCTCTGTTTCTCGCCCTCTGTTTCAGCCCCTCTGTTTCAGCCCCTCTGTTTCAGCCCCACTGTTTCAGACCCTCTGTTTCAGCACCTCTGTTTCAGCCCCTCTGTTTCTCGCCCTCTGTTTCTCGTCCTCTGTTTCTCGCCCTCTGTTTCTCGCCCTCTGTTTCAGCCCCTCTGTTTCCGCCCCTCTGTTTCAGCCCTTCTGTTTCTCGCCCTCTGTTTCTCGCCCTCTGTTTCAGCCCCTCTGTTTCTGCCCCTCAGTTCCAGCCACTCTGTTTCTTGCCCTCTGTTTCAGCACCTCTGTTTCTGGCCCTCTCTTTCAGCCCCTCTCTTTCTCGCCCTCTGTTGCAGACCCTCTGTTTCAGCCCGTCTGTTTCAGCCCCTCTGTTACAGCCCCTCTGTTTCTCGCCCTCTGTTTCAGCCCCTCTGTTTCTCGCCCTCTGTTTCCGCCCCTCTGTTTCTCGCCCTCTGTTGCAGCCCCTCTGTTTCAGCCCCTCTGTTTCAGCTCCTCTGTTTCTCGCCCTCTGTTTCTTGCCCACTGTTTCTCGCCCTCTGTTTCAGCCCCTCTGTTTCAGCCCCTCTGTTTCAGCCCCTCTGTTTCAGCCCCTCAGTTTCTCGCCCTCTGTTTCAGCCCCTCTGTCTCAGTCCCTCTGTTTCAGCCCCTCTGTTTCCGCCCCTCTGTTTCAGCCCCCCTGTTTCAGCCCCTCTGTTTCAGCCCCTCTGTTTCTCGCCCTCTGTTTCAGCCCCTCTGTTTCAGCCCCTCTGTTTCAGCCACTCTGTTTCAGCCCCTCTCTTTCTCGCCCTCTTTTTCTCGCCCTCTGTTTCTCGCCTTCTGTTTCAGCCCCTCTGTGTCAGCCCCTCTGTTTCAGCCCCTCTGTTTCTCGCCCTCTGTTTCTCGCCCTCTGTTTCTCGCTCTTTGTTTCTCGCCCTCTGTTTCTCGCCCTCTGTTTCAGCCCCTCTGTTTCAGCCCCTCTGTTTCAGCCCCTCTGTTTCATCCCCTCTGTTTCAGCCCCTCTGTTTCAGCCCCTCTGTTTCTCGCCCTCTGTTTCTCGCCCTCTGTTTCTCGCCCTCTGTTTCTCGCTCTCTGTTTCTCGCCCTCTGTTTCTCGCCCTCTGTTTCAGCCCCTCTGTTTCAGCCCCTCTGTTTCAGCCCCTCTGTTTCTCGCTCTCTGTTTCTCGCCCACTGTTTCTCGCCCTCTGTTTCAGCCACTCTGTTTCAGCCCCTCTGTTTCAGCCCCTCTGTTTCAGCCCCTCTGTTTCTCGCTCTCTGTTTCATCCCCGCGGTTTCAGCCCCTTTGTTTCAGCTCCTCTGTTTCAGCCCCTCTGTTTCAGCCCCTCTGTTTCTCGCCCTCTGTTTCAGCACCTCTGTTTCTCGCCCTCTCTTTCAGCCCCTCTCTTTCTCGCCCTTCTGTTGCAGACCCTCTGTTTCAGCCCGTCTGTTTCAGCCCCTCTGTTACAGCCCCTCTGTTTCTCGCCCTCTGTTTCAGCCCCTCTGTTTCTCGCCCTCTGTTTCAGCCCCTCTGTTTCAGCCCCTCTGTATCAGCCCCTCTGTTTCAGCCCCTCTGTTTCTCGCCCTCTGTTTCTCGCCCTCTGTTTCAGCCCCTCTGTTTCAGCCCCTCTGTTTCAGCCCCTCTGTTTCAGCCCCTCTGATTCTCGCCCTCTGTTTCTCGCCCTCTGTTTCTCGCCCTCTGTTTCTCGCTCTCTGTTTCTCGCCCTCTGTTTCTCACCCTCTGTTTCAGCCCCTCTGTTTCTGCCCCTCTGTTTCAGCCCCTCTGTTTCAGCCCCTCTGTTTCAGCCACTCTGTTTCTCGCCCTCTGTTTCTCGCCCTCTGTTTCTTGCCCTCAGTTTCTTGCTCTCTGTTTCTCGCCCTCTGTTTCTCGCCCTCTGTTTCTCGCCCTCTGTTTCAGCCCCTCTGTTTCAGCCCCTCTGTTTCTCGCCCTCTGTTTCTCGCCCTCTGTTTCTCGCCCTCAGTTTCAGCCCCTCTGTTTCAGCCCCTTTGTTTCAGCCCCTCTGTTTCAGCCCCTCTGTTTCTCGCCCACTGTTTCTCGCCCTCTGTTTCAGCCCCTCTGTTTCAGCCCCTCTGTTTCAGCCCCTCTGTTTCAGCCCCTCTGTTTCAGCAACTCTGTTTCAGCCCCTCTGTTTCTCGCCCTCTGTTTCTCGTCCTCTGTTTCTCGCCCTCTGTTTCTCGCCCTCTGTTTCAGCCCCTCTGTTTCAGCCCCTCTGTTTCAGCCCCTCTGTTTCTCGCCCTCTGTTTCTCGACCTCTGTTTCAGCCCCTCTGTTTCTGCCCCTCAGTTCCAGCCACTCTGTTTCTTGCCCTCTGTTTCAGCACCTCTGTTTCGCGCCCTCTCTTTCAGCCCCTCTCTTTCTCGCCCTCTGTTGCAGACCCTCTGTTTCAGCCCGTCTGTTTCAGCCCCTCTGTTACAGCCCCTCTGTTTCTCGCCCTCTGTTTCAGCCCCTCTGTTTCTCGCCCTCTGTTTCCGCCCCTCTGTTTCTCGCCCTCTGTTGCAGCCCCTCTGTTTCAGCCCCTCTGTTTCAGCTCCTCTGTTTCTCGCCCTCTGTTTCTAGCCCACTGTTTCTAATCCTCTGTTTCAGCCCCTCTGTTTCAGCCCCTCTGTTTCAGCCCCTCTGTTTCAGCCCCTCAGTTTCTCGCCCTCTGTTTCTCGCTCTCTCTTTCTCGCCCTCTGTTTCTCGCCCTCAGTTTCAGCCCCTCTGTTTCAGCCCCTTTGTTTCAGCTCCTCTGTTTCAGACCCTCTGTTTCTCGCCTTCTGTTTCTCGCCCTCTGTTTCAGCCCCTCTGTTTCAGCCCCTCTGTTTCAGCTCCTCTGTTTCTCGCCCTCTGTTTGAGCCCCTCTGTTTCAGCCCCTCTGTTTCAGCCCCTCTGTTTCAGGCCCTCTGTTTCAGCCCCTCTGTTTCTCGCCATCTGTTTCAGCCCCTCTGTTTCAGCCCCTCTGTTTCTCGCCCTCTGTTTTAGCCCCTCTGTTTCAGCCCCTCAGTTTCAGCCCCTCTTTTTCAGCCCCTCTGTTTCTCGCCCTCTGTTTCTCGCCCTCTGTTTCTCGCTCTCTGTTTCTCGCCCTCTGTTTCTCGCCCTCTGTTTCAGCCCGTCTGTTTCAGCCACTCTGTTTCAGCTCCTCTGTTTCTCGCCCTCTGTTTCTAGCCCACTGTTTCTCGCCCTCTGTTTCAGCCCCTCTGTTTCAGCCCCTCTGTTTCAGCCCCTCTGATTCAGCCCCTCAGTTTCTCGCCCTCTGTTTCTCGCTCTCTCTTTCTCGCCCTCTGTTTCTCGCCCTCTGTTTCAGCCCCTCTGTTTCAGCCCCTTTGTTTCAGCTCCTCTGTTTCAGACCCTCTGTTTCTCGCCTTCTGTTTCTCGCCCTCTGTTTCAGCCCCTCTGTTTCAGCCCCTCTGTTTCAGCTCCTCTGTTTCTCGCCCTCTGTTTGAGCCCCTCTGTTTCAGCCCCTCTGTTACAGCCCCTCTGTTTCTCGCCCTCTGTTTCAGCCCCTCTGTTTCTCGCCCTCTGTTTCAGCCCCTCTGTTTCAGCCCCTCTGTATCAGCCCCTCTGTTTCAGCCCCTCTGTTTCTCGCCCTCTGTT